>NC_054056.1:74652214-74964159 GCF_017639655.2 Falco naumanni
ATGGGAGTGAATGCTGGTAGGAAATACAATAACTATTTTAGGAGTTCAGGGGAAAGAGTTGTGCATGAATTTAACAATATATAAGTATGCAACTGTTTATCCACTTTCTGAAATACTTGCTGTCTATATGCTTAGGATCTGAAGAGATCCTTTCCTTGGTTTGGGCTGAGATATTTTTAAAGACTGCTGAACACATTATGTGCACAAGAAAACACCATTCAGACTCACCAGCCTTCCCTCTGCTTTATGTTACTGTCACCATCATCCCCATGTTAAGATGCATATGGGCAGTGCTCCTGTTCCGTATGTTAGCTCTATTCTGTGGAACACAGCTATCAAATACAAATTAATGCAAACTTGTTTTTCGGATCAGCTTGGGTGTATGCTTGTTTTACAAAGGCATTTTAGGTAAAAGTAAAATGCATACAGAAATACACAGATTATCCCTTTTGCTGTATTAATTAACAGCAGAGAGTAGATGGATTGGTTTTCTTTGCATTACTGTTGCTGTATTTGATAGCAGATGTAGCACTGTAGCACTAATTGTAGTGTAGTGAACATTAGGTAATTCTGTGGTTTAGTTTTACACGAGATACTAGTTCTGCATAAGCTTTATACTAATAAGCTTTTACTTTATTGTTCTCTGGTAGGCAAAATGTATAATTGGAAATGTAATTCCAAGCATCACTGGCAGCAAGAACAGCGCTTGTTTCCTAAGCGGTATAATATAGAGGCATGTCAAAGCATTACTGATTCTTCAATATCTCTGGCTGTATGATGCTCTGAACGTATTTCGCAAGAGGATAATGAACAGCAGGCTGTTCACATCAGCTTTTTCTTTTTGTTTTAGGCTTGCTGTATTCTTCATGACAGAATTTCTTTGTTTCATCTTGTTGCTGCTGAAGCAGCTGTTCTGCTTTACTTGGTGCCCCATGCCACTTGATAGATTCTGAAAGATATGGTTGTGGTCCATTTATTTTCCTCACTATAGAAAAATACAAGCACAAATCCAGATTAATTTCTAATCTACGGTTTCACTTTGAGGACATGGGAACTCTTTTTTTCTCGCTTTGATTTCCATAGAATTTGGTGTCAATGCAAAAAAGACCCTCCAAAGACCACAACTACTACACTTTCTAGAAGGCAAATTTGGTTATGTTTTGCCTGCTTTGTATTTTCCACGAACTAACTCTATTAAGCCGTTCCAGGGAACTAAATGCCAGGGCATTTTCTTGTAAGTCTTACTCCCAAGAGATGTTGGGATGAAGCAACTTATGACTAGAAAGTGTCTGTATTATCTCATTTTCAGAGCTGGGATTTTGTTTGAGTTTATTCAGTACATAAATTCACAGTTAAACATATGGCAAGCTACATGTATTTCCCCTGATTTGCAGCAGTGTTCCCAAAAGGCTCTCTGTCTTGTTTTTATCCATGTTCTTCCGTGTTACAACAGGGACAATTTGTCTACAGCTGTGTAGAATTTAGCTAAATTTGAGAAGAGTTACACAGTTCAAAAAAATCAAGTAACTTCTACAAAATATCTCTGATGAATGCATAACCACCCCACCCCCCAATTAAGAAGGTACTGAATTTTTTCATTAATTGCAAAAAACCCCTCCTGAAGTTCTTTAGAACCTGATTGGTTGAATCCCTATAAAGGATATTAATAGCCTGGATTTTCCACAAAGGAAAAGTTTTCCGTGGCACTGGGCAATGAATGTTTACCAGTTTCTATCCAACATACCCTGCTAGCTAATGTCTGAACTGAAAAGTCATAAAATGTTTCTTGGGGACCTCAATTAAACATAATGAAAAATCACTTCACAACATTTCTTTGATGTTTTGCCTAGAACCAATGAAGAAATATGAGTTACAATGCTGATGTCATTCCATACTGAATTATTCTTTTGATGAAAAATATCAGCACTATAGTTCTGCTTATTATATCACGTTGTATGTGCTATGCACATAAAATCAGAGATATTATTGCAGGAGCTGTCGGCCTTAAGTTAGTATAAAAGCAGGATTTTTTAATACTTTCCTTCTAGCAGGGATTAAAAAAAATATTACAATTTAGTGACCCTTTTTGGTTCAAGGATGGCATATTAATGTACAAACCAATAGAACCACATAACTTTGCTACTTTCTGAGGGAAAAAATAAATTATTTTCAGGCATTATTTAAAAGGGTGCTATCCACAGTAGCATTAGCTGCTGTAAAACTGCCAAGTGAATGAAACCATGCATGGGAAAATTGCTGATACTTTATTCAAAGAGGATGTAAGCTACACATCCCTGAATAGCCAAACATTGTAGAATAAGGTGAGGCCAGCGGACAAAGGTGAGAGGGTGAGGATGTCTTTTTGCTTAAGGTGGTAAGATTTAGAGCAAAGGGTGAAACATCTGTACTTTTGGATGGGAGGTACCAGATGGGTTTTGGGGCTCCAAATGAAAAGAGATAACCGAGTGCATTTTGGTGAAGGTTTGAAATCAGGTCTGTTGTGAGCAGTGTATGGCAGAGCTGCTGAGCCACCCATCAGCTGTTCAAACATAGACAGCTTCCACAGGAGTGGGCATCGCTGCTCTTGCTGTCAGATGATCATGCACGACCAGTCCTCTCCCTCCATCTCCCCAGTGCCACGGAAACTAGCAAGACCATTCAGAAGAGCATTTAGCCCTTTCCATGTGCGTGAGTAAAAGAGGACATCATTCATCAGGCCTATGAAGCCAAGACTATCTCAGTTAGTCAAATTTCCTCTTTGTTCTGAGGGAAATGAACAGCAAAATGAACTGATGTGCCTAACAAGTAAGTTTCATCTTATTAATAATTAAAAAAAATACCAGAGTGACACCTTTTATGTTTACGTTTGTGTTTTTAAACAAAAGTTTCTGAACTGATGCCTGCATGAATAGGTTAGAAAGCCACATGTCATCTCTGTCCATGCTCCAGGGTAGCAGAGAACAGAGCCAGTTCAGGTCTCAACAGTAGGCAGTGAGGGCAGAACTTACCAGCTGCACTAAACCGTCCCTGTATCAGCCCGTGCTGGCTTCTGTCTGAGGAGCAGGAACAGAGAACGGAGGTAACAGTCTGCATGAAAGCCCCTGCATGTGACCCTGGAGACCTGTGGCAAAGTACTAGGTTTTTGGTGAGTCATTCAATTTTTGCTTTAGATGATGACAAATTCTGTATTTTGAATGTATCACCCCCCCCCCCCCCCCCCCCCTTTTTTTTTTTTCTGCAGAAAGTGAATGTGAACAAAAGGGAAAAGAAAAATTATAGGAGCGAACATAAAAGAAATGCTAAATTTGAAATTAAATGAAGTTCAGATAATCATCTGTCACTCAGTTTCCCAGTATTATCCCTTAATAACCTTATTGTCTCTTTGCCTATTTGCTTCTTATCTATTTAAAGCAGTTGTTTATCATTCACAGCCTGATTGGTTCATCATCTATGTATTTCAAAAAGAAAGGGAAGATAACATCCCTAGGACCCAGATAGTTTTTCCTCCTTTTTGTTCCATTAGTTGACGAGAAAGTGGGGAATTAGCATTAAAAAAAACCCCTTTGCTAGCACTAGATTAAAGATGACCTTGAAATACAGGGCTTGGAGCCAGATCCATCCTTCCCAAAGTTTGGATGAGCTCAGATTTGGGCTTTAGGGGCTGGCAAAATGCTAATTCCAGGCTAGCAAAGCATAAAGACCAGGAAAAGCACAGCCTTTTGTTCCATATTATTAACTGAGAGATATCGAGGGCCCCAACTGTCAATTGCTCAACGTATTTAGTGTGTGGAGTATTCTGGGCTCCCATAAGCCCAGAATTAAGCACTTACAAAGTACTTAGACACATGCTCAATTTGAAGAGACCACAAACCTCTGAGTCTGGCACAACTGACCTTAAGAAGCTACTGCTGTGGACACCTACAAACATGTCCATCTTCACTCATGGAGTGATTCAAATATAGTCAGTAGGTCTGGTTTTACTAGGCAGCAAGTAAGTACATGCATGTGCGCTCCAAGAATGAGGTGTTAAAGTTTGAAACAGCACTTTTGGGGTAGTTAAGTGGGGGATAGTATTTTACTTTGTGTCAGAGTATTACCACGTCAGCCTGTTTTTAGTTGCATTGCTGCTCTCAGGGCTGGCAGCAGAGCTGCCTCGGTGTTAATCCACGGGTATGAACTGAAGCTCTGTCCTGGCTGTATGTGTAAGGATGCTCCCACCAGACTGAGCCGTAGATTGGTGCTGGGCTGTTTGAACTTGTGATGGATGTCAGCCGTACTGCTCTCTGGTGTACTGTTGGTCACAGAGACAGATTTTCTTTACTGAATAGATTCAGGTGGGCAAGGGGCTATGGGGTGGTAACACAGGGGTGTCAGTTTCTCCTGTGAAGATGAGAATAAACATCATGTACCAACTCCACAAACACCTAAACCTTGCCTTTATCATGCAGTTCTTGCCTGTGTTTCTTCGGCATCATGCACAGGAACGCTTTCAGCTATCTGGCACACATTAAAATGAGAAATGTTACTGAGTTAAATATGAGTAAAAGCAGATAACAGAGTCACTGCTGCACCTACCCTCCCTTCAGATACTCTTATATGAAATTAAATATTGATTGGTTTTGCTGTTCTTGCATCCTCAGTTTTCAGTCTGATCTGTAATGGCAATATTGTGTGCAGTGTTGGAGGGTGTGGGCTGAAGGGCAGTTTGATGCGTTCAATTACCTGTGAGACAGTTTGGGATTGTATTATAGGCTTCAGGATCTCAGTCAGATTTTGATGTGGTAGCTGAAGAATTTACCCTGGCAGATCATGGGGATGAAAAGGCCTGTTCTGTTTTAAAACCACCCAGAACTGATGGCACTGTCACCTGCACGCTGGGTGATGAGTGAGGCAGCTGGACAGCATGGTCAGTTGTGGTGTCGGTGGGCTTGGTAGCCTTGGGCAGGTGGGGTGGGAGGATGGAGGGGACAGAAACCACTGGTGCTGCTGACCCACCACTGGCTGTCAGATGTAATGAGGGGTAGGGACTGGGCAGCGTGGCATTTTGTGTGGGGTCACAGTGAACTGGGGTGACTGAATTGTCCCGCTAGTTCCTCATCTCCAGGAGTGGGATCTGTAGCAATTGCTGAACTACGGCAGCATAGCAGACTGAAGTAAACTAAAATTATGTTTCCTGCCCCAGGCTGTAAACAGTGGAGATTGGAGAGCTGTCACAAGGCTGCTCAGCCATGGTCCAAGCTGGTGCTTCGGGTGCAGGACCAGATGAACAGCTGGGTTGGGGCGGGGGTGGAACTGATCCAGCCTAATCCAGGGAAATCAGCTCTTTCTTCCCTAAAGTGGTAGATGCAATCAACAGTGAACAAATGAACAGTGCTGACACTTGAATGGGGGCCCTGGGTTTCTGGAGGAGCACCCCGCAGCCGACCCTGCTCGGAGCCTTTGCTGCAGCTGCTGGCAGGGACCTGGTGTCCGCAAAGCTGCTGCTGAGAAAGACACATGGCTCCAAGGTTCCTCCTTGTGCATTCACAATTGTATAACATCCCTTTTGCAGCTAAAGCAATTGTTTACGTGGAGAAGTAATGTTATTCACATTTTTTCTTCTGTTTTTTTTACCCATCTTTTAATGTGATTTAACAGCTGGAGATGAGGAGAAGGCGGCATCAGGAGAGCAGCCAATTCTCTGCAGACAGGCAGAGAGTGCTCCGGGGACTACCACTGGTCCATGGATGACAGATGGGAACTTATGGTCTATAACTTAACAGATGGATCACAGCTTTGTTTTTTTACTTGCATGGAGAGAATCAAATGATTATGGGGCAGCTAAATAAAAGTAGCTAATCAGAAAGATCTGTGATTCACTGTAGTGATTCGGGAAGATGTAATTTTCAGGCATGAAAACCTTGTGTCAGTGACTAATGTGTAAAAAGAATGGCAAGAAAGATGAATTATTGCCCTGATTCACATTCCATAAAACTATATTTCATCAGATAACTATCTTTTTTTGTCTGCCACTCACAAACACTTTTTTTTTTTCTGTGAAAAGACATGATTTTGCTTCAGAAAGTGAAAATTTAATTTACTGTGGAGACTGAAATAGAGATGCAAAGTTACATTTTGATGTGACAGGCTAGATATACATTTATATGTATATGTATTATTATACCACCCCAAACTAGTTTCTGTATTTGCTTTACCAACTACCACTAAGCTGACAAAATCAACAAGAACTTTTGTGACCTCTGTCAATCCCTGACCTCTTGCATCATGGTGGGACATGGCACATTTTTGTATCTGTCACTGCTGGCAGTGTGCTTCCTTTTTTTTCTGTATTTCATAAACATGTGTTACAATAAGAGATACTTTTGCTATCATCTTTTATTACTATGAAATGTACAGCAACAGCATGCATGAAATACATTAAACACGTTGATACCAGCATTTCCTAGTAGCCTTCAAGATCGTTCATTATTACAAAGGTTAGAAAAAATAAATGGGATGCAAGAGTCATTCCAGGTAATGGAAACCCCAAAGGGTATATATTCCCCCTTCCCTTCTCCCCAGTTTGTTTATCAGGCTCTAAGACAAAGTTCAAGGCATGTCAGCTTTCAATGCATGAAGTTGTTTCTCTTTCACTAGGCTGTCATGGCACACTCAAAGTTACTTCTAAGCAGAAATGTGGTTGCTTGTGCTTTCTTTTAATGGGATACTTTCTTTTCCCAGGACCAAGATGTTGAGGTTTCCCTTATATTTTTCCCAACTTTGCTCCAAAGATATGTTTTACTTTAATATCCTGTTCTTTTCTACCTAGATTTCTGAAGGAAATAAGACCTGCTTAGTCCTACTGCATGTGCTTACATTAGACTCCCTATAACAAATTTTGAACTTGCTCAATTTCAACCCCCTTTAACAGAATGGTGGGCGTCTCTTAGCTGGTAAGTTCCTACAAAACTTAGGAGAAGAGGTTCCCATGCAGATAGAAAGATGAAGTTTGGTTTTCATTAAGTCTGCTCTTGATCAAATTGCTTGTGTTTAGAAACTTCCCCAGTGTCAGCTCTTCAAAGCTCTATTAATCCTGAAAGCTATTACAAGTCTTACTTTCAGCATGAAAAATGGGAAAACCTGTGACTCCTGACAGTTATTAAATTGTAATGAAATGGCACATGTGCCCCTTTCACATGAATACTGAGTAAGTTCATCAGGATCAGGGCTGCAGTATTGAAATGAATTCCAAAAGTTACTGGTTGTGTCAGAAAGGAAGCTACACGTGAGTGTGGTGGCTGTCGCAGCCATGTGTGATACCCACAGTGAAAAACTGACACATCTTTATGAGGGCACTTTCAGGGGAGAGTGCAGGGAGAAATAGCAAAAGTGCAATATTAGAGACCTGCATAAATTACACGGTCATCATCTTCTGCTGATTTCTGTGAATTCAACACTGCATATTCTTATTCAACATGTGTGTCCTAGTTTATGAGGTGACTATTAAAAAAAGGAGGAAAGGAAACCTCCAGGAGAACACAGACGTGAACCTAAGGAGAAGAAACACTAGAAGAAGTACTTAAAATACTTGTTTAGTTGAAAGATGGCACTGCCTGCAAGAAGAAATAGCACCTGACATTATGTTGTCATGGCAGTAGACTTAACACTGTCCTGCAACTGAGTGTTGAAAATGAAAACCATAATATGAAGTAGATGTCTCTCACTGAAGCCTAACAGACCATTAATACCTTCTGTATTGCAATTTTGGATCCCTCCTGAACAGTACAGAAAACAAACTGGGCATTACTGGGTTTGTGTTGTGAAGGAAGTTAGAAATATTTCACTTCAAAGTACCTCTCTCTTTTAGAGAGATTTTTAACAAATTTCAGAAGTCATTTATGCTCAGCAGCTTCAATGTTTTCTTTTTCCCCAAACCATGGCATGATGTATTGTATTTGGGACTGGAATCAGGAGCCTCTTAGGAATCCAGGTATCTTTTCATGCTACTCATGATATCCTGTCCTTCTTCAATGGCTGGCCATAGCACCAGTCCTGTTGGACTTTGCTGTTGCACATTTACTCACATGCAGGTAGTCTCCATTCAAGATGCAATAATGCATGTGACAATGAAGAATCACAGCAAAATATAGGCTGCAAGGGATTTATGGAGGTCATAATTCGGCCTCCTGCTCAAAGTTGGATCAGGTCCCACAGGACCTTGTTCAGTCAGCTTTTGAAATTCTCCAGGAAGGAGATGCCACAACCTTTCTGGGCTGCCTACTCCAGCTGTACTGTTTTGTGATGAAGGATTTTTTCCTTAAAGGTTCATATTTATTCCCTGGTCTGTTCTCCCTTGCTGGTCTGTGTGCTTATGGTGATCGATTTAGCACTGGGAGATTGTGCAGGGGTTTGAACAAAAGATGTCTGGGGCAAAAAACATGTGAACAGTTGCTTGAGCTACTGTTGCCACTTAGAAGTTGCAGCTTTTTGAACTGGGCACAATCAGAGACTGCCTAATGCATAGGATTTCCATGACTCGGGGCCCTGAAGAAGCTGTCTTTTAGCATCATTTCCAGACACTCCAGCTTTGGTAGCCAGAGATATGTGGGATGACGTTGGAGCATTTTGCATGGGCATGCACAAACAGGACTTTGGAGTAGTTTTGATGGAGTCTCAAAACTTTGTTAGTGTCTGAACTTGCACATCCAGGAGCGGGGGGAACAGAGCAGTTCATGGTGATGGGCCATCATGGAGCCTGAAGTAGCCCTCTGTGTAGGAGGGAGGTAGGGTGATCCTCCAGTCAAAGCCATGTGTCCTGGGTTACCGCGAGGGGAAAGGATTTAGGCTGTAGTTGTGCTTCATTCAATTTAACCTGAAAACATTAGGAATGAAAAGATGTTGATGGTAAATCTTACGCCAGGGATTTCATGAAAGACAGTGACTAGCTTCTCAAAGGGGAGGAAGTGCAGTGACTACTCCCTTAAGGAAGCTGGAATAAATAGGGGAAAACAGCATGCAAAACAAGTCTGTTGCTGGACTTAAATTGTCCACAGGAAGAAGCAGCTGGCCTATGAGAGCAGAGGGCCTGGGTGCATGTTGGCCTTTATGGAAAAGTTCAGATGTTTGAGATGAAGGAGGTGTGGCTGTGCTAGTGTGGGCAGAGAGGAAATCTGGCAGTTTGACTAGGGTGTGAACAAAAGGAAAGATGGAGAGTGTGGATAACCTGGCTAACAAAGCTTTCCACTTTGTTCTGTGCTTCTGGGGCACTTAAGTATACTGGGTCTCTGTTAAGATGGAAATTATATCATGGGTTGCACTCTCAGTTGCAGAACATCTCTCTGGCATGACTGCTATTTACTGACAAATATTATTAAAAATGTCTCTTGTGTATATTTTTTAGTCCATTAATGCAGTTTGGCAGCTGGAGGAAAAGAAGGTCAGCCAGCTCCCCACAGGCTATGGGCAAATGCTCCTTAGACTGCGCTGGGAAGACAATTGCATGATTAATACAACAAATCTGTGTAATTGAAAGGTCTGCTGTGTTTGCGGATGTGGACACTGGCAGTCATAATCAGTGGTTCGCTGAGGCTTTGTGGTTATGTGGCATTATCTAACACCTGACTGTACATTTTAGTGTGGTGTGGGAAAATCTTCAGAGTGAATGGCCTGTAAAACTCAACATCCAGGCCCACTGTGACTGGGTATTTTCTTGAAATTCAATGTGACTATTGCCATTTTCATGTTGGGTTCATCAATTTCTCTTTCAATAACTCTCTGGAAAGGTCACATACATTTTATATTTCATTCTTGCATTAAATTGTTCCATTTCTACATCATGAATTTTTGTTTTGATCTGTATTAAGTCTTTAGTAAAATATTAATTCTTCATTTGTCAAGACATATATTACCATCCTTCCCCAAGATGCATTCAGATTTTGCAATGTCTCAGCACTTTAAGGGCTAGCAAAGCTCAATATAAATAATTTTTTCTCCTGCTGGCAAAATGCATTAGTTCACACATTTTCTGCTGAAGAATGAAAGAAGTAACCTACCTTATGCAAGCTGTTTAATGCATTGTGAGACAAATACACAAGCATAACAAAAATCTGTATTTCAGTTTGTTTCAAACCCTTGTTCATTCCTTTGATCATTAATGCAGGAGAGGGAAACAGACCTTGGAGGTACTTTCTACTGTTGGATGTGCCTTCCCAGGCTCTCTTACCTTACTGGGAGCAGCTGCTGTGCCTCTCTGGATCTGCCTCCTTCCGCTCATTCCATTGCTTAGGTCACTTTACTAAGGAGATGGAGCAGCTAGCGCAGCTGCAGGGATGGCTATACGGTGCAGAAGGGGAAGGCTGGGGAGATTCACTATTTTTTCACTGAGTTCTCCTTTGCTCTCTGCTTGTCCTCAGTACATCACATCCCACTTTAGTTCATTTCCGTGGGCATGTGCCCACCCCATGTTCCTTCGTGAACCGCTTTGTTCACGTGCTCCACCATCAGACTGATGTCAGCTGGTGCTAACTCCACCTGTGACCATGGGCATTTCCTGGTCTGAATGTCCTCATCGTGTGACACCCTTTGTACGACTAATTAAAATCAGTGTCTGTTGTGACCAGGCTGTATTTGGGGCCCTGGTCTAGTCCAGCCTGCAGGTTCCCAACCAGGTTGGACACTACTGCACAATTTGGCTCTTGTCCACATACATGATGTAGCTTCTTTTGCAGATGCACCTTCAGAAGATGGTTGCTGCAGACTGTAGTGCTGATGCCACGTGAATGCAAGACTAGCTCTTTATAGCATTGCTAAATTTCTCTAAGCATACTTGAGACAAAGTCACAATTTTTCATATTTTGCTTTAAAACCCTGAAATAAAATGCTGCTGCACTGTCTTCCAGGCCCAAAGGAAACTTTGACTGGAAAGGTAATGAAGGTTTAACCTCTCACAATAGCCCTAGCTGGTGCGTCATGTGCTCCTGTACTGACCGGCTGCTCCCTCCTCTAGCCAGTGAGAACAGCAGAGCCCCTTCCCTTCTTCCCATCATTTTGGGCACCATGGGGGGGTGCCTAGACTTTTACATTGTGGAGTGGTTAATTTCATCATGGAAATGGGAAAGAAATGTCTATGTACTTAACGTGATCCTCTCCTTTATGTAGAATTGCCTCTGGATCTTTTTAGTAATAATTATCTAGCAAAACCCATAACTTTTTTTAATGGAGTGGAGAGTATACCCAGATAAATCTTGACTACTTGTAGGATGGATTCAGTGATGAAGGCATTCCTTAGAGCTGCTCTGTTCTGTGATCTTTGTTTCTAACAGTGTTTTAATCCTTCTTATGAAGCATATCTTGAATGAAGTGGCATCTTTTTTGATAGTATCATTTGAAGATATACAGAGATGAGAGGTTCTGCTAACAGTAATGGCATCACATAGCTTTTACATCCCAGCATTTCAAGATCTGCATAAACTGCTAGAAATCATTTTAACAAAACACAATCCAAATAAGTGAAATGAAAGAAGAGAACTGAGAATTGACTTGCACAAAGAGAGAGCTGCCTGTTTACCACACACAGCAACAAGACAAGATAGCAGTATTTCTGTCCAGGTGCACTTGAAAACATTCACCATTGTTCAGATTACTTTGTCTCAGTTCTTAAAAAAAAAGATTAAAAAAAAAAAAAAAAAGACACAAAAGAGAACACAAGTGCTGGCTAACTTCTACCAGCAACACTGATAATCCAGTATTTATGAGTTAAGGAATTAAAAAGGTCAATGTGAAGTACCGTGTGAATCCAGCCCCACTACCTGTATGACAATCCATCTGTTTCAAACCATTTATTGCAACATTTTTATTTGTAGATTATCTTCTATAGGTCTATTGACATATAGACTAAATAGGTTACAGCCAGAAACACATATATGAAGCATAGTTTGTCTCTTTAAAATGACTTAGAGGTGGTTTCAGGTACAGATGCCCCTAATGCCACTGGGCACTTTTTGCTTTTGAAAGTGCCGACTAATTGTTTTTGTCCTGGTGATTATCTCCTAGGACTTGTATTACTAGTCAGTTAGAGAGCAAGGACTTGGGGAGGGTCGCGGAACTGGGGACACGACTATAAAATTGTTTCAGAAGGTGTGAGTGAAAATTGTTTACCTCATCCCTGGGCACATTTCCCCACGTTATTCACCAAGCGGCAGTACAAAGGCAGGTGTGACCTACCAAGAGGAAAAGATAAGTGCAGGGCTGTATTTTCAGGTACCGCTGACTATCTTCCACTTGACCATACTCAAGCCCACTCTCTTTCACACATTCCCAATGTTACCTGTCACATGAGCAACAGCATAAGTAAATGGAAGTACCTAAGCTTCCTAACACTATTTGCTCTTTCACCTGCAGGTAGCTGATCGCTTGCAAGGGCAGCTGCTGTTGCAGAGCACGGGCTGCATTTCCATTGCAGTTCTCAGTTATTTTAGTTTGAGATCTTTCCACTCCATCTCCTCCATTTCTGTCGTATTCTGTCTTTGCTGCATAGTTTGCATTTATTTGCATAAAATTCTTACTTTTACAACTGCTTACATAAATGCATATTCAGTTTCCCCCTAACTCATTCCGTGCATCATGCACTTGTGTTTTATACTCTTTGCAGTCGCCAGCATCACTGCAATATTGTTCCTCCATGAAAGTACTATTTAGCAGCTGAGTTATGGGGTTGCAGCACAGCAGTGGTGCCAACCTGTGGAATTGTAATACCTGTCTCACAGTGGTGTTTGCTAAAGCTCTGGCTCATTACAGGCATGTAAAGGTGAGTCTTCCAACTTACCTATAACAGAAAGGAGTGTATTATTCTAGCTGTCTCAGTGACAAAGAGAACTTGAAAAGTAAACATCAGAAAACCCTCAATGACAGGAAAATAAGAATTTCACTTTTACCAGTCTCAGCTTGGTTTCATAAGTAAGGGGAGCAGAAGTGATCATTTATTTGTTTTGTGTAAGTTTGCAAACCATGTGTACACTGTAATCCTTCACTAGTTCCGGTGCAGGCTGGTGAATGCATAACAAACAGAGGAGAGATTTTTTTAATTTTTTTTAAAAAGGGAAAAAATAATGGCAGATGTGAAAGCTCTGGTTGTTACCAGCCAGCTGGCAGTCACCCCTAGGACACTGCCTGGCCAGCACGGGCACTGCTGTGGAGGTGAAGTACCGGAGCATATGTGGGTAGAGGGGGGATTTTTGTGGTGATGTTTAGGGGACAAAGAGCAACTGGCCAGAGGAAGCAAAGATCATTAGTTACATGAATATGCTGCTTGTGGAGCAGTGTTTTTACAGTCGTGACTCATAGAGCCTGAGTCATGATTTTGGCAACATTCACGTTGGCAGTAGAGTAGTTGATGGACCCATAAGTACAGACTCTACTTGGTGAATGTTGGGTTAAAAGTCTTCTGTAGCCTCTTTATTTCTCACCTGTTAAGGAGAAGGGAGCATCAGCCACAACCTCAAGCCCCCAGGCATGCTGTGACCTTATGGTATGTCACCCTGTGTCATCCCTCACCATCCATTGCAGTTTTGACACTGTGTAAAACCTCCTGAAACCAGCTTTCTTACCAATTTCAATCCTTTGTCAGCCCATAAAAATGGATTAAGGCAGAGAAGAGTTGACAGACCGAACAAATACAAGGATATCACAGCAGTTTCTATCCCTGTATTTGGGGAGCAGTGTTTTTAATAATGGATATTGATATTAGAAGCAAGAGAGAGTGTTTCAAAGCTGACAGGGTGCTGGTAGTTTGCTCTTTTTCACCTTGAAGCTCTTTCTGATAAACCATAAAAATTCCCTTACATTTACTATCACATCAAGATTGATTCTACTCTGTATTTTTCAAGCTGTCATTTATTGCATGAGTATGATTAAAATAGGAGAATAAAATGTAATGCCCCATGATTCTTCTTCACTTTTTTTCTGGCATGCTTTCTGTGCCTCTCTATAAACCACTTGCTTTTTTTATTCATCCATATTTTATACTTTGTACATGTAAATTTACTTGCTCCTTTACACTTAGCCTGAGTGCAAATATGAAATGGGCCCACAAGTTGGCATTTTCGTTGTGACTAGTCACTAAGTGTCTTTTTTAGGGAAAGCCCCCATGCTTTCCAGTTTGCCTTGAGAATTTTTAGAAATTACTGTTTGATAATGTTGAATTTGTTCAGTAATGTTGAACAATGGAGTTGTTTTTTAAATAGTTCTTGGTAGATTTGTATGTCCTCCTGTAAGCTTCTGTGAACAATTGAAGACAGTGTCTATATTCAGTGATAACTGCTGTTTTACAGATATTTTGTTACTCTTCCTTTTTTTTTTTAGAATATTAATGCGCATTCCCCTGCATAATGCCTATACTTTGTAATCCATTGCACTTTCATTTATAATTTCACAGTGTAAGAGTGCCACAGAGTCAGGTCCCCTGAACTTTACAAAATCAGTTTGCTGCATCCTAACCTAAATGTGTTGCAGTGTGTCTGCTTCAGTCTTCTGCAGCCGGATAGCACTCTGATGGGAAAAAGGCTGTGCTGACATGTGTCTGTCACCTCTGCTTGTAATGGTTTCTGTGAGGCATATATAGAGAAACTGCTGACACAGTCAAGTGTGGAAATAATTGCGGAGGGACCTGGAGGCAAGCAGCTTTGCTCTGCAATAGCCTAGTGGTCTGCCATCCATACCACAGCTCTCCTCTTCTTTGTTACAGATTCAACCCAGCTGGGTCCAGCCTGGACAGTGTTAGCAGCTGCCATCAAGGATCAAGGACAGCATGCCCACCCAGCTGGACATCTAGAACCTTTTGACTTAGCTGACAGCACATCAGCACATTTAATAGAGGAGCCATGGGATTTTTTACTACCATTCTGTCACTGTAAGAAAAGAAGACTATGAGACTGAAAAAAGCAAACTTGTTTTAGGTATTGATTTAGATTTCATTTTCCTATAATATTCAGACTATTTTTTCCACCACTTTATTTTCAGCCCAAAGTATCTTTCATTCCTTCCAGTGCTCAGCTGGACGTATGTGTGCTGCTGCACGGTTTTTGTCCCTAATGGTTTTTGTTTCCAAGGTGCCCAGTTTGCTTCTCTCACTCAGCCCAGAGGCGATTAGGAAAGCCTTCTTAAAGAATGTGTCTGAGTGTGCCATAGCCCTGTGCAATGTGCTGCACCCAGACATGAGAAAACTGAAGCTTATATTAGATTATATGTAGTCTGTGTGTGAATACGTAAATGGGACAAAGAATTCAGGTTTAAGCGATGATGAGTTGTTAAAGCTTCTAAACTATTAAAGATGAAACATTTAGTAGTGACAAGCCTGTATTATTGCCTCCCCTGCAATGAAATCCTCCATTTCCTAACGCTCTTCTGCCTGTGTTTATTGATGTCGTGTGATACAGACCTAGGGTGATGGCAGGGGAGACAGCTGCAGCCACACGGCCATAATCTTATCACATAACGCAAGCACACATACCTCTAAGATGCCAGGGGAGCCCTCTTAGCTCCCATGTCTGAGGGAATCTCCTCCCACATAGTGCTACCTAGATTTTAAGATTAATTATGAGATGTTTCTGGTGGCTTATTTACTAGATTTTGTTTTTATGGCGCTCTTGTAATTGCATGGGAAGAGGCCCCTGGTGTCCGTGCAGAGCGGAAGGGGGGGCTTCCCTCTGCCCGCTCATTCTGGGGCTCCACGTGCCGCGTGTCACGGCAGAGTCCCTTGTCTCTCTGCGCTGAAGAAGAGGCAGAGATGGGGAACAGATAAAGGGAAGGATTAATCGGCACGGGGCTGGAGAAATTCTAACCTTATTTCTTCCTGTAAATGCCCGCTTTAGTAGCAAACCCCGCAGCCTGTTTGCCAAGGGGGGGCACACAGTGTGTGGCATTGGGGGGGCTGCAGCAGGCTGTTGCCAAGGTAAATTTTAATTTTATTTTTTTTAGAAAATATCTTCTGCTTTCGTGATTTCCCAAACACTGGCTTAATGTTTGATTAGAAGTTTTAGGAAAACGCCTTTTAAAGACTCACTTCATTTGCACTGCAGGTTACTTAAAACTGAGACCATTTAATTTTTTTCCAAGAGAAATGAAAAACAGATGTCAAGTAATTGCCCATTTTGCATCTGGATTTCTATGTAGTCATAATGGGCATCATCTGGTAAGGGAAAAGAGATGGCCAGACAGGCAGAAGACCATCTCATCATGAAACCACCTTATTTGCCTGTGACTTCTCCATCTGCAAGTGCCCAATGCAGCCAGCAGCTGTTGCCAGATACTTAGTATAGTCATCCCATATTTGGGAAAAAAAATTACGACAATATATGTCTGTTTTGAAACACAAGGGTTGATATTCTGGGTTCAGAGAACAAATGGCACAACTATTGCTCTTTTCACGACATGGTACGAAAAAGGATCTAAATGTTGCAGCTGCTCTGCAGGTATTATCATTTTAAGCAAGAAGTGAATGACAAAACTGTTTTAAGTTTCGAATAAATTGACCTTTTGGGTGAAGGGCAGAAAATACTGGATATGCGCATGCTGATAAGCATTCTTTTATTAAGAGAATAGTTATTCAGGTAGCCACTAAATTTTATAGCTCATAAAAAACACCTGTTACATCATGGTGTAAATAAGTGGTGGGCTACAGACCAGAAAGTTTTATTTGTGATAGATTAGTTAGAAATGAAAAACATCTCACCAGCCTGTTTTCTAACATTGAATGGAGCTCCTGAAAAGTTTATTTTTTAATGAAATCTTGATTTCATTGAAGGTTTGTTTACAAGAAAAGCTTGTGGAAAATTTCTGAGAATATTAGTATCTCCAAAATACTAATTTTTGAAATAAAACATTTCAGGTTTTGACTTTGAAATGATTGCTTGAGTAAATTTAAATATATTACATTCAAAATTAAGGAGTAAAAGAAAGAGAGAAATTTGAAAGAAAACATTTCCATTCATTAGAATTTAACCTTTGCCTCAAATTTTCCTGTGGATTTAGCTTTGGTCCAGAAATTTCAAAATTCTCAGTGAAAGGAAGTTTCTCCAAAATATTGCAGATTTTATTCTTTATTATAAACCTGAAAGGTTTAAAAAATTTTTACAGAAATGTTATAAGCCAAAGCGGTTTAGTTTTGTGCAGAATCACAAAACCAAAATGGGCTTATTATGGTCACTCAAGTATCAGTCTGCTACATAGTTTTATTAAAATACTGTATGTGGTATCATTCTTAAAAAGTTTGCATGACTGGCAAAGTTATTTTGCAATATGATTAAAGTTAAATTAAGAATTTTAAAACAAAGTCTGGTTATATTCTTTAATATATTTAATTATATGTTTTGAACTGATAAAGACACTTGTCTATGATTTCAGTTTATACATACATTTTTTTTTTTTAAAATCTGAGTATCAAATTATTTACTGGGCATGGTTTATAGAAGGAATTATCTATTTGTAGGAAACAAAAACAGAGGACACATCTGAGCACTACAGATTGTGCTGTCATTCTATACTGTGCTGGGTAGCAGTAAGAATGATTTATTTGTACCATACACTCACTCAAAATTCACTTCTTTGCTACTTCAGTTATCTTTCTTTTTGGGTAAAAAAGCCACACATTTTAAATGCTGTCTTAATCAATATACAGTGTCAGGTAATCAGTTATGCCATTAATGGCTTAAAGAATGAGTCAGCTCTACAGGATACATTTTTATCATTTTTGTGTTTGAGATAATCAAGCTGCTGCCTTTGAGCATACCACAAATACAGAAAATGTCTGTATTGATTTTTGTGAATGTAGTCAGTATTTCTGTGTGATTTTAGTCACATTGTGATTTCTTTGAATACGTTAATGATGCTGTCTTCATTCCTGTCATTATATGTATTTATATTTGAAATTTATATCTGGATTGTATTTGTAGCACATTTTACACATTATTTTTCTTTTTTGGATCAATGTAACTTACACTAAAGTTCTACTAAGGATCTTCATAGCTGTGAGCCTGAGTTTGCTCAGATATTGGGCAGGTATTTGTTGTCTCAGAAAATGAATTCCATGAATGATCTTGGTAGTAACCTTTTTTTAGAATATTCAAGACTATTATAGCATAGAGTTATTAAAGATGATAATAGGATACCTTTATTAAGTGACAATAGTGCCTAATAAACAAATTCAGATAGTGTTATGAAGTGTTTACAATCTAAGTTTGATCTTGAAAACATATTTTTATCTGAACATAAAATACATCCAAAAAACCAAAATAATTCTCCACAATGGGAACTTACAGTATAATTTTCAAGAGAGTTTCTCTTGTGGTAGAACAGAGATGATTTTTTCCCCCCCCATTTTCAAATTTGTTATTAACTTAGTATTAGAAGTTGTTAATATGTAGAATCTGCATTAGTTATTAGCTTAATGTGCTGGGCAGCAAAGAAATATGAATGATTTAAAAAATCCTTTTTTTTTCCAGAGTGCAGTGATACAGTTTTCTTCTATTGTTTAGCAAAGCTCAGAGGCCACGCAAGATGGATGACTTTAATACCCATCTAGCACTGGCATTTACAAAAGTGCCATATCTGACACAAATAATTGGACAACAGGCTTTGCACTGTTAGCCTCAGCTCCCCAAAAGAGACACCACTGCAGAAATATATACATTCTTCTTCTGAGGACAAAGAGGTCTGAAAGTCTGCTAATGAATCACATAAGAAAAAGGATTTTTAAGTCTTTTGACTGTAATAATGTCTTCCCTGCTGAGAAGTTAATAATCTGTTGGCTCTCTTTTCCTCTTTTGAACATTAGTTTGAAGACCTTCCATTATTGTTTTTGTTCCTAGCTGGGGAGAAGGCAAATCTTTGACCCTGCTATTATGGAAAAAAAAAAAAAAAAGTTTTTCTTTTGCAGTCACAAAACAAATACAGAAACATTTTAAAAGGCCAGCCTTCCACTTCTGCCCAGTGGAGTGACTACAGGGAACTTCACATCCATGCTCTTTATGAGACCTTGTGTTGAACTGTACTCAATAGCCTTTTTTCCCTTGAAAAAGGAGGATCCTGGATAAGAATCAAGGTTGCAACCTTTTACTAAAGTGTGTCACTTTTTCTTCACTACCAATTTACTCACAAACATTATATTAAAATTAAGGTGAATGTACTTGCCTCAGACTTTATCATAATTTTATATATATATATATATATAACTTTCCTTTTTAATATGGCAGCAACAGTGGCGTATGAGGAACTTGGATGCTTGTAATGCAAATAATTAGGAAAACATCAGTCAGCCAATAGTGGGGTCCTTTTCCCCATGTGAAAGCAGTGGAAAACCTAGGATTTAATGTATTGAAATGCAATATTTTGTCTGTCAAATGATACCTGCTATTTTAATGAGTCATTAACAAATTTTACCTCACATTTTCCTTCTTCTGGGATTTACCTAAATCATATTAATATGATTATGTCTCTTGCCTAAGTGGCTCTTCTACCACAGTGGGAATAACCAACAGGAACAGGGACAGGAGTGTCTTTAGGAGTTGTAACTTGGCATAGATACAAAAAATACTGGCCTTCTTGATGGTATCTCAAGATACAACAGATGGATCATTACTGATAGATGACCTGGTTCACAAAACCTGACCCACCTCATGGGTCCTATGATGAAGTGGACAACAGAGTTTTTTGTTTTAAACTTACTCCAGGATTTTTAGAATTTTCAAGTTTAACTTAAAGCAATGACAATTCTAATAAAAAGGTCATACTTTTCCTTTTTTCATTAACAAGGTATCTGAGATGTGACAAAGGTTTCACAGATTTATTGTTTCAAAGTACGGATTTTGTCTTAAGCTCTTTATATTTGGAATGTTTGAATCTTTGCTTTGTGACATGGGTCCACGACCCTGTAGCAAAATTTTTGCTGACAAATTTAGGAGAATCTTAATTAAGCCATAAGAAACCTGAAAACTAGTAACTGAGAGAACTGAATATTACGCTGTCCTCTTTCTTGGGGCAATTTTTTAATTCACTTCTTATGGGAGCTTAAGAAATGATGCAGTCAACATATTTTAGAGAGGATATTCAGCAAAAATAAAAGCATTTTAACTTGGGGAACTTTTATGATTTGGTTCTGAATGTTGATTTCCTAACAGTTTCAAAATACCTACAATTTTTCCATATATGTTTTTTCTTACTCTTCTTGAGATGTAAGGAAATGGAAATACCTGTTTAGATTTCATTGCTCTAAGAAAGGGACTGAGCTAAATAACAAAGACTGTTTTTCAAAATAAGGCTAGAGCAATTTGTACCTTCCTAGTATGTGGGCTTGAGTAACTATTTCATGAAAAATCAGCCTTATGTTTTAGCCTATCCACTAAACTCAGGGCAAAACTTGCTTCAGCCATGGCTGGGCATGCAAAAAGGTGGGATGTCATTGCTTCATAACGACTTCTTTCTGCAGAGGTTCAACACTGACTGCATATAGGAGTAAGTCATGTAAGGAGTAAGATCATGTAAGTCATGAAGACCAAAACCAGGTAAAACCAGGACCAAGTAATATGAGAGAGAGGGTGTAGCAGTCACTGCTGCAGCCTAAGCATTGGTGTAGAGCATCCTGTCTCATATTTTGGTCTTGTACTTATGGGTGGCTCTTACCCAGCAAAATAAAATCTCCCTTTTATTGTGGTTTAAGATGGTTTTTAAATCTTTCGTGTTTCAGAAACAGAGTTTGAGTAACACCACTTTTCATGCAGACTGTTTCTGAGTCACTCTGAGCAGATGTCTATGAGGAGATATGCATTTGCTGTGGACGTAATGACGACAAAGGAGCATATCAGTGCATGGAAGATTTGGAAACTAGGAAGCTAGATGCATGCCTTAATTGTCACACAGTGAAAGACTTTTGTCACAACAAAGCTTTTAGCATCCAGCAGAGAGTTTATGGATAGTCTAATTTCTTATTAATAAGGAAAGTGCCTGTTATATTATTGAGTGAAGTGGGGTTCCAGAAATTAACACTGTTTAATTGCCCAGCTGGAATTGTAAACAGTTATCAAATCTGACTGCTAATGTCACAAATCGGTCTTTAACGTGGATTATCATGCTTCATCTCAGGCAGGGTAAAAATAAAAGCTATGTTTGACTGTAGGAGATAAACAGTCAGTCAAATGGCTGTGATCTCAGTGCTGTTCAGCTGGATAATAGTTCTGCAGATGTTGAAATAAATAGGGAAAATAGTAACAGAGACTGAAAAGCTGAAGGAACTTGTTCTACAACTGTCTTGTTACACCAGTGCTGACCCCACTGGCCCAGTTCTACTGCACTTGGAAGTGGTTGATTCTTTCCTTTTTAGGTTTCATAACTAGAAAAAAATGACTTTATGTTTGCTTGTGTGGGCTATTGTCCCACTCAGGGAAGACCCTGAGTTTGTGTTTTTCTCAACTGGGTGATGAGAGATGTGAGATGAGGGATCCCTGAGCGTGTCTGCCCTTGTGTTTTGGGTCAGTCCATCTCCTGTAAGCAGGAGAGCAAACTTTGCCAGCCACCTTAACTGGCATTTTGTGTTGGCTCTGGCACCCAGTTTGTGGGCAGAGCCCTCCCAGGATCCACTCTTGCCTCTCCTTTGTACAAATCTTCCTTGCTGGGGATGCCAGAGAGCTTGGCACAGGGCAGAGGGGGCAGACAAGTCCCCTTTTGCCTCCACAGGGTCCGTGGACACGCCACAGGGGGTGCAGAGGACAGGGGAGCTTGTGCTGAGGGCTCTGCATGCACCTGCCATGAGGCGAGACTTGCTCTAGCAGTGAAAGCAGAGGTGATTTTGGGCTCTCAAACTTCTTGCCACTTGCCTTCCCAGCCACTTTGGTTGCCCAGTGGCATCGCCTGAACTGCAGCTGTGCCGGCCTGATTTCTGCATCCTCCCCTTCAGTCTCCTTGCGGGACGATGAGTCTTCTCCAGCTCAGAGTGAGCAAGCTCTGGAGGTACTTAAATTCCACCTAGACATTTGCCATTAGGATCTCCAAAACTCTTGCAAATACCTTTAACTTCAGCACTGGGGAGGCTGGAGCACCAGTCATTGCCTTACCTGTGAAGGCAGACCTGGGACTCAGAAGTAGGTAAAATGAAGTTTCCACTTCTTATCTGACTACACGGCAATACAGAACCAGTTCCCTCATGGACACGGATCAAAACCATGATAAATTCACAGCTGAGTAGTCCTAAGGGAACTTCAATTCAGATTTGGAATAAAACTTTCTGGAAAAGTGAACTTTCTTGCCCTGTGACTTCCTCTCCTTGCCCTACGTCACTACATTTCCATCTACCCTCCAGACTTTTGAAGCAATGTTTTTTTTATTGTAAAGCATAATTTCATTTAATTCATAATGCTTCATATGGAAATATCAGATTTTATGTGTTTCACACTTGTGAGGTTTTTTAAAATAACCAGATTACCCTCCTTAGATGTTTTCAAAATGAGAAGTTTTGTGTTTTGTTGAAATTATATTTTTTACCTTACAATTCAGTTGATGGTAAGATAAACCTTTAAAGGATGCACTCAAAATAAATTATTCTAGAATTGTGTAAACCAGATAACTTTATCAGATCTCATATGAATTTTGGGAAGATAATTTTTATAAGTTTTTTTCAAGATTTTGACTTTTGTTTCATTCAAGATGGAAATAATTCTTTGACATTTAATTTCTTTACCCCAAATGCAAAAAAAACCATTGTATTTTTACACTTCCAACACCAGAAACTTCAAAATTATTTTGATTTCCTTTTCTTGATGAAACTGTACACTATTGTGAAGCTCATAATATTCCCATATTCATAAAATTCAATAAAAAATTCTCAGATGGCTAGCAATACCGTGTACCTAAAACTAATATTTTCTACCATGAACAAAACTGTTGCTTTTCAGAGGTAATCAAAGAATTAGTGATTATTTGATTCAAGCTTTCTGGTAATGCACTTTAATTTTCTCTTTCGTGACTGTGTTAGGTAACTTGCACATTACATAGCCCTGAGGGAGTCTGAAATCAAATCCACCAAAGATGATAGAAAATTTATATTGCTTTCAAAAGGTTTTATACTGGGCTCATCAGGAACAAACTGTAAGCTCTTCTAATTGTGCTATCTGGTCAATCCTTTTAAATTACCACACAACAACTTAAGAAATGATGCAGTAACATTTCTGACACTTACACTTTTTGGTTTTTTTATTGAGGACAGAAGCATGACTTGAATGCTAATAAAGGGCACAGCTATCTCTGTGGTGTATTGCTCTGTTAACACAGACTCTCTTTAGCTCCTGTTACTAAGAGCACAGACACAAGAAGGTCCTCCCTCTTCACTCTCTTACACCTACTGTTATAGCTCTGGTGTGTTCTGTTGTGTAAAAGCAGCACTGGCCATGCGGACCACTGCTTATTTGAGGTAGTTTCCCAGAAAATGTCTCCTGATATCCCTTCCTTTGCAGTCCTGGTAGACATTTTCAATAAACTTTCACATTAACAAGTGTATATGTACCTTTGATGCTTGGATCACATATATGTTCCAATTTTTCCAGAAAGAGCAATGGTCGTGATGTTGCTCTTCATAGACAGGTTCAAATTGTAAGATACTTTATTTCAGTCCTGTTTTAAATGGAAGGAGGGCACAGAAATAAGTTCCCACAGTGAAGAGAATGAATGTGGTTCATTTTCTTAGTATTTTCCATGTTTCGACGTCCGTTGAAAATGATAATTTTCCCCGCTACAAAAATATATTCTGAAGTTCTTCTACAGGAAGAGTTTATGTTATTTTTTGAGTCATCAATCACTGATTATAATTTCAAAGCAGTACTAATAGCTATTGGTACTAATTTCATAATACATTTGACCACAGGGGTTTTGGCTAGGGATGTACTAAGACAATTAATCACTGAGGATCACTGCAGATGATAATTTTATGTTAAATTTCAGCAATAGAATTGATGCTGTGTATCTGCCTTGGAAATGATAAGGGAAACCTTTGATAAGTGTTATATTTTTTTCTACCTTCAGAAAGAATAGTAGTGAAATGAGCAGTTGAAATATGCTATCAGCGAGACCAAAGCAGTTGTGTCAGTGGGCTGCACGCAGAGACCCTGAATGATCCCTGCTGGTTATGAACAGCGATTTAGTTATGCAATATAAGAATGTCCTAGCATTTTGCCAGTGATGTTATCCTGTTGAGGTTATTTCTTATGGTTTAATGGAACACTTGTAATCTTAAGATCTGGGGTGTATTTCTCTCATGTTTTTCCTGTGATCATACACGTGGATGAACTCTGGAACACAGTATTGTTTGTGGTACTCCTGAGCTGCACTCCTTCTCTCTTTCCACGTACACAGGCTCCAGCAGCTTTGCTACTCATGATCTTCAGAGTAAGTCTAAACATTCATCCCTGGCTGGTGATATTATTGCCCCTCTGGCATGTGACCAAGGGCTGGGTGGTCCCGTTGCTGAGGGAGGGCACTGAGAAGCCACCCCCAGCACTGGTAGGGGGGTAGCCCCAGCTGGTAGGAGCACAACCTTTGCCAAAAATTGGCAAAGATAAGCAGTTTCCTGGGTTTTTGTTTGCTTGTGGAGACATGATAAACATTATCATTCAATACACACTTTGCTCCTGACAAGAACTGGAAAGCTCAGTGACGTTAAATGGATGAGTCTTTTGCCCTCCTTGTTGACCTGGGGCTTAGCAGCCAGCACCTTACACACAGCGCTGGAGTCTTCTGTGAGGGACCCCAGCAGCCAGGGAAAGGGGTCTGCACCTCCTTTGGGTGATGCTGAACATGCACACCCCCAGTGCAGGGAATCAGAGCAGGGCTCCCCGGTCCCAAAGGCTAAGAAACACTTTGCAAGCTGTGACCACCAAATGTGCCCTCCTACGCTAAATTAATTATTCTTTCTGGGAACAGCATTCAGCCCTAAACTGAAGAGAGGTCCAGTAAAGACAAAAAATGTGCCATTGATGACTGGAAGTTATCTTTCAAAGTGTTTAGGCAGCGGGCTTAGACATAACAGCAATAAACTTTTTCCAAAGGGAGAGCTCTTAATTAACTAAAACCCAGCTAAAGAGAGATGCTCCCTAGACCTGTCTTTGGTCTTCCTTTTTGACCCACAGAAAATGTAAAGTTTCAAATTTTTTGATCTCTGGGAATGTTAAAGTTTGCTACAGTTCTTATAGCTTCTCTTGCAGGATACCTAAGTGCTGTCTTAAGCAACCAGATCAAGTCCCATTGAGCTCACATTCCACGTTGACAGTAGATGGGTTAGACCCATATGATAAAGATGTTATATATAACAAGACTGTATATTATCAGTATAGCTGGAAATTCAGAAACTTGTGCCTAGATGTTTTTGAAAGTTTTCCTCATCATGAGGAGAACCTCGATGTAATGATATAATTTAAATGATACAAATGGAAACTGTTGCTAGAAAGCAAGCACTTTATTATAATTTTATATTTTCAGATCTATTGCAGAATTTGTATGAAATTTAATTTTCACAGTCTGAGTTGTCTAATAGTTTTCAGATCTTCATCATTTGTTTTCAAGTGTATATTCTTTTTTTGCCACAGAGCAAAAAGGTTTCTGCCTGTTTTTTCAGCATTTTCTTAAATCCCCTTGTGCACATGCCAAACACTGAGGCATAATTATATCATCTCTAAAGTATTTAAGTCTCCTTTTAATTTAATTAAAAATATTTGCTCTGGATTTGTTCAGTGATAATGGAACATAGGGCTTTGCATTAATTTCACGATTTAATAGAAATCAAGTTCTGCCAAAACAAGAATGATGTTGCCTAATAGATTCTGGGCACAGATTAGCTGATCTGAGTAAGCCAGTTTCCTCATCAGTTCTCTTCTGTCAAGAAATTGTGAATCCCACTGGTAATTCTCGTGATTTTCCCTCAAAAGTGTTCCTGCCATGTCTATGAGCATAGACAGGTTGCTGGTATGCCACTTCACAGCTTCATTTCTTGGAGTAAAGTGCTTTGATTTGCATCCAGGTAGCAGCTATCCCCATAGTCTTCTAGTAAGCAGCTCACAATCCAGAGAAGTAGGTTTTCGTGTCTTAGTCTTTCCCCATTTTGCTCAATCTCTTTTACACCTTGTGTAATGTAGTCACAGTCTGTCCACTACAGGTCTTTTAAATTACCGACATTCTTCGGCTCTTCCTTGGTCAGTGCACAGTAATTCTCAGAAAGACCGGGTAAAGCTAGCATCTTCCCTTGTTAAAACAGAACGTAAGAGGACTGGGTTGCATTTAGGGTCACTGAAGTTACCTACACAGTCTGTCGATTAAGGGAAACCCTTATGTGAGATGACTGGACCCCTGTTTGCAGGTCTCAAGGTACATCCCACCCTCCCCCGGCAGGAGAAGCAATTTAAGCAGCTTTAGCTCTCTCTCCTTGTTTCTCCCGTAGCACAGATCAAAGTCCAGATGAGGCTGGATCGTGTTTTCCTTGGGATGACTGACTGGCCATTCTGACTGAAAAACTCCTGCCAGCATCCTGCTGACAACAAAAAGACAGTGTTTTCACAAGTCTGTAGCATGTAAATGTTCTTCAAAAGCTGGTGCTTTTTCTGGCAGTGAGTAACACTTTGCTGGGTATTTCCCCTTGGTGCCAGGGAGATACTTGTAGGTGAGATTTAACTCAGTGTGTTTAGCAGCCATGTAAAATAAGGACAAGAAATATATACTGGACAAGCAGGTACATTCAGTGTTTTAAATGTATATAAACCATTTTATTTCAAGAAGTTTCTTTGACTATCAACTGAGGATGAATGACTTAATCCACATTTTCCTCCAGGCAAGCTCCTGTCATCTGCTTTGAAGCCCCTAATGGTCCTATCCAGTATGGTGGAAGATGTCACATCATCAGAACCAAGGTAGTAATTTAAAAGACCTTGGTAAAGGTCTTCATCTGGCAGTGCTTTCTCTTGTGGATTCCTCTGGCAATACTGAAAGAAACTGCTTTTCTACATGTCACACCAGTTAGTCTTGTGGCTCAGTTAGCTCAGTCATGTGGGAGTTCTTTATATACCAGAGGATGTAACCAGTTTATCAGAAAGCCTTTTAGATGAGCTGACCTACTGAAATAGCCATTGAATGACAAAAGCCTATTTACATACTCTGCTGTATATGAAAATAAACCTTTAATTCTGTGTCACAAATGGTATGAAGGCATAAGAAACCATGCAATGTGTAGTAATGGGTATTTTATTCAGCTTTTGCAGGGGAAAAATGCAAAACAGCCTACAGAAAGAACTGCGAATTGATCTAGGAACTCTGGATTTTAAATCAGACAATTGCTTATGGCAGCATGAAAAACCTGATCACCTAACCGTTTTTATTACCTATGGTGTGGGTGTAAGAATCAATAGGAACATTTTCCCAATTTTGCCTAGTGTATTGGTACAAATCAGTCTGAGCGAGTCTTTGGCTTTGTAAATGCAGGCAGCTGTCAGTCTTCAGTGGGGGAGTTGTGCTTCATAACAATGTATGAATGTGGGAAATGAATCTGTCACCTGTCAGTCTGTCTGAAATGTGCATAAGGTTCGTCACTTAGCCAAACATTGCTAATTGCACATGGTGACAATGTGTGGTATTTAAAAGAAATGTTAAGCAGGTACTTGTGGGAGAGTTAGGCAGAGAGTGTATTCTGCCTCTTGAAGAACGAGAGATAGTGGTGGAACTTGTCTCTGGAATAAAGCATGCTGATTGTTTTCTTGACAACCAAAATTACCCAGATCTTGGTGGAAGGCATTTCAGCATCACAGGGCAACAAGATTTTTCTTTGGCAGCTCAGTGTGTTATGCATCACAAATGAATATTAGCAATAATTATTAGTTTTACGTTCTGTTAAGCAAAACTCCACTTTTTGTTCTCATTTCCTTTCCACATTCTTCACACATACTTATTTTACAAAATGATAGATTTTCATGGAAAATATTGGATGCCAGGATGAAAGTCTAAAGAATTATCCA
Source organism: Falco naumanni (assembly GCF_017639655.2). Lineage (NCBI taxonomy): Eukaryota > Metazoa > Chordata > Aves > Falconiformes > Falconidae > Falco > Falco naumanni. Next base: position 74,680,222 of record NC_054056.1, read on the forward strand.
ACATTTCTGTGAAATAAGTAAGTCAGTTAAAATATTCAGTATCCATTCATGAGATAAACAGGTGGTCACAATCCTTTTACTGTTGAATCTTCTGCAAATCACCTGGATTCAGACCTAGTTGGACTTTTAGCTGGATTCCATGAAGAGAGAGTGCATGGTGCATGTTATGACCCTGGCAGACTGTGTCCTGCTGTGTTGGTTTTCCATCTGGTATTTGATAAACCAAAATTCCCCAGGGGGACCACATTTTGTGCTCTGGGGGATTCTGCCCTGCCTGGTGTACTGGTTTGTAACTGACACCTACTGAAACATCCTCGATACCCTTTTTCCAATTTATCCAGCATTTCCTCTCTACTGCCTTGCCTGTTCTTCCAGAACAGGCCATTTGCACTAATTTGTATCTATTTATACTGATTTATTAGTCTTGTGTATTATCCTGCCATATCCTGTTACACCAATAAATCTTTTTTTTTCTGGCTAAAACCTTACAACCCCTCCCTGGCTTATTCCACATTTTCTGTGGACTGACACACTTCTTTCTTTTCCATCTTTCAATCCTCTTCTGAGCAGCCCTGTCTCCCAGTCTCAGGTTCTTTGTCCAACTTAAGCTGTTCTTACACATACTCATTGCCCTTTTGCCCTTTTCCCATGACTCTTGTTTAAAGCCCTCCTCACTAGCGTAGCAAGACAGTGTGCCATCCTTAACCATCCCCTTGTGAATATCTTCCCATATTTGAAGAAGTAAAGCTTCTTGGGAGGGGAGACCCCCGTCCACCCCTCACAGTGAGACTGGTGAGCCTGTCGGCTGGCAGCAGAGTGAGCAGCACTCGGTGTGCTCAGTCAGCTGGTGAGGCTTGGCCACCTGAGCACATCCTCCCTCCCTCTTAGCAACCTGGGAGGCAGGACACGAGGTGTGATTCAGATTCACCGCCCAGATGGACATTTCACTTGCCTCGGAATGGAAGCGCTCACCAGCACCACTACCAGCACCACCTGTTTTGGGAGGGGAGGATGTGGGACCTGTAACTTCCCCTGTTCCACCACAAGGGTTGCTCCAAGACAGAATTCTTTAGCAGATGAGTGGTTCTTTCAAAAGGAGAAATGTTAATGTCTTTCTATATGAGGTTAGAGGCTAAACGTTCCTTAAGGAATAACCAGCTCCTCTTTTGAGGAGCCTCATACTCCATGCCTCATACATGGTACGCTTATATGGATACCTTTTAAATAAAAAAAGATTATAGTCCTGTTTCTGGATAAGTACATTCGATATGATGTATTTATGATGGACATTTTGCTAAAACCTGTAGAATTTTGCCATCATTATAAAGACAAATAGATGGGAGTAAGAAGATTGATATCAAAATTACAAGATGAATCACGCACCTTCTTTCATAGAGTACATTGATTTGTTGCAGGGGGGAAATGCAAGAAATGTCCTAAAAGAAAATTTTATAAATTTTCCATCAGTTTAAGTTTGGGTATGTTTTAAATGAATTTTAACTAGCTTATCTATAGTGATCTGAACAGATATTTTTCTTCCAGTTGCCAAAATTTATTGATTTGTTTATTTGTTTCTGGCTAAATCAACTTACCCAACTGTAAAAAATGCTATTGTCATTTTGTCATCTAGCCAGTTCAGAGAGGTGAAATTGCTGCAAGAGCCCCTGATGTAATTTTCCTCCTAGAGATTGAAACTGGAGTGCTTAAATCAGTGCTTCGAAGTAGCTATTTGCTTCCTCGAACATCAGACTGTTCTCCACTAACTGCTGCATGAATTACGCTTCAATGAAGTCAGTATGTGTCTTCATTAAAGATTATCTGAACTGAACCGAACTGAACTGGACTGAAATATCATCACAGGCATCACAGTAAAGGTAAATTCCAGGTAGGTATTCAGCCTTCAGTGATACTTTTTGCTTTCAGCCCATTTGCAGCTTACCCTAGTGCTCAGAGGGGCAAATCATGGCTATGCAGTCCCAGGAATGGCTCAGGAAGCCCAGGGATGGAGAGCAGCTATCTTCCAGCTCCCTTCCTGACTGCAGGAGGGAATGAGGGAGGAGATGTTGCTGTTTTCAACATCTCTGCCACCCTCCTGGAGTGTCAAAGTAGCTTTCATAGCTCACATTGTCATTTTCTTGTTCCCTAGGGTGATGAAAATATTCAAATTGTTAAATTGTCTGCTGGTGTTCTCTATTGCCATTTTAGAATATAGATAATCCTATGATGAAAGAGGGGTCCTCAGCAGGGCTTAGGCAAGTGGTTAAAATGCAGCACAGTAAGAGAATGGCACTGCAGTAAAGGTGCTGGAATAGCAGCTGTCAGCTTTATAGTTGTCAGTAGAAGAGACGCCTTCAGTGCATTTTAGTTTCTTTACTTTCAACTGCTTATTCAGTTTATTAAGTATGAATATCATTTCTTCAGTATGAAAGCTCATCCCTTCCCATGCTCTACATGTTCAAATGCAGACAACTTTTAATGTAAGTTTCTTCACCTTGGAGTGAATATGCAACTGAATATAAATCAAAACACACAAAAAATATCTAATCAGAGTAGATGTCGATTTAGCCTAGGAAGGTGAAATCCCTATTTTGGGACTGCTTCCAATACTGGAATAAAGACTGATTCCTTAAGATGGGCTGTTTACTGTGTGATTTTTATTCAAACTGACAGAGAAGAACAGAAATACTGGTATTTATAGGCACAGAGATGCACTGGTATTCCCTTTGGAAAGATTTACAGGATACCAAGCCTGAAGGGAACAAAAAAAGGCCCAGAAGGAATGATGTTTTGATCACTTTCAAATTGTGTCCTGATGAACCTTGATGGTTTATCTCTGTCATAGTGTAGTATTAATTACTTTCCAACAATAAGTAAAGGGCAGGATACAGAGGTTAAATTGCTGATGGAGACAGGAAGGTCATTAGCAAGTCCATTAATCCATTCCCTTCTTTTTAATATGTAATGCAAGCAGCAGTTGGAGATGATGGTAGAGGTTTTCCCTAATATGTAAGTGGTGTGGGCTCTTACCTGAGCAGCACTTGCTTCTCCTTTATCAGAAACTCCTATAAATTTTTACAATCACCTATGGCATTTTGTCCTTTTATTAAATACGGCTTCTTTCAGACACAGCTGCTCTCATGCTCCTAGGACTTACTGCGTCAGAATTGTCCTCACAACTCTTGTTTATGGTCTGACCAGGAACTGTTGTGGATTGTGATACAGAGCAAACAGCATCACAAGAAAACCTCTGTCAGAAAATGTGTGCTTAATGCTTTAGAAATCATCTTGACTGCTACAGATATTCTGAAATATCTGCATTTTCAGAATGCATCAGGATTGATGCCTTTGTCTTTCCTTTCTTTTTATATGAACCTCTATTAAAAGAAAAACTCGGTTCAAGCACCCTGTTACACCTTCCTGTAGGTTTGCTTTGGCAGTCTCTACTGTGAAGCAAGGAACACTGTTACTTTGCCTACATTTAGGATTAACCTTGATCCAGCTTAGGGAAACTGGCACTAGCTGCAGCCACACCTATGCAACATCCTGGCACAGAGAAGGGAAGTGGCATGTTGTACCTCTGAAAGTTACATCGACTCCTGCCTTCTGATTTTTTATTGTGGTTCACGAAGAGTTTGCTTTAGCAAATATGCTGACTTCAAGCTGATGTAGATCTCTCCTGTATGCTCAGAAGCGCAGGTATCTAATATTGAAAGAAATTTGGTCTAGTCAGGCACTGCCTTAATTTTTCATGTAGGTGGTCTCCCAAGGATTTGCAGTATCTGCAGATAAAAGTTGTCATTTACATGAATAACATAAAAGCTTTATGGCACTTCTGTTATCACCTACCATAGCTGATACAGTCTTATGTATAGAATGCGAAGCCAATGGCTTTCAGTTCATTTCCCCGGAAAGATGCTGGAGACATCACTTCATAATAGTTAATAATAATCCTGATCCTCAGGTTCATGGCCAGTGATGGCAGTGATGGTATTTCCATACTTTATAAACTGTTCTGAGGCCAAATGGTGAAAACTCCTCTTTAAGAACTAGACGTTATTATATAGCGAGCATTTTGTAGCTGTGAAAGTTTAACATTTTAAGCATTTGTCGTGGTTTAACTCCAGCTGGCAACAAAGCCCCACACAGCCGCTTGCTCACTCCCCCCACAGTGGGATGGGGGAGAGAATCGGAAGGGTAAGAGTGAGAAAACTTGTGGGTTGAGATAAAGACAGTTTAATCGGTAAACAAAAAGCGGCACGTGAAAGCAAAACAAAACAAGGAATTTATTCACCATGTCCCATCTGCAGGCAGGTGTTCAGCCATCTACAGGAAAGCAGGGCTCCATCAGGTGTAATGGTTGTTTGGGAAGACAAACACTGAAACTCTGAACATCCCTCTTTCCTTCTTCCCCCAGCTTATATACTTGACATGCTGTTCTATAGTATGGAATATCCCTTTGGCTGGTTTGGTTCAGCTGTCCTGGCTGTGTCCCCTCCTCATTTCTTGTGCCCCTCCAGCCCTCTGGCTGGCAGAGCCTGAGAATCTGAAAAGTCCTTGACTTGGTATAAACACGACTTAACAACAACGAAAACCATCCACTGATGGTGCTATCAATGTTCTCATACCAAATCCAAAACACAGTAGCAGCAGCTACTGAAAAGAAACTTAACTCTGTCCCAACTGAAACCAGACCAGCACTGTTTGCTGAAACAGGACGGACAAGTGGGTTTGTTTCCCTGCATTATTTGTATGCAATATGCAATATGGTTTTAAGACATGATCTGCAAAATCAGGGACAGGGAACACTGTGCTTGCAAATGGCATTTAATGATGGCCACAAATATAATACCCAGCTGCAATTCGCTGCTTCTATTCAGAATGTCAAAATAGCCTGAGTGCTGCTGACTGGGGTTCAGTGGCTATTGCCAAACTAGAAGGGGAACTTAGAAATGTTTGGCTATAGTAAGCCAGAAAAGGCTATTAGTTCTCCAGTTTCAATAGGTATTGTGTCATGTCAGTATGTAAGCATATGGGAAGAACTCCTGCCACACCATATCTCTGGTAGATCCTACAAAGCTCTCAGGAAGGAAGGGTAGGAAGCATTATTGACACCACCATAAGAAATTTCAGCTTGCTAAATTCCATTGAGAACATTGGTCTCCTGGCTTTTCAACTTACCACCTTGGCATCCTGAGGCACTTCTCTTCAGGTCAGCAAATTATTCATCACATAAAAGGCAAAAGTCGAATTTTGTTTCTTGATAGGCTTTACTTTCAGAAGTCAGCAGAACACCAGATGATGGGATAGGCATTCAGTATAGGCTATGTCTGTATTAACAAACTAATTGGAGCCTGGGGCTCTGGTTTGTACTCTTAAATTGTTAGCAACATTCCTGGAGTTTTTTGCCCATGTGACCCAATGTTCTCCCAAGAAACAGCCATGCGAGGTTGAGGACCAGCTTGCATCAGCAGCCATTTCAAACAATCTGGAGGTGGTGGGTGAAAGTGCAGCTGCAAGGACCTGAGCGATGCTGTAACACTTGGTTTCTTGGCCAGAAAACAGTTCACAGACCATCCTGGAGAGCTGCGTAACCATAACCGTTACGACTTTACTGAAAAATAGTGTTTACATCTCAAATACACTCCTTTGATAAATCAACCAACATTATTTTAGAAAAGAATTTTTAGCCTATTGGATAATATTTGCAATACTAAATACTATTTCTATGCCTATGACATTGCCTGTAGACCTCAGATTGAGACCGACGCTGGCAACCTACTGTCCCATTCTGAGTGCTATAACAGCTCACAGACTGAGCTGAGGAATTTCTGATCTCAGCTGAGATGGCAATAAAAAGATGCATTTTACAAAAGATAAATAAAAAAAAAATTTGTATAACAATTGCACAGCTTGAAAAAGGCATGTTGTTCCAAGTATATTTTTTAAATGAAAGCCATTTAAAAAGGAACGCATGAGGTAATCTTCTATTCTTTTCTTTTTTGTCTTTCATATTTCAATAAGTAGGAAAAAGTTCTATAAAATACCAACAGATACTTCTTCATTAAATATTTGCTTGTACTTATTTAGGACATTTTAAACTTAAGTTATACTTTTCGAAATATTTTCTTATAGTTTTTGAGAACATTTCATTCTTTTATATAAAATTAACTTTTAATTTCAAGAAAAGTTGCTCTGAGTGGGCTTAGATACAAACAGATCAAAGCAGTGTTGCTAAAAGGCTTTATTCATTGAATACATTACTCTTTCCACATTTATAACATATAAATATTGCTATGAATTCTGGATCTGTTTGATCTTTAATCAGCTTTGCAGGTAATTTGCCAGATTTATTAGGCATTATATGTAACCTTGATTTGGCAAAGGAAGAATAAAAGAGAATTACATTTAAAAATCTGTAATTAACTGATAAAGTTTGAGTTTGGGGCTTCCAGTTCTACATTCAAAGAAGGAATAGAGCCTTCATGAAGAAATAAAAAAAGTCATCTTTTGTTCTTTTGTGCTCTGTCGTCTTTTCACACATTGGTAGAACATTGTATCCCTTCTAAATGTTTGCATGGCTAGGATTCATTCCTTTGCAGACATTTGTGTTGTGACTGTAAATGTGAGCTGAACATTTAATTTGTGAATAATACTAAGTTTGAATATGTCTGGGAACTTGGTTATGAAAAGAGGTTATTAAAATCATCACAAAGTGCAGAGCGGTTATGGTAGAAGTTACCTTAATCCCTCTAAAGCAGTACAGATTCCATTAAAATAAATGGTTTCTTGCTTTTGAGAGCGATGTACTTAGACTATCTCTGTAACACGTTTGCAAAGGATAAACTTTGCAAATAGCACTTCTAACGGCCTTTGATTTCCTTTTGTTCCTTTAAAATGTTGAAAGTCTCCTCTTGGGATTAGTATGGTGGCAGGAAGAGAAGAGAAAATGGGTGTCCTCCCTCCCTGTTACATAAGTGGGACTTAAGAAGAGTTGACACACTCTGGAATGCTGTTAGATTTCATGCCGTGCCCCCATGTGACAGATTTAATTGGTAGCGTTCAGTGGAAAATGACTGGTATCACATTGAAAGGCTGGCAGCCACTCACAGCACTGAAATAACTGTTTGAGGTTTTGTGAGATATTTCTTCAATACCCCTCATAGCTTAGACTAAATGCAAGCATACTCTGCATTCACATGAAGGAAAGTCTAAGCTCAGTCTTGTTCTTCAAAATACGGCAGCGTCAAACCCTCCTTGCCTTTCTGAACAGGAGATGCTCAGTTTTCTTTAGTGCAACTGCAATCGAAGCCACTGGTTTCCAGTTCTGAGTACACCATCATCTGGCAACTGTGCAACCAACCATCCTGGAGACAACTACGTACAATTTACTTGCCTTTTGCAGTCAGTGTATCTTGGAAGAGGGGCCTCTAAGTTATCTGCTTCAGTTTCCCAAGTTCTGTATTGAGCTTTGTATGCCAGTTCCACCTCATTTTTTACAGGATGGAGCCTCAGGTTCTGGGTTCAGTCAGCAAAAGCAAGCACCATTTTCCTTGCACTGCTCACCATTACAAAGAGTTTTCTTTGTCCATTCGGAAAAGTGTGGTGATGGTGGCCTAAACATTATCATCAAACATTTATGCTTCCTTCAAGTTTTCTGAAAGCTTCAACTGTGCTGGGTCTTCCAAGTATTTTGTAATTCAACTGTTTTATTTTCTTAATTCATTTTACCCCCATGGTATGTCTTTTCTAGCACCTTAAGCTGAGGAACCTGACAGAATTCTGCCCCTTTTGACAGCGGAGTCCTAAAAAACCAGCACCGCATAGTGTGACCACAGCATATCACAGAGCTGCCAGATGGCTCCTGAAGTCACCAAGCCACCCTTAAAAACTAAAACACCTGCAAAAAGAGAGAAAGGACAGGGAAGAAAAACATAGAGACATCTAATACTGAGAGTTGGAAAACTAAACTACCCTTTTGCTTAGCTGAGGTAAAAACTTAACACAATTTAATAGGCATATAGCAGATGGGTCAGTGGGTGTCAGGGAAGGGCTCTCTGAAGACTAAGTCAAGCTACTGAGCAGTGGCATGTGTGATGGTGCTACCCAATGTTTTAAGATAGATGATGAAATAGATGATGCTGGAGAGATAGATTTTGACTTCAGGAAGCACTTTGTCTCACGCTGAAACAAGATATCCCATGCTGATACTGATGAAAAGCTCCGCTGAGACCCACTTGGTGATATTGGAAACAGCTGAGATAGGCACCTTTGATGCTTGTAAGGGGAATCCTTGCCTGTGGCATTGCAACATCAGGGATTGAGTTTAGAACTACTGGGGCAAGAAGCGGTGTGTGGGGTCTAAGCGATTCACAGCTGAGTAGGAAAACTTGCTGCACTGGTTGCTCTAAAAGAATGAGCAATAATCCCACTGTGTTTTACTGTCACTTACCAATATTAAGGAATACAGGAGAAAAACATGACTGTATGCTCTTTTAAACTATCATGAAGCAAAGTGGATTGAGTAGCATTTCTTTTTCAGCTTGTCTTTAACACAAGAAATTATAGCTGCAGGACCTTTTATTTGTGTCCAAGATAAGATTGTTTCCATAAAGGATAAACACCCTGCTTTCATCTCTGTTCAAAGCAAAAGTGTTTCTCACAAGAATGGCTTATTACGATATGTTGCTGTGCTCCATTCATTTGGGCTGCAGTCCTCAGACACAGATTATATCAAAAGCTGACAGCAGTTAATCTGTTCTGAAATAAATGTACAGGAAAGAAAGATGCAGCATTGATCCATTCTTGTGATAAGGTCATGTTTCTAATCTCATGGGTATTTGGGATGGCATGTACATAAGTTAAGATTTCTGCATTTCAGATCTGCTAAATGGGTGGTTCTAGTACAACTTTCTCAGGGAAAGCAAGTATGCAGCTTTTTAACAGGTTCTCATAAGTCACTGTGAGAGGATGGAAGGGGAGAAGAATTAATGTGGCATATTGGGCTGTATGTATAAGATTAACCTCTTATAGGGAGGGAGAAAGAGGATTGTGCACTGATTTTCTTCACTGATTCAATAAATGATTAATCAAAGCCTAGAAAGAACAGACAAAAGTAGCTGAGGACTGAAAACCAAGCATCAAATAAAATGTTTATGATCTTTAAAAGATGAGAGATAAACACAGGGCATAAAAGTAAGAAATCTTTAGAAACAGAGGCAGTAGCAAAGATGAAAATTTTAAAGGCAATATTACTTGCGGAGTTTTGGATAAGTTAATCTAGAAGTATTTGTGGGGCTGTTGGCACCTCTTGCTGTACTGCCTTTATCCTAAAGAGGCTACAGTCTCAAATTCATCAGCGATGTAATTATGAAGCCAATGTGCAGTTAGCAAATACAAGGGGCAGAAGAGCTTCATGCTGACTGTTGCTCCTCCATTTTAGAGAAGATGGAAATGACAATTTAAGGTCACATGAAAATCTGTTGTCAATATCAACAAACAATTCTCATTCATGAAACATCCAATTCAAATGCCTCTTTGATCGCTTGGTTGCAAATACTGCTGCATATGCAACAGATATGCATTAATACAATTAAGCATTTCTGTTTTAGAAGTTGTATTAATTAGTGTCCTATTCAAAGAATAAAAATGAAAAATGGTAGTTGCTAAAACAGTCATTTCAATGTCTTAGAGCCAGGAGGCTTCTTTTTTTGTTCGTTCGTTTGTTTGTTTTTTTAAAAGACATCTTTATTTCAAAATGTTAGTTATGGTTTACCTCTGAAAATGTAAAAGTAGTGAAAAAGTAAAACAAACAAAATTTTTAGTGAGCCGAGACAAAATTTTTCTTTTTGCTGCCTGTGGATGAAAAATCTTGGAAATTGTTTTACCTTCTGAAATGGGCTGAAAAAAAACCAACAACCCCATCAACAACTCCCATGGGATGATGAAGCTGTCATCTGTCCAGACCTTATTTACCAATTACATACTGTAAGTCTGTACGCACAGCACCAATGATGTACAGTTCATGGATTGCACTGTATAATAATGGATAATGCTGACCCTTTTATGGAAAAACTTGTAGCCTCACAGCTGGCTCTTGAGATACACCATGGTGGAGGTAAGCTGCGAGCTCTGACCTTGAAACACTGACCTGACCTGTACCATTGTTAGCACAAATCACACCTGAGAATTCTGGGCCTCGGGCAACCACCAAAACCCCTCATTTCTCACATCAGGTTCTGTCATGACTTTCAGCACTTATCCTTTTCACATTGTGAATTAAATCTAGTCATCTTAGTCATGCTCTTCTTCACCATGGCTGCAAGAGGTATGTGCAGTTTTCAGTCACAACAGCCCACATCAGTAACTTTGGGTTACTGTACTCACATTTTAGTTTGATTTCTGAATAAATGGGCAAATCATACTTAGGAGGGGTGTTTCTGAAAAATGAAAGCCTAGGTAAGCTCATCAACCTGATGGATTAAAAATTATAATTAAAATAGACAGTTGAAAATTATTTTGTCTTCACAACAGGTTGAACTGCAGATCCTTATGCTGTAGCTAATAATTTACTGTTAATCTCCCTTTCTGGAACAGTGGATGGAAGGGAGGGAAAGTCTATGGATATCTCCCTTAGGAAAATGGATGAAGCTAATAGAATATGGGACAGACCTAATTAAGAACAAAACCAGTCATGCAAATTCAGGAACTGACTATTCTCCACTAAAAAGGCATTGTCTTGCTTCTATCTCAAGCATCTGAAAACAGTGCTGCAGGCACAAACCGGGCAACTTCACTAGCAAAGGATGAAAATCTCTTTTGCTTCTGCTTTTCTTTTTAAACCCTGTTGATGAAAACCTGGTGAACATCAACACAGCAGTCAGAAAACTCCCGTTCGTCAGTCACCTGGGCAGAGTTCAAACACTTCACAGGTTCATGCTTCCTATAAGCAATCCTGGAGTAGGTGAGAGAGGAAACATCATTTCATTTCCCATTACCTGAAGCCCTGTTTTTTCCCCCAGCAATCACATAGGTCTATCATAGGGTATAGCCCAGTTGGGATTAAACTGAAAGAGTACTAAGCACATTCCACAAAGGCAAGGTGACCTCAATTCCTATTTCTGACACACAAGAGCAATTGGCTTTCCTCAGGGGAAAAGTCATACTATAGAGCTAAAAGGCTGGATGCCTACAGCTCTTCTAATGCATGTGTGGCTAGAACATAGACCTTTCCAGAACTGCCAAATGCTACCTCACCTTTACAAAACTACTTTGGTAACTGGTCTAACCTGTAGAGAAAATATTTAAATGCAGGGTGGAATAAAATCTAAGGAGAGAAGGCAAAATAGAATTAAATTACTTTCAGACTGATTAGTTTTCTTAAGTTTTTCACTGTTTCTGGACATACCATAGAAATGTAATAGTTTGGGGAACAGCCTCACAATGCAGATAATGTTTGATGATTATTATTTCCAAGAATGTGGAGGTTGTCTCTTTGGGATGGAATGCCTGTGGTTGCCAAATTTAAATAATTTATTTAATAGGAATTTGAAAATATGGGAAAACTCTCAGCACAGATTTCAGGTTATGTAATATTCTGTTATTACAGCTTTTTGCCAAATCATCCCTGTTAGGGAAGCTGGGACAGATGTGGCAACTTGGTGGTGATGAGGCTCCCACAGCTCCATGCCCCCAGGTCCAACCAGCAGTGAAACTGGGCATGTGTTCCCAGTAGGGAACATGGACACATATAGAGCACATAAATACACATGTACATGGCTGGCCATACAGATCAACACTGACAGACACACAGAGGACTCATATGAACATATGAACATAGACAGTACCAGAGCCCTCATCCTGATCTCCTCTCTAGGTAAGCAGGATGGAGTGCTGCTGGTGGAAATAAATGCATATCACAGAATCACAGAATCACTGAATGGTCAGGGTTGGAAGGGACCTCTGGAGATCATCTAGTCCAAGCCCCTGCTAAAGCAGGTTCTCCTAGAGCAGGCCGCACAGAGCTGTTTCCAGGCAGGTTTTGAATGTCTCCAGGGAAGGAGGCTCCACAGCCTCTCTGGGCAGCCTGTGCCAGTGCTCTGTCACTTTCAAAGTGAAGAAGTTCTTCCTCATATTCAGGTGGTTCAGACCCTGTGGTTCAATCTGTGCCTGTTACTCCTTGTCCTGTCCCTGGGCACTGCTGAAAAGAGTCTGGCCTCGTCCTCCTAATGCTCACCCTGAAGATATTTGTAGACATTGATGAGTTCTCTTCTCAGACTTTTCTTCTCAGGTTAAACAGTCCCAGCTCTCTCAGCCTTTCCTCACAGGGGACATGCTCCAGTCCCCAGTCTCTCCAGCTTGGTGGCACCATGGATGCACAGGCATCTGAGCTCTGGTTCCACCCTTAGTGACTGGCACTTGATCTTGCTCACTCTGGTGAGCAACTGGCCCTTTGGATTCCCTAATCCCTCTATTTCCCCCCACTTCTCCCTCCCCAAATCATCTAGATCTAGCTCTTTCCTCACCTTTTGTTCTTCCCCTAAACATTGCCTAGTAAGTCCTGTGCAATCCCCAAATGCTTTTCCTCTCTGTCTGGTATTGCGTCTGACACCCCTAAGCAGCAAACCCCAGCACTCTGGAAGACACTCTGGGATTGACTCATTGTGATGGGTTTCATGCCTGGATGCTAGGGTCTCCCAGGACAGCCCTGGGAAGGGTCTGGAGAGGGTGTCCCTTCCTCTGAGTCTTTAATTTGGGGTTTCACTTGCTCTTGTGCTCCTCTGCACTTGTGGATATGGGCTTTGACGGGTTGATGGCTCCTGTGATGGTCATGGGAATAGCCTGGCAGGGTAGTATTTGGGCTCCCCCTCCCATGTCTCTCTTTGCTTCTTTATGGGTATGCAGAGGAGCTTTTATCACATACCTTAGCAATCCCAGCTACATGTTTTTAGCTGTTGTGTACCCAGTCTTAATTATTGCATGTGCTTAAAGTATCACCAGCTTTAGTATTGAAGGTTATGTTTCATGAAAGCATCCAGATACCTTCTACAGGCTATGTATTGATGTACTGCAAGGATTAAGACTGTGCTTGATCCTGATTTTTAGTGACAGGTAAAGTAAAATTCATTCCAGGATTTCATCAGTTCACCAGAGAGATCTCTGTATGCAGGTTGCATAAATCACCAAAATGCAAACATGGAAAGGTTTCTCATTTTCAAGCCTCGGAGTGTTTTTAATGAAAAGGTAAAATGAAAAGGTAAAATGAAAAGGTAAAATAAGATAAAATAGATATTCAATACTTTGTTGTTTTTTACATGAAATGCTCAAAACAGCTCAAAGGAAAATGTTATGACTTCATTTCATTGGCTGAAAGTTTTAGTGAAATTTGACTCAATTTTTAGAAATGCTTCTGTTCTCCCTGAAACATCGACTTTTTCAGTGAATTTACCATTCATAAATAAAAAAGTGCCAAACTCTAGATTATATGTGCTATCATAACATTTATTACATACAGAACAATTGTTAGCTGTTCCTAATGACTAAATTTTCTTTAAGAAATCTTCATTGCATTCAGCTGCCAGCTTGTTCCCTCTCAGGAAAATCCCTGTTTGAAGAAGGTTGCTACTAGCTAAATGCAAAACTCCAAAGGCTGTGCAGCCCCAGCCTCCCAAGCAGAGATGCTCTCAGGCTCAGTGTGGGCTGCCCACCATGCTGGCAGAGCTGCCCCCACCTCCTGGGCAGCTGCAATCTTTTCCTCACCATGCTGACTGACCTGGGTTTGGACCATACCTGGATTAGGCCCTCTTCTAGTTGCAGGTATTCTTTTATAAGGAAATCTTCCTATGTCATTTCAGAAACGCTGACGGAGATGTGACCTTATTTCTGCATGTTTCTAGGACTTGCCTGGCTGAGGGATCCTGCCCTGCAGGGTCTGCAGAGGCGCAGAGGTATCTGAGATCTCCGTCTCCTACCCATTCTTTCCCTGATTTGCAGCATAACCTAAGACAACGAATTAAAACTTTATCGCTTGCAAAGTTACATCTTTTTGGTCATATTATTGTTCTAATTCATTCCCTCTGTCCTTGAACATACAGTCTGTCCCAAGCAAGCAATGCAATAATTGCTATTTTATCTATCAAGCTATTCCAAATTATACTGACCGTTGCATTAGAGTTCCTCATACAATTTTACTCAGTGTTTCTGAGAAGAGCTGGGTGGAAAAATGGCAAAACAATAGTTGTATAAAAGCCAGCTTAACAAAATCCAGCTGTTCCCTGAATTTAGCACTGTGGTCTCCACCATTTTGTATGAAATACTGTTTTTTAAAACTACTTCAAATTAGCAACATAAAAATATGTGCAGTGAAGGAGAAAAATAAGGACAAAGACCCCACAGTCCTGATTTTCAGAGAGGCTGAATATTGCTCACCCAAACTAGAATTCTAGTTTTTAAAGGGGTAGGCATTAATTTTTTGAAATAATTTTTATTTAAGGAGTCTGGTGGTTGTGGGAGGGAAAGGTGTTTTGTGCAGAGGTTGTGCAGGCCAGCTTTTATGATGATCTAAAGCAGGTCTCCACATGACTTTGCTGGCTCCCCTGTCCCTCTGGCTCTGTGCTGCGTATCTCTCCCTGCTTTCACAAAGGCTGCAGTTTTGCAAATGTCCCCTCTCTCCACTCCCCTGTCCCTAAATTTTCTCCACATTGTCAGACCCATTTGGTCCTTGCCACCGGTGGCAGCAGCAATGGGGAGCGCTTGAGTGGAGAAGGCCTCATGGAAAAGCAGCTGTTGTGGGCTTCATGCTATTTAATCCTTCCCCAAACTGGTCTCCCATCTCATTTCTAATGCCGCTGCTGTCAGTCATGGAGCCGAACAAGTGGTCATGTTAAATATCAGGGAAAAAGTAGAAATCCTAGTAGAGACAGAGGCAAACAAATAAATGAAACAAAGCCCCAAAGAGAGAAAACAAAAAAGTTACTCTTTTTAAATTGCTAATGAAGCATTGCAGTTGGCCTGTTGCATGTGACAGGACCTATCTGAACTCTGGATGTCCTGAAGCTAGTACCATGGCACAGCACAGGGTGCCTGGCTGAAGCAAAGGGAGGCACCAAGGTGCTTGTTGCCCTGGGTCCAAGTGTTCTGTGTCACTTGGAGGAGCTTGTGTGGCTGCTTGGTGCCACTTCCCTGTCCCCTGCACACTCCCGTGGCGCTGCATTCATCCACGGGTGTGTGGGACACATGAGAGAAACAAAATGCCATAGTACTAGGAATTTTCTTATGGGTCTTCAGCTGTTTCTGTGTTTGGAGACTAAGAATTTTCTCCATTGGGTGCAGTCCTGCACCCATTTCCAGAAAGTGGTCGGTGTCTGATGCCTCGCTGTGAGGGGCCAGCTGCTTTAAACACACGCACACACCCCGACACCCCCACGCCCCCCAGGTGTCACTCTGGCTGGGGAAGGCTCGTGCTGCTCCTTTTGCTGTTTGACATCTGTCTTTCTTTGTGTATACATGTGTGTGAACACACTCTGTAGCTAAGCAGCTTAAAGACTAGGGCAACGTTTTCTGGTTCCTAAGGTACAGGGCAGCCTTTCTGGTAATTTCTGGAGAGAAGACAAGAGGGAGGGAAGAAGTTAAATTAAAAAAAGAACTTTTGGGATTAGGACAAATCTTTGTGAAAATACAGGGGAGGTTTCATTTTTGTTCCAGTGAAGAATGAAAATGAATTCCAAAATCTCCCAAATTGTCATGAGATAGAATTGTTGTGCTCTGGCTTGCTCTTGTCATTGTGTTATGAGAGAAGTTTCTCTTCAGCTCCCAATATTTGGAAATGGTCTTTTATCTAAACCCACAAAACCTTATATACTTTACCAGATTGCAGCCTATCTTTGTAGTGGAGTTTATTACAAACCTCACTCATTTTGAGCCTTTCTAAGCTCTTTGGATAAGTGTTTTTCCATGGCTTGGATATTAAAGGACCACATTCAGGAGCTGAAGAAGCAAAGAAATTAATTTGCTTTTCAAAGCTGAAGTTCAGAAATCAGGGATAAGCAGGTCTTCACTGCAGCAAGCAAGATAAAACAAAATGATGCATTTAAAGTCAGTTGCAGTTATGTCTTACAGATCGACATGGGGTTTTTTTCTGCAATGCATTGCTCTTGCCTTAGGGCCACAGAGCAGGGAAGAGGAGCAAAGCTTTTGCATTTTTCTGGGTCTAAGGCAAACAGTATCTTAAAATAAAAAAGCCGCTAGAAATTCTGCTTTATTTGGAGCAGAGCAGAAGAGAAATAAAAGAGGCAAAAGACTAAGGAAAAACAAAAAGTGGTTTTGCTTTATTCTACCAGATATTTGGGCTTTCTTCACTGAGTCCTTTGTTTCTGTAAATTACTAAACATCAAACCTCCCTACCCTACCCAAAAGAGGTTGCTATTAACACCAAACAGTAATGTGTTCTTCTCTACCTGTCCAAATACTCTGATTGAATAGGTGGAACTGGTTACTGAAATGGCTGTGTAAAAACCCCACACACATCTGCAATTTGCTGATGCTGAGTTGAATTTTTAGAGGAAGGAAAAAAAAAAAAAGGCCTGTTTTGTGACACCAGGTAATACACTATATACTACAGTCACTGGCTGAAATGATAAAATAAGAAACAGGGAACTGGGACAGAAGGAAGAGACTATCAGTGACATTGTAACACTGAAAAATTGAGACTGGTAGGGAGAATTTTTCCTTGAACAGGAAGAATTGTGACAAATCACATAAAGATATTTGGCACCCAGGAAAAATCCTGTCCCACCCTTTTGTACTGCTGGGGCAATGACTACAACTCAATTGCTAATGTAGATTGGTCCCTGCATCAACCCCAGTTTGGCATCAGCAGTTTGAGCTTCTGCCCTAAAGTGACACTCAGTATCTTTGCCTGCTCTGGTCACCTCTTTTATCACTCTGTCCCTTCCTTTGCTCAGCAAACAGCAAAAATGAAACCTGGAGGATATCTGCCTGCAAATACAATAGTCATGCTGGCTGAGTCATGACTCAGAGTGTGTTTCTTTTGAAAGAGCAAAGCAACTGAGCAACCCCCCAAGCTGGACCAAGTGATCTGTGAGCAAAATGGCAAGAGACAGCCACCCCTTGCTGCTGCCCCTGGCCTTCTGGAGAGAGAAGCACAGAGTGCAGTGGTCTTCTGAAGCAATACACTGCTCTGATGTTTTCCATCTTCACTAGGCACTCCAGGGAAAAAACTGCTCCCTGAGAGACCTAGTGAAAAGCCATGGCTTTGCTAAGTGATCTGGAAAATGAAGCAGATTGTGGAAATGCACTTTCTGTCCTTTCTGTGAACCTGCACTGCAATCACTGCTGACCTGCAAAATTGAGCCAAAATTTCATATCCCATTTGAAGTAAAGGTTTGAGGGCATAAATGAGATTTAAGGAGACCCTGGCTGGGTCATACAACCAGGATTAGCTCAAGGGATGACTGGCCCAGTACAGTCAGTAACCACTCTACCAGCTGAGCTCTGACACATTATAATACAAGTACTGCAAACACAGAGGTTTGGAGCACTTGACAAATAATTTGTGTGTGTGTGTGAGAACAATTTCAAAACTAAGTAACTCCAAGTAAAAAATGGTTTTACAGTCATGAAAAACACAGTGATATAAGGAACTTTAAAAAATACTTAAATAAAATTGCCAGGAAATTAATAAGCACAACCATGCATCTGTGAAATTCAGTTGTATTCTGCAAATATAACGTTTTAGACCATAATGTACAGCTAGAAAGCACTGGCGACCATATTATACATGGTCTAGAATAATTGCCCTCCAGTTTACCAGGTCCACAAATTTATCTTTTAGCTAGCAGTTATTCTGTGCTACTCAGGGATCATCTACCTCCCATGTGTAGTGAGAAAGTGCAACTCTAATATATCACAGCCTCTCATAAAAAAAATTGTCCTTCATAGAAGGGTAGTTCTGAAGATGAACTGTCTAAAAGCATCCTAAGGCATCCTGTGAAATGCCAAAGCGGTCTTATAGAGCTAATAGTTTTTCTAGACTTGCTGATAAGACAATTAATATCTTTCTTCATTCAACTGCAATTCTCATCCCATTACACACTGGGGAATCTAAATTTCCTTAGCTAAACTGTCTTTCCTACCTAGAACAACTTTTGTGAAATGACATGCAACATCAAGAACTGCATTTACAGTTCTTTTAGATCTTTGATGTCTATAAAAATGGTGATCCCAAGGAAATTTCACAGATTAAATATCCATTCAAGCATTTGTAACAATAAAATTTAAGTAAATGCACTTAATTTCCATTCTGCTATACTTAACTTGATATTGGTCCTAAAGAGAATTTTTTAAAGACAATGTTAATTTCATAATTTGTTCCATTTTAAGTGGGTGAATTTAACTCTCATGAGCTGGAAGAAAAAAGCAGCAATGGCAGTTTAAGTTTAAGGAGAGCCTGTACCAGGCAAGCACAGTTGGGAAAGCCACTGCACCGCCAGTGTTTAATCTTCAAGAAAATTCCTGCCAGACTGAGTGATGAACTAGACTAAGACACTTGCAGCTGCAGGCTAGTGGGATCATGTATTATTTGTTGGTACAACATCTGAGAGAAGTGAGGAGCTGGGGGAGGAAAGTTAGTTACTCAGAACTGCAGCTCTATTAAGCCATATTTTGTAAGGAGCACAACTTGCCTGATGCCCTTGCAGTGAGCACCCACTCAGAAAGCACCCCAGAATTTAAAAAGCAGAAGACATCAAAATCATGGGAATGGACCCCAAACAGAGCATCACCTGGGTTTTGCCAGCATGGGTTTTAGGATTACCTCTGTCTTCCTTCAAGGAGTGGGCTTGGGGTTTTTTTTGCCTGAAAGTGGAGACCCATCTGTGAGGTCCTCCCCCTGTGGGACTTGCTACTGAGATGTAAAGGAAAATGTGGAGAAAGAGAAAATAGGCAACAGTTTTCTGAAGAGAGAGGGAAGAACCGATGAAATCCTTCAAAAGGAAGGACAATCCCTTTGAGATCCTCCCAAATTGTTCGTTCAGCTTCTAACAGGAAAGGTTAATTATGCCTAGGTGGACCTTGCCTTAGCATCAGTGCCTTCACAGAAAAAGACAGCCCTACAGATTCAGCTATTGAACTGGATTTTGTTTCATTTCCAGAGTATCTTAGACTGAGACAGGATTCATGTGTTACATTCCTTTGTTACTGAAAGAACAAAATAAATAGAAAAATAGAAAACTGATAGTTAAAAATTCTTTTGTTATTGATGATTTTTACCTTTTAACACTGTATGCACTTGTGCCATGTGATTTATTAGGATTTCCAGCCTTTTCCTTGTTGTTGGATCTTCTTTAGGAAAGATGCAATTTAAAGGTTAATGTTGCTGAAGGTATATAATGGTACAGTAACTGAGAAACCAAATGGAAAACACACTTCTATTTCAGACTGTCAAACTGATGAACTGAAAAGAAAACTAGTCAAAAATACCTAATGGTTTTACAGTCATATGTCATCAGAAGATGACAGAAAACATGAGTGAGGGTGTCTGCGTGACTACCATTGTCTGCACAAACACACGGGGTCCCTAGCTTACTGTAGTTAGGTGTAAATATAATTCACCCATTTGTTAGAATAATCCTTGAACTAATAAATACAATATTTAATTTTGCAATGAATACCTAGAAATTATGATTTTGCCATTCAAGTTATATATCTGAAAAATTACCTCCTTCATTTTTTTCTCACTCCCCACTCTTAATTTCTGATAAGTTCTGATGTCTATTAACCTAGCGCATGGATTCCCATGGAAAAAAAAATCGGTCCCCATTAGTAAGCACCTGACCATGTGATATTTGTTTTCTATATTGTTTTAGAGAGGAAAATAAAAGAAACTTATATTTTTTCACTTCTGTGGTTGTAGAATCAGAATATTTTTTTAAAAGTCTTTTTCTTGAAAAATAATACCTCATGATCAGAGCTATTAATACTTTCTTTTTCAAAAGTAAGTAAATTAGAGCTACTGTTAATCTGGAGTTATTTTGGCAGGAAAGTCAATCCTCAGGTTGTATAAATGAGATTAATTGTCTTGTCCTCTGAGGCATGAGGCAGATGTAATTATCTCTGTGGTTTTGCCATTCAGCACAGGGGAGAGGGGTGCAGGAAGGTGGCACGGCACAGAGGTTTTTCTGAAGATAAGAAAGAAGATCTGTGAACGGAAGTGTTCTTCAGTTGCTCCTGAGCAAAACAAAGCTTTTACTTATAAGTGTAATTTTACTCAGAGAACTGACAGTCAGTGTAGTGTCTGTCTCTTATGAAGTCTTTTTCCAGTAACTTTCAGACTGATTTTTTCCAGTTATTCAGAAGAAAGCTTCAGTTATTTTTCTGTTAGGGCTTTATGTAAGGATTCAAACCTGTCTGGGGAAGAGTCCCTGTGCAAACGTGCATTTGATTCGCAGACTGGTCCTTTGGGATGGTAAACTGTGGTGTGATAACTCCTTAGAAAATTCACTTTTTAAATAGAGTAAATGAGTAGGAGGATTTTTAGGCAGCAGGAGTAGAATAGGAGAGTGTGTAGCTTTGGAAGGAAAGATTAGAAGGAAAAAGTTACAATATGGAACTATGTCCTGACCTCAAATACCTGTTTGCTGTTTTAGAGACTGCCTTGCCTACAGAAGAGAGAAGTTGTAATGTATTAATCTACATCACCTTGAAAGGAAAAATGGTTGTCTGGCTGCTGGGCTGCAAGTAGCTCCTGAGAAGCAGAAGCAGGAGTGAAGAAAAATATCTAAATGGTCAGAAATGTCCCAAGAAACCTGAAATGAATAAAGGCTCTGAATAAGCAATGTGTACATGCATATGTATATAGGTATTTCCCCCCCCTCCAAATAATGCCAAAATATCTTATCTTTTACTTACTGTTCTTTCTGGATCCTCTGATAGAAACTACTGATATTATGGCTCATAAGGAAGAACTAATTCATTGCATAAGCAAAAAAAAAAATAATTCTATAGCAGGTGTGTTAAAAAATGCAGCAAGTAAAGTGCATTCTTCATACTCAGAAATAAACTACTAAAGACTATGCATTTGCACATCAAGGTGTAGCTACAATCACTGCATTCAGTCTTGTGTTCCAAAATTAATTTGGAGACTGTTGTATAACTTATGTTTGTTGTTTATTGATAAGGCAAAATCCCTTAAGTGTGCTGGCTAGGTATATTTATAGAAAGAGCAGGAAGGACAAATGTATTTTTGTCACCCAAGTAAGCACAGAAAATTGTTTGTATACAATACATATTTCTTGAGAAACAGAATTAAAAAATAATCCCAGTACCTTTTCAAGGTAAGCTTAATATTTAAGTCAATTTTATCCCTATGGGCAAGTGCAAAAGTCTGTAGAAACCTTAAAATTCATCTAAGATTTATTTCACTTTTTAAGGAGGCTCTGAGGGTTAATAAAGGAGCCAATGTTCTTACTCAGTTAAGACCAAAACTGCCGAGCGTGCTCATCCCTGGAAGTGCTTAAGGCCAGGCTGGATGGGGCTTTGAGCAACTTCATCTAGGGGAAGGTGTCCCTGCCCATGGCAGGGGGATTGGAACTAGGTGATCTTTAAAGGTCCCTTCCAACCCAAACCCAAATGTGATTCTATGAGAGTATTGGCAAGTTGAGTTTTTCCAGCTATTCTGATATTCTGAGACTTCAGTTCAAACATGTCTATTGATAGTTTGGGTATAATTCTTTTTTTTTCCCCCCTCCAAAAATTTTCTGGGAATTCTTTCACGTGTCTTCATTCTTTTACCAGTTTTGTGGGCTGTTAAATTAAAGGGAATGGAGTTATTTACCATTATCACTACCAAAATAGGATTTTTTAGTCACTTTTAGTGTCCTTTGATTTAGATCATGATGGAAATATTATGAAGATGTATTATATGAAGTCTGAGAGACCACCTTCAGAAAAAGGGAGAGTACCTTTAAAAGTCCTGTATTATTTTAGGTCTTTGATTCCAAATAGTCACTGAAATGAAGATAAGAACTGTGAGGAATACCTAGAAAATACAGTTTGCCATGCTGTTGGAGATTTTCTCTGCTAAGTACTGGGAAAATAAAAACAGTCTGTACACTGGGGTCATCCCACACCATCTAGCCTTTATTCCAGTGGTGACCGTTCAGTTTAGTGTTGTTCCAATGAATGAGTAATACAACATGCCAGTCTGGAAAAAGCCTGATGAAATACTAATGTTACTGGAAGTCCTACTGGAGAATCTCTCCTGTGAATATATAGCAGAATTATTTATGTTGTGCAATATTTTGCATTAAAAAATTGTCTCCTTGAAATGTCTGCATGTGCATTTGTCTATGAGCAATAAAACTGGTTCAATACAAATCATTCTCACCTCTGCAGCACTGTGAGCAAGATTTCTGTATGGGAAGACTGAGCTATATGAAAAAGTGCAGAATAAATTTCAAGTCTTAGATTAGAAGTTTAATTTGGAGGAAAACAAAATCTATATATTTTTGTATTCTGGTGACAATTGTAGAAACTGAATTGATTTAAATTAGTTAGAAGGTCCACCTATGCATAAATCAACAAGTAAAGACATGTATGTGGTCCTAAAGTTTATAACAACATAATTAATACAAATGTGTGAGATGTGACACCATAGATGTTTGGGGTTTTTTTTTTGGTTTTTTTGACAGCATATTTGGTACAAAGATTTTGCTGAAGAAGAAGAAATTACTTGTTAATCCCATCTGAGATTTCTTTGCAAGTCAAAATCAATAAAATTATCATCATTATTGTCTGTTTTCTGGTAGCTGTCTTCTGCACTGAATATTAAAGAGCTTTCAGACTGACTGAAAAAAAAAAAAAGGCATTAGAATGGTGAGAAAATTCTTTTATATTTTACTCAAACATGATGTCTCTATTGATTTGTCAGAAAGAGCACCTAGAAGGTTTATTGTTAGTCTAAGGATTATGTCAGACGATAAAAAGCTCTTTTCAAATTGAAGGAATTAAGACAAAGGATTAGAAAGCGCTAACTTTTATTGCCTGTCTTTTTAATGGTTTATGTTGTATTTTTCACATTTTTTTCAGAGACATTGAATATAGGGACTTTCTGTCCTGCTTGCAAAGATTACAGAATATTTTCCCCTGTCTGACCACATTTCAAGGATTTTTGACTAAAGCCAGTTGCTGAAAGACACTTCTACCATGCTGATACTTTATTTCCGTTCTCCAGCTTTGCAGCTGGACACTGTCCATGTTTTAGATAATCTTGAGTATTCTTGTTCGATGTTGGCCATTGCTATTTTTGCTCTGCTTTAAGGAGAATCATGACCATAAAAATGAGTTTAATGTTCTGCCAGTCCCAATGAAGTAACCTTTAATTCAAGATGGACAGAAATAAAAAATGAAGGAAGAATGTATTTGCTGATGTCTACATGCTAACAGTACAGCATTAAATTTAGGAAGAAGTGCAGACCTTATAGCTGTCTATTTGGCAGTCCCCCACTCTGTCTTGCCTGGCTAGTGACCCTTGAGGACACTTCCCTAGCCTGGTGGTTGGAATCCAGTCTTTAAATAAAGCCTCCACTGTATCTTGGACAGCGGTTTTACTAAAGAAAATTGTGATCTGGCATACTTTATACCTTGACTTGCTACAGATTTCAAGATTTTCCAAGCTTCTGCTGTGATTTTTGATTTAATAAGGACAACAGAATTAAGGCCTACAATGCCTTCATCATGCCTGTTTCCATCAGAAATACCACTGACTGCTGGGACTGATAATTGGAGCCATCTCCTATTCATCCAATAAACTGAACTCGTTAACAATTGCTCTGGCAGTGTGTAAGAGACTGCACTGGTGAGACCCACCATCGCCAGAGCAGATGTGTTGTCTCAACATTGCTATGGCAGGAAAGTCATGCCATCACCACAGTGGATGTTCTATACATTGTTAAGGCAGGAAGATAACACCACTGCCAGAGAAGAGATTTAAAGTGGGAAGATAACAACACCACTGCCACCGCAGTGATTTATCTATACATTGTTAAAGGAGGAAACCGACTGACGCCATGGAGCAATGGGGGAGGCTGATCCTGCAAAACTTAATCAAACCCCTGTGCATGTGCCCCGACTTGGGGTCAGGGGGATCAAGGTGCCTGGAGGCCCCTGAGGAATGTTGGGCACATACACCATTGCCGGGTGGAAGGTGTGGTTAAGCAGAACAGCTTGTAACAAATCTATAAAAAATGGAACCAACTAGCACGGGATGGAACGTTCCCCCATTGGACTTGAAAACAAATTGGGCTGTCGGGACGCCGCAGCTCTGGGGTGGTAGCTATTGCTCTGAACTCTTGCCTTTTTTCCCCTTCTTTCTTTCTTTCCTTTCTCTCTATCTCTCACACTCTCTCCCTTTGCATTCGTAGATTTATTGTTGGGCAAATAAAGTTCCTTGGCTCTTGACTCTGTTTTGAGTCTTAATTCTGTTCCTGAGAATACAAACAGAACCATGCTCTGGTCTCAGACCGGCATGCGACACAGTGCACTGTAAGGAAAGAAAGAACACATCCACAGGATAACTCCCCCTTCTGACTGGTGGACTGTGGTTTCTTATGTACTGAAACTTAGATTTAGTATTATGTAACATCAAACCAGTGTATTTATTCAACTGTAGAAATGAGAATAATGCAGAGGCCGAGATGAGGCACAGTGATACCTAGGTATTGTCAGGATGTGATCAAGTCTTTTCTGAGGGGTGCCAAAGCACTAGCATTACGCTATAGATTTGAGCTCAAGAAAAGCTATTAATAGTGAAAATATAAATGTTTTGCAACAAAAGCATCATCTTTTTCGTATTTTAGGTGCAAGAAGAAATTACCAAATCACACCACATCAGCATATTGACATCAATCAGCAGTCTATCTCTTTCTTCTTTCTGAGATGGAGTAACCCTGTGAAGGAGTGAAGAGCAGGAACAATGTACTAAGTTTGATGCTATCTTGAAACCTAAAATTATATAATATGCAAACCCTAGAAATGCTTAAATTGTATGTCAGGCAGCCTTCAGTGTTAAATGTTGATTGCTTATAATCAGGATGAGC
This sequence comes from Falco naumanni, assembly GCF_017639655.2. Taxonomy (NCBI): domain Eukaryota; kingdom Metazoa; phylum Chordata; class Aves; order Falconiformes; family Falconidae; genus Falco; species Falco naumanni. The sequence continues at coordinate 74,705,331 of NC_054056.1, forward strand.
AAAGCTGAATCTTTGATGAAAATACCAGCAGTGAATTTGATAGCATTTTCTTGGTTTCCTTGGATAAGAAGAAATGAGGGAGAAGTCTCAGAGCCTTTGACTGGCTGATCAACAGGAACAGGCCAATCTAAAAAAAACTACCCCAAACCCACTTCTGGTGATGCAAAGAACAAATGGCAACAGTGTGGGAATAACAAAGAAGCACTTTCTTGTGGCTTAGTTGCCTCTGTGCTTGGTGCCTAAAGCAACCTTGCATTCAAGCGGTATCAACAAGAGTTGTTTTTTTTTAAATGTATGTTGATTTTTCAAGTGAAGGATAGACTTTTTGGACCTGAATGACTATTGGAAGAAAGGTATTTTAAAGATTTCCACTCAAAGGTTCTGCAGCACTACAAATCAATTAATCTGAAGATGTCGCTAGAGTTGCCTGGTTTTGTCTTGCCATCAGTTAGTCTGTGTCTAGTATGCAGAAGAAATAAACCTCATTTGCATCAGTGATGGTGAATGAAGAGAAAACATAATTTTAAACTTATTCTACCTCTTTGAAGTGACTCAGGCTTGCCTGTGGGCATGCTTTGAATCTGTGAGGCAAAGCAGAAGCACTGTGAATGCCATCTTCCCCTCCTGTACACTGCAGGGAAATCTTTTGCACCAGTGAGTGATTTTCCAAGTTTGCTAATACTCACAGTTATGTCAGTAACACATGTTTTTAGGGTTTGGAGAGACCGGTGTAACAGTATGACATGCTCTTGTGTTCTTTAATTTATAGTAAAATTCGTTACACAGAAGCAGTCCTTTTCAACATATACGAAGTAATTTTTTGTTATCTTCAGAGTCATACATTATACATATATATACATTTATATACACATGTATACATACACAGTCATACACTACCTACTGCAGGGAGAGGCCCATTTTTGGGGCATACTATTTCCAATCTCCTTAGCTGTGACCACTAAATGCATTAATGCCAAGACATTTAAATGGTGGATGAAATGGTTCTTACTAACAGTACAGAAACTCTGGGTAACTATTTGCTTCATCTGTACACATTTTGCTTAATACAACAGAACTTTCATTTGGTTTTGGCTTGTGGATGTGGTTGACATCTTAGTGTGGGTTAGAAGCTGAAATACTGTGAGAGAGTGTTACTTTCCCAACCGCATTTCCCTAACAAGTTAACTGCAACCCTCCCTTCCTCCAGCACTGCTTGATATGAGTAACTGGACATATCTAATATCTGGTAATTAGAATTTCAACTCTTTTTCTAGACTAATTTATTAGTTAATATTATGCGAAATTTGATGTTAATATGTCCTAAAGGCTAATCAATTCAGATTGCAATACATAGATGTTAATAGTCTAGTGTGCTTTGGTAATCAGAAGGAATTATGTGATTATGGCTTGTGGCTTGAGCAATTAAAAAAGATTGGTTTTGAGTGCTTATTTCAAGGTTATTGGGGCGTTTATGGAAAGGGATTCCTATAACAATTTTGCCTGTAATTTCAGTATAATGTGGACCTGTCATAAATCACCAGTCTGTTTCAAGTAAATTACCACATGTCCCACATGGTTTAGGATGAGAGAGCTGCTTAGCACCTAAATGTCACCGGTGTACTAGAAGTGAAAGAATAGCTCGTCCATGAGATATTTTGGTTGTTTTTTTTTTTGTCGTTGCTTCTTTATCCAACTCAAATGTAAAGGTCAGAACTCAGAGAAAACTGAAATAGGAAAAAGTAAGGAGGAGATATGGGATATGTTTAAGTAATAACAAGATTACTGATAGGCGTTTTAGCATCATTCACAAAATTTGTATGAAATTATTATTCACTACTACCCTGTAGCCCCTGCTTTCCGAAACACAGATCTCACTCTATAGTACTGCCTTTCATACATTGCTTCTAGACATTATTTTGACTTAAATGGTACAACATACGCTTTGGAATGACTTCATTTTACAAGGAAATCTAGATTGCTCTGTACAGTTTTCCAATCTTCCTTCAGACAATTTTTAGGCCTCCTAAAATTTTATATTTTGTAAATCCTTAGTGTACTTCAGATCACAAAAAAATATTTTGGGTAGACTCAGGATTAATCTCACTTTCAGGAGAACCCTGCTGTAATGAAGGCCATGAAATGACTGATGATTGCTTAGAAGATCTGTCTGTTAGGTGGCTCTTAATATATGTGAAATATCCTTTGCTGGTCCATTCTAATTCACTGTTATCAGAATGTATGTGGCACCAAGGCAAATAGCTTACAATGTCTATCACATTTATGCAGTTACCTTTATTGACTAAACTTGTAGTCTCCTGAAGGAATTAAATCAAGCATGTTTGAAAAAAAAACCTGTTTTCTGTAAGACCACACTGACTGGCACCAATTATATTTCCTTCCTTGAATGTTTTTGTTGAGCAAGAGCAACATAAAGCTTTTAGCTACTTTACCAAAAGATCATTTTCCTGCAAGAGGAACTCTCCAGGTAGAATTCTTCAGAGAAGCTGGGCTCTTTCTTTTTGCGCCGTGTGTCCATGAACCAAAAAGTGAAGTACACAGGCTGCTGCAGTCGTGGCCTAATCAGCTCAGCTGATTAGGATTTTAAACAGAAAGTGTTCAAGCACTAATTACCTTGAATCAAATGGACTAGTCTGGAGATCAGACCCAAGTACTGAGAATCCTATTAAAGTGATCAGGCAGCAGGACCGCCAGATACTTCTGATGGGCCTCTTCAAAACAAACCTGGAGACTGATCAGCTCAAACTTACATAGCATGAGGGGCTACACTCATGCAGAAGAGTCATGCTGTTGCAAAAAAATACAGTGAGGTCCAGGAGAAGACACTATACTACTTCAATAAAAAAAATGCAGTTTTGTTTCCCGTAAATACGCTTATACAATGACTGCAAAACCGCTTAAAACTTCAAAGCCCTAGCAAAACTGCTAAATGAACACAACAGAAAAGAGAAATCTAAAATCAGGTTAAACGATAGATGAAGGATGTTAGAGAAAACACTTCAGGCCATGTTTCCCATTATTTTCTGCTACCCTTCCTACTTGTGAAGCACAAAGAGTGCTAATAACATGGCTTCATTTTCACTGAGCAGGAATGGCCTATGGACCCCCTCAGTAGCTGGTGATCCACCTCCTGAATTTCCTAGGTGTCTCCAAGACCTAGGAGTCACCTACTGCACAACACAGAGGACAGACCACAGTCTACATCAGCCATGACATGACACATCACTGCTTCTATATTCTTGTTTCTCTAGTTGTTTTGCAATCCAGGGACAAAAAGAAATGAGAGTGTAACACTTCCCTAGAAAGAATGTACAAAAGAAAGAGTAGGGTAAGCAAGCTCCCTGTGTTTGGACCAATGTGTTCAGTCACTTAAATATACTTATCACCTAATACTGATTTTGGTACATGTGCAGATCTGCTTCTCCAGGTAAGGTCTTTCAGGGGTAGGAATTCTTGCGAGGTACATTCTCCCCTTGCATTCAATTTCTACCTGCTCTTTTAACGTGCTAGGCATGACTTCTCCAAAAGACCTGCTGACTCAAGGGCAGTCCTGAAAATTGGTGAATTTTCTTCTTATTCTGACCAGATCCAGCCCTGGCTATAGCCCCCTTAAGATCCGGCATTTTTTCCTCATGTGTTTTGCTCAAACTCTATCACACAATCACTATATTTTTCTTTTCAATTACCTGTCTTTCAACATTTCTTCCTTTAATCTGGTCAGATTTCAACCTAATTTCACGTGATTTATTATACAGTGTGACTTACCATGAGCTCTTTGTACGTAGCCAATGCACCAAAACCTGCATAAAACACATTTTTAGTGAATAATTAAAAAAAAAAAAAAACAACAAACGAAACAGCAGGAAAAGGGTAAATATTTTATACATGACAAAATTTGTACAACACACTGTCAGATTTGCTCCACTTCGAAGTTTTGCAGAAAGGAATGTGTATCAAGCCAGTAACTTCAGTAATACATTATTTCATCTAATTGGTATTTTGACCACATCATCTCATATTCATAGTTTATCTAAATAATAATGATAGTGAATTATTCATAAAATTGGAAAATATTCATCTAATTTATCCTGGCATATGCAGATGTTTGCATTAATTAAACTCAAAATTAAACAGCAAAAGAAGTATTTAAAAGCATCCAAATGATCTTGTTATGAATAACAATTATACTGTAATGATTTGAAAAACCTCTGTATCTTCAGTGAAATCCTTGCCCTTCCAAAATCAAAGGTAACACTTCTATTGCCATGGTAATGGACTAGAATGTAAATTAATTTATTCAGATAATAGTGCTTTAAAGCTACAGAAACATTAAATGTTTATGCAAGCTAACAGTAGTTACAAAGATGCTTTTAGTTGTCTGATTAGATGCCTTAAAATTGCTGAAGTGTTTTATCATATTGAGGCCTAGCTGAAAAAGACGTGATTGTTAGAATAGGGTAGCGTCACATTTTTGTTTGACCCAGCAGCAACATCAAATCAAACAAAAAGTCTATTTTTGGATCTCATAACCTGAAATAAATGGAAACAGTTCAAGATTTCTCTTGCTGAAACAAAACAACTGTCAGGCTGAAAAAGGAAATGTGACAAAAGGGTAAATTACAGCACTGGCTGCACAAAGGTAGGTCTGGAGCTGCCTTGTGTTAAATGATGCTGGAAGAAAGTGAGGCTCACCAGCTCAAACCTGCTTCTCCCACACGAGCACCCTGACCACCATACCATAATACAGACTCTGTAGTTTGCACGTAACCTCTTTGTTCAATGTGATGTACCATAAATAATATCTATCAATTTGGTTATGTCTGCATTAGTGGTTAACGAAGTGGATCAGTAGATAGAAGCAGTTGCTGCAGTTGCTCCTCGTGTCTCTGTCAAAGGCAGTTTGGAGGGCTTATTTTGTTCCGGGGTTGATTTGCTTTTTTGGACCAAAAGTCTGTCCCTCCCCAGTAGTGTGAAACTTTCAGTAGGTAAATCTGTCCTGACAATCTCAGCTGGGGATCCTTCCAGGAAGTACTGCACAGTCCTGGCATCATTCAGGCAAGACAGCTGTGCCTCTCTGTAAAGGTGCACAGCTGCCCAGGCTGTCCATATCCATCCCTCGGAGATGAAACACGTCAGAGCAACTTCCAGAGTGTCTCTAGGGGAAGATGCTCACCTGCCTTCTCTCCTGTCCAAAGAAAATGTGAGGATTTTTCAGAGAGCAGAATAGCTTCAATAAGAAGAACTGAGAGGAGTCTTCCCCCAAATACCACAGTGCCTTCTGCACGTGCAGGTTCAGCCTCCTGACACATGGGGATCTGAGGCTTTCTGCTCTTGCTGAGTGCTCTAACAAATACATCCTTCATAAAGTAGAAACAGTACCACTCTACCTTCAATTTTTTATCAGTCTAATTCTTTCACATTTAAAAAAAAACATATGGTGAGGAATTCACTGCAAAGGTCTGAGAAGTTCCAAAATTATCTTAACTACATTTTTTTGACCATAGGTAGTGAGCAAAAAGTCACTAAGTCCTAATTAATGGTTAAGCTTTCTGGAAAAGTTGATGAGGTTTTGGGGTATTTTGTTTGTTTGTTGGGTTTTTTTGGTCTGAAAAGATAGGCATGCAACAACTGTGTTTTTCACATTTTCCACACAGAAAAGTGATTCTACCCAAGATCAGTCTGCATCAGGATGCTGTAAGTTTTGTTTTCTGCTGTGTCTAAGTCTCAGGCTCCACATGTTATTTGATGGCACAACCAATCCTGTTTGCAATAAGGGTGTCCTGTCTTGCAGCCTTTATACTGGTGCTGATAACATCGCACTAACATTAGCTGGGTGACTATTTCAACTGGGACATACCAGGAGTTTCCATCAAGTACTTTATAGCTCACTTGCTTGGGGCAAGGAAAACCTAAAGACTCATAGCAATCTGAAACCAGCAAAATGATTGCGATCACTCCAAATATCTCCACTTATGGCCCTGAATGATGTGCCTTGACAAACAGTTGGGCTGTGTGTGTTGCCCCTCAGCTTTCTGCTTACTGTACGCACTGGAAAATTCCAGTGAGGAAACTTCCTGCTGACTGCACTGCGCTTCTTTCTTTATCTTACGGTTTATTTATTTATTTACATGATCAGTAGGAATCAGCCACAGCTGCTGTCAGCAGTGGTGCCAGTTCAGCTTGACCAATGGCATATTCAATACATTTGCTTTAGATAGCCTTATATAATTTTGCAATGAAGTCCAGCTCTGAGATTTTTGCTGCTGTGGGGAGAGCTGAAAATACAACTGACTAAAAATAAAATAACCCCAATTTGATCTGTACAGTGTATAGAACATTTACTTGGATGGTCCTTTCATTTTAATCAATACCCAAGAACTAAGTATGCCAGCCCTTCACACAGGTGCCATCACAGTCCTTCTGCTGTGATTACAGCAAGTCTGTGCTGAATTTCTGCAAGTTCTGGGTACATCAACTATCCTGCAGTAAAGGATATTCACTGAAGAGCTAATCAAGTAAGGGATGAGTTGGAGGCATTGATTTTTCAGAAAATTCTAAAAAAAGCTACTTAGTTTGAGTAGATGGTGACTAACTTAGATAAAGAGATACCGTTAATTGCTAGTAACTATGCAATATTGATGGATTTGAGCAATGCAAAAACATACAATGGATAGGAATTTAAAGACCTAAAGGAGTTATTACTTGAAATTGGATCATAAAATCAAGGAAAGGAAAATATAGGCCAAATATTTACCTTCTAGAAAGATTAATTTATAAATTTAAACTATTATGCAGTCTTCCAAAGATCAGAAATTAAACAAGTTCACGATTTGGAAACAGATGCAGCAAGATCCCATAGGGTAACATGAACTGCATTGTTTATTGAGCTATTTAACACATATAGTAAAGAATTATACAAAGAGATAGTCTTGTTTTAGTCATTGCTAGTATAGATTTGGGTGAGGCAAAACAGAAATAATTGCTGATACGTGGCCAGCCAAGTTTTGTGATAAAGGTAAGTAAAACCAGAAGAAATTGCAGGGATGGTTAGCTAACTACCTCTGTGCTAGGCAATGCAAATGTTTCTTGATCACCATCAAATTTTAGAGAGCATGAACTCCTGCACAGAAGAATAATAGGTTCATGGTAGTTCATTCTGGTGTATCATTTATGCATTGTTTCTGTTCCTTCAAAAATATAAGAACTGTTGTCAGTAGTGTAATGTATAGTGGGAGTTCAAAATATCAGCTGAACAACAGGCAGATCAAACTACATATGTAACAAATGGAAACGGCATACAGAAACATACAGAAAGTTCAAACAAGTGAATTTAGGAAGCTTATTCAAGACATGAAGAGAAGTGGAAATCTGCACTTTGCAATTGTGCAAATGTGCAATTATTGTTCTTGAGCTTGTTACTGATCTGTGCCGTACAGCGTAATAGAGGACATAAAAAAGGGCACTTGAGTCCAGCTGGAAAGGATCACCCACCAACACAGGAATCATTTGAGAAAAAGGGGAACAGGATGTCCTAAATCGCTCATCTTATGAAATTGTAGCACAAGCAGGTGAGGACAATATGATTTTTGCAGAGAAGCTGGAATAGCTAACAAGTTACAAACTTAAAAAGGAAGAGAATGAGAGGGGAGAAGTGAACATCTTCCTACCCTCCATCAGGAATTTAATGACAATATCCTAGGTCAACTTTAGTGTGCACATACTCTTTCCTCATGTAGATATTGGCTTCTTAAAGCATGCACCATTTTCACCAACATCAGATGGCATTAAACATACTTTTCTAGCCATGAGATTCACCCTGGGCATAATCAGATACAACTCCTTTGAAAGTTATTGATGGCAGACTTAAACACCAGCTAATATTAGATATAAATTTGCCTCAATTACTGGAAAAAATTATTCACAAGACTAAATTTCAACCACAATGATGTAGTAGGACAAATAATATATCTTTTAAACTATCTTTTTTGAAGCTGTCTGAAAAGGTCAGCCATGGGCAGTTATTTCCTCTATACCACATCACTCAAAAAAAAAGTTAAGTAGAAAAAATCCAGCAGTATCTCATACCAGTGACTGTAGCAAATTCAACAGAAGTGACCCATTGCAAAGAATATTTCAATAAAGCTGTTTGCCCTATGGTATTCATGAATGTGTCTTTGAAATATGAAAAATACTACTATACACAATAGCCTCTAAGCCCATAATAGATCATTAAAGGAATCAGCTAGTAATTTGCTACCTTTCTTAATGACTGAAATAGCGTTTCACATATATAGGAGCAGTCTATCTTCCCAAAAATCATGATGTGTAGAAATGAAAGTGCTAGTTCAGTGAAATGAGTAGCCAGATGACTTTATATGCAAATCAGTAATGACAAGCTTCTGCTAATATTGCATAAACATGCATGTAATGTGCTGCACATCATGCAAAATTTCATGGAAAGGAAACAAAATAGGAAAACCAGTTGTTTTAAAGACAGTAAAGGATATGTCTAAAATTTGAAGCCACAACATTATTACTAATGAATATTACATATTCATAAAATATAACTGTAGAGTCAGAACTGATGCAAAAGCGAATCAAGATTTAATTATATAATTCTTTTGAGTTGGAAGTGCTGTTTTGTAAAAACAGAATTGTTTGTCAGATAAAAATTCTGTCAAAATAATAACGGGAACACTGATATTGAAAAGTTTTAAAAATTGTAAACAGGTCTTCTAAGTTTTTAATTGATTTTTTTTTTCCCCAGAGGACTATTTATTTTGAAACTCAGGCTAATGCTAGAGATTCTACCTTCATATGTAATAACTTCTTGAGACTTCGATTCTATTGTTCAATTTGGAATGTGAAAAAAGTTCTGTTTTGCTAGTAATTCAACAACAGAGAAAAGTCCAGTTCTAGGTGGATTCTGAATGCCCATTATTTTCTATGAAATGTTAGGTTATACTTCATGGCAAATACATGCATTTAATATCGTTAATAGTTTCCTGTGTTCCCCGTTAATGATTTACAGAAATCTGTTTATTAAAAGTAATTTTTTTAGAAGAGTCAACTAATTATTATAAATCAAATTCCAATTTATTTATATTTGCATGGCTTTATAGTCTTCCAGAGAAAACAGCAGAAGGCATGCAGACACCTGTTTTTTCTCACAGAAAACCACCAGAAAAAATGGGTTATTTTAATACAGAATACTGTAGTGTCTTGTTCAAAATGTTTTATGGTGGAGATAGTATCGCCAGGAACTGGGTATATTTTTAGCCATATAGACTTTATAAACTGAATAATACCTCATAGTAAAGGTCAAATCTTCGCTCCATGGATATGCCTGTGTTTCATACTGCAACGTGCCGTTGAGAGCAGCCAGCAGCTGGTGACCCTTTATAATAAGGTTAACTTGCTTCATGCAGGTTTAGCACACTTCATATCAGCATGTTGTGAAGTTGTGAGTTGAATTGATAGGGCGAACCTAAGACTATGAAGCTGATTATTTCTATGGACGTTGTTTGTGTCTACCTCTGCAAAAAAAGAGGTATAAGCCTTTCTTTGTTGGTAAGTGCCCACAGCAGGGGTATTTACCTGTGATAGGTAAATATGTTAGATATGTTGATAGGGTGGTGTTTTCAGCAGTCAACAGAGTAACTAAAAATGATTATTTTGAGTGAAGTAAGACAAGCTTTTCCAGGGTGTTAATGGTGGCTTATTTCCTGTTACACATTCTGAATTTTATCCCCAGAACCAGATACTTTGAGTTATTTGAAATGAGGATGTTTACTTAGCTTTTCATACCTGTAGAAAAAAATATGAAGGTGCCTTTATTATTGAAGCCCATTTCTCCATTTTTTTTTTAGTTTATTTCTTTGATCTTTATTATTTTTCTTCCAGTAATGTATTAATGTTTCTACATTTAGGAAATACTCAATTAAATTCTAAATATTTATAAACATTTGTTTCCTGTCTTAATATGATGTGCATTGGACAGCCTGTGTTTGAAAATTGACTACAGAAATAAGGTTCGGAAACCTGCAGGAAGAATCAGCTGTAAAAGATGAATAATTGGAGTAAGATTAATCTATGCAAGTAAGATTAAAGTTGGCAGGGGCTTTATGACTATAGGCTTGCAAACTGATTGTGTAGAAATAGGAACATAACTTCTGAGTTTCATTCCATCTATAAGAACTTTGTAGTGCTTTTTCCATTTTCCAAATAATTATTTTTGACACATGATTTCTTTTTCTAAAGTAATTTCAAAGACTTCAACTCAAATCCACTGAATGTGTCAAAGTTCTCTCAAAATACTTGGTAAGTGCAGTCTAAGGAGCCATGCAAGCCCACTTACTAAAAAATAAATCAATAGAACTTGCTGAACTTCTTCAGGTTCGACCATCCCATCTGTATTGCATTAAGCCAGTGCCTGAGAACCAGGGCATGTTGGGAGGCAGAGAAATGAACACTTAGCTGAAGAACAAAATGTTCTCCCCTTGCATATTGTATTTGCAAATCCAAAGGAGAATTCACTCTTTTTTATTTGCTTTCTTATTGACTGGGTCAGTGTTGTTGAGTGAAAAACTTGACCACATTGCTTCACAACATAGAATTGTTCTTGCAATAGTTCATTTTAGAAAAGACTCTCTTCATAAACAAGGAAAATATTTAACTTAAATGATATATTTTGGTTAATTTTGTAACAGCTCAGTGATATATTGTACAAGATTTGATCAGCACATCCAGTGAACTCACACATAAAACTGGCTGCCTGTTTTCATTAGACCACAGGCAAATTGCCTAGTTTATTTACCTGCTGTATTTATGGTAATCAGTGCATCTTGAAAGCATCTCCACACATCCCATAATGAAATTGTTTGCCTCTGGGTCTTTGAGGTCTTATTTGGGTCTTCAGAGTTTTTGCAAAAAGAATGGATTGGCAAGTTGCTTTGCTGTTGTGTGCTTCAACTAAATGTACCAGGATTTGAATTGAGTGCTTAAATCTCACATGTCTGCAAATGCCCTTTACAAAATTCAGCATTCAGAGATTTGCTGTTGCTGTTACAATACTCTGGGGATAACATTTACTTGGAACAAAACGCTCTGGAGAAAAGAAATGTGCTTTTATCTAGTCTGGAGCAATGAACTGGATTGTGCTTTGGATGCTTTCTGCGCAGGGGAGCTGGCAGCCAGGGCTGCCTAGTGCAGGCAGGGATGTCGTGGTGGCGTCGGGAAGCACAGCCCTATCTAAAGCACTCCAGGGCCTCTGCAGAACACTATCTTGCTCACTTCAGGGGTAAATGCGCGCAAGATCTTTTGCAAGGCAGGAGAAGGGATGAGTTTTCTTACCTACGTGGCCTGCTGCATTGATTTCAACAAAATATGTGGAGTCTGAGTATCCAAGTGTCAACGAGGTCCTACCAATGGTCAATCAACAGTTGATTTTGGTAATAAGACTTCAGATTGCTTTGGTCTGGTGCCACAGTTACTGCTGAACATATTTTATGTTTCAATTTTTTTTTAATTAAATAGAAAAACTAGGGAAATAGTGCTGAAAATGAAAAGCTTTGATAATATTGCATTAGCCTGTTAGCTGTAAGGAGTCTTTCTAAAGAAAAATCCAAGTTTGACAGCCCTTTGTGTGAGACAGAAGTAGTTCGGTGTGTGTGGAGGAGAGATTTACTTATTGAAATGAACTGTTGATGCAGTAGCTGTGGGTGAGGTCTGGTCCCTCTGCTCATTCTGAAAGTGAATTCAATAGAGGGGTCAGAAAAGGATGTCAAAGTCTGAAATACATCTTTTGCTTCTGCTGCTGATTTTTACTTGCATTCTGTTTGTTGGAGGGAGGCCTGGCACTAGGTCACATCATTTTCAGTCCTGCACCAGTACAGCTAAAATGCTAACCTTCAGGCCAGGGGAGGGCCAACGGTGCAGTCCCTGCTCTGTGGACACTCCTGATGTGAGGACACTGGGACAGGTGATGACCACAAATAAGTTGCAGCCAAATTTTGCACAATTTATAGTGCGTCTTTTTTTTTTTTAATTTATTATTATTACTTTTTTATGCCCATTATTCTCTCATTGCATCATCTCTCTCCCTTGGTTTGCACATGTTTATTTGAAACTAATTTGGCCCACAATTTTCAGATTGTTCTAAGGTTTGTTCTTTCATTCTAACGTTTTATTTCATTGCCTTTCTTTCTCTCCATATTTATTGTGTTTGTCTGGCTTCATTTCTATTTTCTTGACTCCAGGTTACCTCCTTCTCTTGCAGCTTCTGCTCCCCTGAGTCTACTCTCACTGCACATTTTCGATTTTCCACAAGGAAGGATTGCCATGTAGAGGAAAATCTTTACTTTTTCAAAGATCTTTTCCTTTTAGCAGCATTCACAGAATATAACTGCCCTTCACAGGGAGATGAAAAGTGAAGGCCTTTTTCACTGATAAAATTGCCCACCAATGGAGGACTGGATTTTTCTTCTTTTCCCTGTTTACGTAATGGGTATGTCTATGCAAGTTCTTGTCTTTTACTTCAGGAATCAGGGAAGCTCTCACCCATGCCAGATTTGTAGCAGCAGCATTGGGTAACAGTAACATTTATTTTATTGTAACTGCATGGGAACCCCTCACTGATTTCAGCTGACTGAAAGTCAGGTCCCCCTTGAGGAAGGAACAAGCGTTAAACAATGTGTTGGCACAGTTTCTCTTGCTCAAACCTTCCTCACTCATTCAAGACTTGAGTGACAAACTGTGACTCTCCATTCCTCAAACTAGCACAGCTGCAGGCAGCTATATAAATGTGTTCAGAGCTCAGCCAGGGCATACAATTTAATAATTCTCAATTAGTGCTTCTTTTGGTCAACTCTTCCTTTGCTGAGTGAACAGTCTCTGTGTTACATAAATCAGGAGGAATAGACTGCCTCCAGATTTGGCTCTATTTCTCATGGAAGTCAATAGCAAACTAACAAAAACCAGACTGTAGCGAAATCTGTTGGTTTGAGTCAGTGCTGAATTTTTTGTTTACATATGGGTGTCATGGTTCCCACCTCTACAGTATTTCACACAAAATACTGTTAGGTGTAATTGATTTTGAACTAAAAAAATAAAATAAAATCTGGATAAATAATCCTCAATATTTGAATGTTTGAATGCACTTTCACTCTTATACCTACACTGACATATAGTTTGCATCAGGACAGTTTGTTACAGGAGTTGAAAAGTGAGCTAAAGATGTAAAATAATAAAGGAACTATCTGGAAAGGTTGGTAGGCTTGCTCCCAAGAACAATACAAATGGCACGTGCTCCACCGCAGCGTGCCAACCTCTGACTCTACAGCAGTGATAAGGGTTTTCATATCATTACTGATGATGACCCAACCCACTGCAGTGGGTTGACCCTGGCTGGATGCCAGGTGCCCACCAAGGCTGCTGTATCACTCCCCTCAGCTGGACAGGGGAGAGGAAATATAATGAGGAATGGGGCTGGGTCAGTCCACCACACGCTGTCTCTGCTGCTCCTTCTCCCTCAGGGGGAGGCTCCTCTCACCCCTCCCCGCTCCAGTGTGGGGTCCTTCCCATGGGAGACAGTTCTGCATGGACTTCTCCAACATGCGCCCTTCCCATGGGCTGCAGGTGGGGATCTGCTCTACCGCGGCCCTCCATGGGCTGAGGGGCACAGCCTGCCTCGCCAGGGGCTTCACCGCGGGCTGCCAGGGAATCTCTGATCCAGGGCTTAGAGCACCTCCTGCCTCCTTCTGCACTGGCCTGGGTGACTACAGGCTGTTGCTCTCACATATTCTCACTCCTCCCTCCAGCTACAGCTGCAGCTGTGCACGTTTGCACCTCCGCTGCCTCCCCCCCCCCCCCCCCCCCCCCCCCCCCCCCACACACACACACACATACACACACAACCTTGTTAAATACGCTGTCCCAGAGGCGCTACCACCATCACTGGTGGGGATGGGCTTGGACTTGGCCAGCGGCGGGTCCATCTTGGAGCCGGCTGGCGCTGGCTCCATCAGACACAGGGGAAGCTTCTAGCAGCTTCTCACAGAAGACACCCCTGTAGCCCCACTGCTGCCAAAACCTGGTCACACAAACCAAATACAACCATAGTGTCTTGCAGGACCTTTTACAGAAATGAGCATGAGGTAGTATACCCGTACAGGTTGCGTTATAAAGACCTTAGTTAGAGGTTTTATTGTAACATTTGTTTCAAAACATTATAACATAATACAAAGCCTAGGAAAATGTGTTTTTTAGTGTAGAAGTCACCTAAAAGCAAGGAAGAACCAGTCTGGAGAAGATAATACAGAATTACGTGGGATCTTACTGCGGATGGCACTTTAGGTGTAACTAGGCTGCTTCTGCACTTGTATGGCACAGATGACAGTCTTGACTCAGTGGAAATTTAATGGGAATAGAAATGCATTACACAGAAAAGTGTTAGAGCTGTTTCAGACAGATGAAATGGCCTGACTAGATTTTTGAGAGCTGAAGCATTACATTCTGTTCAAAAGGAAATATGTTTCAGAGGTGGACGAAACACGGGTGAAGTGGCTTGCTTTGAACGATAGTTTTTTCCTTAAAAAGCAACGTATGGGAGGTTTGCAGAAGAGGAAGGTTTGAAAAAAAACTCACATGGGTAAGGTGGAGGGATTTAGTCAATATGGAAAGATTACATGTGACTTCCAAACTACATTATTTTCAAAAAACATTGCTTTGTGAGTATGGGCACGTTGAAGAGCTATTTGGACTAAAGAAGCTTTAAGGTCTGTTTAAGGCTTTTTCACATCTAAACTCACTTTACCCTTTTCAAAATCCTCAGGGCATTCAACAGAGTGTGTGTAATGTTTTAAGGTATAATTATGTAAATTGCCTCATGAGGTACTTACAAGCCTTCTGAAGGCAGAATTCTTCATCAAATCTCATCTCTTTCTCAGTATTTCATGCTATAACCAGAGAAAGGCACTGAAACTGTTTAAGGGTTAGGATTTGTCCTTCTGTAACAATGTCATGTAAGATGATGTGTGAAAGGAATAGAAAGTGAAGTCAAGGGATCAAAAAGAAATCCATGGCTTAGGGCAGGGGAAACCTGTCAAAAGTAACGCATGCAGCTATCAGTGGATTGCCATTAATTTATGGCTATCTTGTAGACAAGAAAAAAAATCCTCAGTGGTAGAAAACTGATATCTGGATCTCTGTTTTCCTCCGCTCATTTACAGACCCTCCACAAGACCCTGCTCCTTTGGCAAGAATTTCAGAAATAAGGCCACTTTCACAGATCCTTGCTTAATAACACCTTAGTGGGGCTGTATCAACCACTCAACACTTTCTACAATTGTACTTCACTTATATATCTTAGTCTGGGAATTAATTTACCTCCAATTTATTAATGTATTAATTACATTAATGTAGATTAATGTACCTCCAATTACTACTCCATTCTGAAAAACATTGTAAACCCAGTGACAGATGTCACAAAAAAATTCCCCATCCAAGCCCCACAAAAACCCCTCCTCAGAGATAAAGGCACCAGCTGGGCTGAAATTTCAAAATTATGTTTACATGGAGGGATTTGATGATGCACAAATGTGTGTACACATGTTAGGAAACCTCTTAGAAAGCTTTTGAGTTTGTTTATTTTCTTCAGTAACAAACAGGCAGTAATAAAATAGTATTTTCTTATTTTAAGAGATTAGCAGTTTCTCAATATGCATGGTAATTGCAGGGCATTTAATATACATTTACATTATTTTATATAGGACTTACATCTCAGTCTATTAATGTGATACATTCACATCTCGTAGTTTCGGTACTACTTGTTCCAAGCCTCAGGTTGTTGCTCTTGACCCATTTTTCCTTCTTTTGTCCCCAGTGTTTTAATAACTTCACCTACTCATGTGAGGTCTTTCATCAGCTGCCTACAGACTCCATGTATCTGGCCTCTTCACTTCATCCCTCCTTTTCCCCACCTGCACACCCAATCTGTTAGTGTTAAAGGTCTCAACTTAAAATGATAAAATAGAATTGATTCCTAAGCCCACAAAGAAGCGACAGTCCAGGAACCGTCTCTATTGGACCTTCTCATCAGCAAGGCTTAAGAGCTTAGTGCCCTCTCCCCACTGTGCTCCTTTTTTTTTCCTTCCTTCTGAACAACTGGCATATCTCTAATGTCTCCTCCCCTGCACATGCCCCTAGATATTACCTTCTGTTACATCACTGAACCGTTACATTCAGGCTTGCGCTTATCCTCCAGGAGTTACCAAAGTGTACTGCCAAACAGTGTTTCCAGCTCGGTACTCTCTAAGGACACCTTTCACCTGCTTTACTCACAGATGACTTTGTCTCTGTCTGGGCTCCTGGAATGATGTCTCCATGCACAAGAGGGAAGTTTATTTTGCTCCTTTACGTCCTACTTATAAGTTAATTATTTTGGTGCTGTAACCCAACTAAACTGCAAATGTTCTTGCATCTTCATATATTTAAGGGCCAGCCAGATGAGAAGAGGCATATGTAACAGCAAACACAGCACAGGCACGCATGCTGATAAGATTAATTCCTTGTCATCCCCTATAATGTTAAATCTAATTTGAATTGCATCCCTTGGGATCTGCAATTACATTTGTCCATCTGTCAATAAACTGCCATTTTGGGTTGTACTGTAGTTAATTGTAGATAATATACAAAGCTTTTCCCTTGCTTTTATTCCACCCCACCACCCCTATCACCTCTCCTTTCATTTTCAAGGTAGAATTTGAGCCAAATGAAGAGGAGCAATGCTGACTTAGCAAGTTATTTTTTTTAAGAAAAAGCTAAAGGATAAATATAGATATTATCTGCTCAGGTCTAGGAAAAAAAATACCCTTAACTACAGAAATATAAAGGAACAGGTATAAATGAAAATCAAGTATAGGAGATTAATAAAACAGAATGTGTGAGAGACAACAGTTTCCTGATGCATACTCTTTGTTTCTAATGCTTTATTTCCAGTGTATGAAAATGTTCACTCTGAGCATTCAGGCTTGAATCCCTTGTTCCTTGTTATCATCTAGGATCATCTCTGACCCAGATAATCAGTTATAGGTAGTCCCAGTGTCCATTTCAATTCCACCCACAAGGATGGTCTGGGCCTCACTTAAATCTGTTTTTCTTAACTTAGTCATATCTATACTTGTGCTAGTCTTATGTACTATAATGAGCCTTGGGAAAATTTTTAATTCTTTATAGAGGATAGAGAGAGCTTGGGGTTTTATTTTTGAGTATACTTGCTGCCTTCAAATTCTCTAAGCTTTTCCAGAAAATGTCTGGTAAGTGTTAATATGCTGGAACAAGTTGGAAACTTTGAGATTTCTTGCCGTAGTGCATGAAAATATATTAGGGATTAAAAATAAAATTTAGACAATGCTTCAGTTCTTACAGAAACAATCTTTTTTTTCCCCTCTAATTTCTATTAGGAGTGATCTAATTTGACACCAGAATTCCATCATTCCCTATCAGCAAAAAATGCATGCAGTCTGTTTTCTATATTCTGTTACAGATCTACATTCTAACTGATCTTCTGCTATGAATCATTACTTTTATATTAATATTATATGATTTGTAGATAATAAAAAAAATATGTATCACTTTCTGACTCTCATATATGTCTTTTTTTTTTTTTTCCTCCACCCCCACCTCCCACCTTAAGTGAAGCTGATACTGATCCTATTAGTTACATACACGACAGAGTAAGTAATTTTCCTCTGCATATTTTGCAGTGGGAACACTGAATAGGAGGACTGCTTTGGTCAAGACAGAATCAATACATCATTTTTTGCATAGAGACTTGGCTTCTGAAGATGCAAAAAGGTATTTTGTAGTCCTTGTGTATCAAAAAATTATACTGAAAGCTATGCATATTGATTATGTTACAGATTATTAAACCAAAAAAAGCAGAAAAAATTCCTTGTATGTAACTAACTTATAAAAAGCTAGCAGTGTTAAAGTAGGTGCAACATTATCATTATATCAATCATTTTAAACTGATGACTTCTATCATCATGGGAGGAACAGCTTGATATACCAGAGGGTTATGCTGCCATCCAGAGGGACCTCTACAGGCTGGAGAAATGGGCCAACAGGAGACGCATCTGGGGCGTTGTGTTCCCAATACAAGAGAGAGACATAGGCATACAGGAGAAAGTTATGGAAGGGCTACAGAGATGGTCGTATGAGGAAAGGCTGAGAGAGCTGACACTGTTCAGCCTGGAGAAGAGAGGGGTCAGAGTGGATCTCATCAATGTATATCAATACTGATGGAAGGCACAAAAGAAGCCAAAGCCAGGCTCTTAGTGGTATTTAGTGACTGGACAAGAGGCAATGGGCACCATTTGAAATATAGGCAATTTCATTTAAAAATGAGAAAATAGTCTTACTTTAATCACGATGAAATGCTGGAACAGGTTGCTGGAGAGGCCATGACCAACCCTGCAGATACTCAAAACCTGACCTTGTGGTCCTAGGCAACCTGCTCCATAGCAGGGTGTTGGACTAGATCATCTCCAAAGGTGTCCTCCAGACTCAGCTGTTCTGTGACTGTGTGATCACCTTGGCAAGTATGATATCTCCTTGGTAAAGGGGTTTCTGCTCACTGTTGGAATTTGCATTTTTGTCTTTTGGTTGCTTGGAGATTTATTCCAAGGGGATGTGCTCCAGCCTCCTCCAGTGACTGGGGTGAGGCTGAGCATCTGACAGTTCCCCAGGTACTTCGCCATGTTTTTTAAAGATGCATGTTTAGTTGGCCTTCTTCCAGCTTTCAGTGACCTCTTTGTAATTTAAAAAAAAAAAATAATTTACAGATGGAAGCACTTCAATCATGGTTGTCATTTTTTCAGCACCCATAGGCAAATCCTATGCAGTCCCATGGATCTGAATGCATCCAGTTTATCTAAGATACCTGTAAGCTGTTGCTTCCCATAGTCTTTCCTAACTAAATAGGGATGTGCAGAGGTCCAGGACCAGGCTTTGCTTGTGAAGCCAGAGGTAAAAATACATTCCTATATAGTACTTTTTCTGTGTTACTTATAGAGAAGCTCCTTAGCAAAGCAGGGCTTTTGTCAAAACTCCCACTTGTCTTGCACGGTTTCCCCTCACCATCTCTTCTTTGCAGTGATTCTCCTAATTAGAAGCCCTGAGGCTTCTGTCCCTGATGATAGCCATTCCTTTTCCTCTGTGACCGACGCTCTGACCCTATTCCCTAGCTGAAGAGCTGCAGAGAGAAGGAAGCCAGCTGCCTCAAAACATATGCTGTCAGCCTTTCCCCTCCTGAGGGTTCTGTGTCCTCATGATGTTCCTCCTTTGCCCCCATAACCACTCCATACCACTCTCCTCACTCTTTCAGAGTTAAGGCTTTTGCTTTTGCAGTGGTTCTGTGAGGGTCCCCCCAACTACTTGTTTATCATCATCCCTGATGGAGGGGAGCTATTTGCCCCTTCCTGCAGCTCCCACGCCTGATGCTGTAGGCTGCCAAGCCCAGCTTGCCTCCAACGGCTGATGCCATCCTCACCTTCGCTGGCCCAGGGAGGAGCCCACTGTGGCCTGAGAACTCCATGGTGGTGCCCAGCCTGAGGTGTCGCACATAGAGGAGGGTGTCTGTCCTGTGGGGAATGGCTGCAACACCTGGGTTAGGCAACACCCTCCAGGTTCCTTCCCTCTTCCAGGCAGAGCCCTGCACACCAGCTGGCCCTGCAAAAACCAGTTCTGCTGCAAGCTGCTGCTTTGCGTGCTGTCAGACAGTTATTTCAGGTCACTATTTTAAGACACCTATGAATGTTGAAATACTACTCCAGGTTAGATAGTCAGTTTGAGGGAAGTAAGGTGGGCACGTGTCTGAAATGGGATTTGAATATGCTAGGCAACTCTTGAAAATCTGTTGTTGAAAATCTCACTAGAAAGCTTTTCCTATATTCTTAATTAGATATTGGTAACGTTTTTTTGGACATGATGGCTTAATTATGCATCAATGTTTGAAAATTCTTGGCCAGAGTTTATCTGCACCTCAGTCTTTCATCACTTTGGTCATGTCTCAAATTTTGCTTATAAAAGTGAATGCATAGTATCATATCAGTGGTCTCTTTCTTTTATAAATTTCAGTGCAAGCAAATTAAAATGAATGGAAATTCTCCTGCTTAGTACAATGGTGAGTAAATAGCCTGGGTATCTCTCTGGGCTTGTCTACAGGCAGACACTTAGAGAAACAGATTCGAATTAACATTTCCGTCAGTATCCTAAATCACATAATTGTACATATCGCTCTACATGCAGCAATAAAGTGGCCTTAATTTTGGATTGTTTTAATTGCCTTAATTTGGTGGGTTTTTTTTCAGTTTATTTTGGAAATGAGATAAGTTAGCTGGAACAAAGCAACTTGAATTCAGAATAAGAGTGTTCCTAGAGGGATTTAATGCTGCTTAATGACTACAGCTTACTCTCCCTGTGCATTTTCATGTAGTTAAACCCCAAGCACTAAAAAAAATCCGCATAGCTTGTTCATTCTGAAGAAAAGAATTCAGAAATACTTTCAGGTTCAATAGGTTCTTTTAAAATCAGTTGACTAATAATGTTGAGACACTTTGCCTAAATGGGTTAAACCATTCATTTTTAAAAGTTTACTACCTATTTTATTAGTTCTATGTAGGAACATCTTGATGAATCACATTATGTATTTCAATTTATTGTGAAATACCATATTGAAGATACTTTTAGCTGCTGTGAAAGATTTCAAATGTTTTAGCTTGTTAAAAAATGAAGGCCTTTTTGAAATCTCTAAAGGATTATTTGCAACTTATGGATTGTATAAACTTGTTGTGTAAAATGTTAGATAATTTTACACACAAGCTTAATTCTCCAAACCAACACTTACATACAAGTTCTCCTGCACTGATTTTCTTTCCTGCAGAAAAGAGGTATTTATTTCAGATTACTTCAATGTTTTCCTTTCTGTACATAATAACCAATATTCACAACAAGTCTAAATACCCTGGTATTCATCCTTTCTTGCTTTGGTAGCGGCAACTGTATAGCAATGGCATTGGCAACTGGAAACACCTCAGCAAGGGTGAATTGAAAGGTTTGCATAGTGGGTACAAGGTGAATAAGGGCACAGCCTAAGCAAACCTGGCTTGGAAGGTGATGGGAAGATATGGTACAATCGAGGAGATGTGTTGAGACTGCATAGTAATGATATCTTCTTGCAAAGTTTGAAATATAATGAAACTAAGAATTTATACTGGGCTTTTTAGTCAAAGCACTTGAGGAAGGACTTGTATCTGTATTTCAGTGATGAGAAAAAGACATTTGATTCTCAGATGGCTGCAACAGGATAATACTTTTTTTCCATCACTCGCTGTCATACCAGGTCTATAGGGTGGAGAGGGTCCAATGCAAGGGAGGAACTGGCCTAAACTCAGGACAAGTAGAGGTATGTCAGGATGGTGTTTTACTTCAGCTACTTCATCATGCTGATACACACAGCTTATGGACTTGGCTACTGTCACAACAATATAGTTTCACTAATGCCAAATCCTGACCCTGCCTCTGGCCTTGGACCTCAATGTGGCTGTAGCAGCCTACCCAGAGCTGGGTGGATCTCATTGCTTAGGAGTGGATTTACTGGAGAAAAGCATGGATAGGGTAAGTTGACCAAGGGAGCAAGAGCTCTCTATTTAGCACTGCCAAATACATCACACAAAGTCCTAGGAATAAAGGATTTATGAAACTGCTTAGTCTTTCTTGATTAGACAAGAGATTGTATCAGTCTCTGCAGAGGAATAGAAAAGCAAAAAGAAAGCTGATGGTAAAGCCAAGAATACAGGTCTGGCCACTTCAGTTCCAGTCTCACCCCATAAATTTCTTTAAATCAAAAACTATATCTTCAAAACTGTAGAGAAAGTGTTTGACCCAGAACATGCTAAAAAGTGATAATTAAATAGACAGCATTGCATTAAAGGTGGTATGTTATGGATTTTTCCTTTGCTTTTTATGCATAGTATATTTTGTGCTGTCACTGTAAAGAGTTCAAACTCCTGTGTTTCATACAGCAGCAAACACGTTGCCAAGTGTGCTTAGATAAGAAGATAATGGGGAGAAACACAGTATCTTGCAAGGGTGTCTGAGAGAGTCACTACTGAATTTTCATTCAAAATAATTTTACAGAAGAATTGAAATTTTGATAAGCAAAAAAGATCACAGCAAAAGATCAGAAGATAATGTTATAAAAAAATCAACTGAACAAACAAAAAAAAAAGGAAAAGAAAAAAAAAGAAACTCCATATCAAACCCTTATCTTTACCTTTTCTAGATATCATGGGACCTCTAGAATACTAATATTTGGGTGTTTTCTTCCACATCTCACTATGCAGGAGATCTGAGTGAATCTTGAGGAGTTATACCCTGTTTGCGAATGTAGATTGATCTGAATATTGCTTAGTCTACTATACATCAGCCTTTTCTCAAAGAACTCAACTCCAGCTGCTTTGTTCAGTTGGTGCTTTTATTATTTGTTCAACTGGAAAAGGGAAATTGCAGCATTTTTGATACAGGAACATACACAAACCTTATGAGAATTCTGTTAAACCTTAATCAATAATTTAAGAGGAAATGTATTTGGTTAATTCAGCCTACTTTTCCAGTGTCTGTACACTGAGATGTACTCATTGTCAGTAGTTTGCTTGCATATTCTCCTTTTCCCCATATATTGAATTGAAGCGGTTTTTAGTGAGTACAAATACTTGATACTCAAGCTCTTCTAGATATTTTTATAGAATTTTTATAGTTTAGACAAAAGGAGAATGGTGTCCATGATACCAAGTGCAGTATGAACGTATATTTACAGGAGAACTAAGCCTCAGAAGCTATAAAACTAAGCAAAAGGCAAAAAGATTCAAACAGATGGAAAGGTGAGCAGGATAATATGAATTATAATATTTTAACATAGAATAGCTGAGCTCTTTCACATAGGCTCCTTAGTACCGTCTCTGCTATGACTACCAACCCTGGCAGCTGCAAATATCACTGAAACTGAATTTTGCATGAGAGCAGTTACACTAGACTATCATTAACTTTGGAGTCAGTGAGATTCAGCTGCTTAAACTGTCACCGTGAGCAAGTTCATGAGAAAATGATCACTCAGCTCATGTAGCTGTCTGGGGATTTTCCCCATTGCCCAGTTCCTTGTTAATATTTCTGTTGGCAAAACCAGATCAGCCCCTCAGTCCCCACCCCAGATGCGAGTCTGGCAAACCACAGTGTTTAATTCCTTAGGGAATGAATACTATTTTACCTCAAACCAGGAAAATATCTGAGCAGCGTTCATTGTTTGCTTTTTTTTTTTTTTTGAGTTAGGGTGAATAAATTATTAAAGCACAATCATGCCAAAAAATAAACAGTGCATCACATAAAGAGAAGTTTATGCAAACGTAGAATGACGTGCGCAGTGACACAAAATCCTTTTTTTAGTATGTGGTACTAATGCATGCGTATGTGAGTGTGAGTGAGAGTCAGAGACAACTTGCAGGCTTATGTCTATGCCACCAAATAGATGAGATCCAAGACTAAGTGGTGACCAGAAAGGAGGGAAGTAAAGATGTGCCTGCTGTTAACACTTCAAGAAGATTAACTGTATTTTTCTGAGGATCCCCAGTAACTGAGGATGCTGCTGGAAAATGCAAGTCTTAAAAAGCTAAATTCTACCTTTTCATGTGTTTACATTTTTGTATATTGTGTGTTCCAGCCCCAGTGACTTGAATCGTGTCCTGAAAGGCTTAGCTATGGGTGCATGTGGAAGCTCAGTACATACATGATGAAAACAACCGTAAGGCTGAAAAGAAAATCATGTTTTAGTGCTCTTAGTGCAGAAGCCTTTTCATGTTGCCAGCTTTCTGCTCTTCAGTTATAATGGTTCAGCTTCCATTATAAATGAGAGCTCTATTCCTGCTCTCACCTTTTTCCTCCAGTGAGTAACTAAATACAGCATGTTTTTTACTTCAATTAATTCTACATTTATCTGTTCCCAGATCTGGTATGTGTTCAGGCAGGCTCCCCACTGGCTCAGTGTGCAAGTGGTGGGACTGGAGTGTCCCTGCCATACCTGGGGAAGCTCTGAGAGTCCAGGGCTGAAGGCTTTGTGGTCCCCTTCTCACATGGAGAACATTTTCTGTAATGACTGCAGCTCTGATTCAGAAAAGCCCCAGATTTCAAGATTAGTTTCCACTTGGATGGAAGTCTTTAGGTATTTCCTGAAGTGGACCCTCTTTCCCTCCAGACAAATGGCCAGGGTGTAGAAGATTGCACTCTAAAATTAGGTGACTTAAGAATTAATTTTTTCTTATGATTTGAAAATATCACAAAGGTTGTGACTCGGTGGCTGAACACACAGAACATGTACCTCATGCTTTTGCTTTACTGGGGCTAGATATTTGCCTTTTAAATTTTGTAATACTAATATTGTGTTTTTCTACTCAAAACTCACCAGAAGAACATGGCTACCAAGAAAAGAAAGCAGGGATGAATTTTTGAGCAGTCGCTGTCACAAGGCTGTGCTTTGCTGAGCCACTAGGAAGCTGCCTTAGCTCACGTGAAAAGACATAATATTCACTCTTTACCTTACATTTGACACAGTGATTGTGTAAGCATGAACTCTTCGGTAGAGCCCTTGCCTTGTGCATAAGTGTTCTGGGGCCATTCATATGATAACTACAGAATTTACTTCATCAATTTGTAAAAACAGGTTTTAATACAGTAAAGAACTAAGTATGAAGATGCATTGTGAAAGTTTAATCTCTGAAGCTGACTGAATACTTCTGATTCTCTGAACTTGCTCATACAGGAAAGGTGTTCGAGCAGTAAGTTCACAAACTCACACATTTGTGAAAGTACAAAGAAGCCCTACTTACTAGCTTGATAGTTTATTTAATCACAAATCTATTTTACTTATTAATAACTAAAACTGAACTGAGTTCAATTTGTTTCAGGAAGCATCTATCCTAGCAATGCCTTTGTGCTCACAAATCAGTCGTGGAGGTGTGATCTTTCTACTTTCAAATTGATTAGAAGACTGGCATCTAATTTATTTTTTGTGGTTTCATGGAATGAAATTCCATTTTGAAATAAAGCACAAAGATGTCATTAAAATATTCAGATGAATATGCAAAAGAATTTTAAAATCTGCTCTCCAAAAACCTACTCTCAGGATGAAGCATGTCACAGGTAAAATTCAGACTGAGTTATTCAACAGTTGTTTGAATACACTTTTTCAGAAGAGATTCTTAAAAATATCCAGTAGAAATGATTGAATTGCTCTGCAGTGGAACTAGCTGCTCAGCAACTAGTGTATAACTCTGCTTTAGTGACTGTGACTTAGAAAACCCAGTTCATAATGGTGATCAATATCTGTAAGCTCATCACCCCCATGGATTCTTTTGTAAGCTTTGGTCACTAAAACTGAATTATGTCCTAGCGCCATCCCAGAGGACAGGTACCCTTGACCTTCCGCTGCCCTTGAATTTGTGATATACAGAGGAACCATTTGCAGGGCTGTGCTCTCACCCAGGCACCCCTCAGGTGTTGTGACACTGCAACCTTTACAGTTGGTGAAAAGTATAAGGGTAGCAAAACCTGGTAAAATATTTCAAACCCCCTTTTTTGGGTAAAAATTCATTATATAAACTGATTAAGAAAAATGATGGGTGAACAGCCATCAATTTCAGAATCAAGATCTAAACAAATTGTTTCAGAACATATATGAATGTTTATGTAATATGTCAGTTTTATACAATAATTTCAGAAATTAAATTCTATCTTATCTGGGCCTCCTTAATTCTTTAATCATTTAGTATTTTCCACAGGTGTATATGTGAAGTGTGTTATTGACTTTGGTTAGGGGGGTCAAGGCTATGGAGATGTAATTCTGCTAGCTATTTATTTTTACTGCTTGAATGCTTTGTTTTTAGTGATATTAGCTCAACTGATAGATGGAGGACCCATTATGTAAAAATGTTTACTCAACATAGGTTTGGAAAAAACATCACTGTGATATACATTAACTCATGTTAGAACAGCCTTAATAGACCTTGGTAAATGAAGTCTAATGGTTAGCATGACAAATGAGTAACCACTAATTATATTAAGCTTCTTGCAATTCTAAGACAAGCATCTGGAAGGACAAATGTGTGGAAGTGAAGAACAAAGAAAAGAAAAGGAAAGTAAGTGAGACAAAAGGCTGGCTGTGGCCAAAGATTTTGTTCTTTAAAGGTCTCTGATGGCTGTTGCAGAGGAAAAAGCCATTTAGCTCAGAGCATTTTGGAAATATCTGTTTGGGAAAAAAAGAGATTTCTTAGAAGCCATCATGTGTACAGGACAATGTAAGAGAAGCCAGCAGGCTTTGGACGATACACGAATAATTCAATTTTTCCCAAATGGGTTGAAAATGGAGAGTTATCTCTAAGTGTGAAACATGCTACCCAATGTTAAAACACAACTGGGAGTCCTACTTTACTTTAGAGAACGTGACTTATCCAGTCTGTATTCAGTGATTTTGAATGCCCTAAGAGCTTATTCTTTTCTAACTCAGCTGTTGTGATGGTTGAATGCAATTGATAGGTAACACATTGTGGAAGTTTTCACCATTCTCTGTTGTATTGTGGAGCTTTGGTAATGGCTGTCAGATCTTCAACAGGGGCCTGCCGCAACTACTGTTTGAACCACAGGTAGCGGTAGGTGGTTGGAGATGAAGAGTGAAAGACTGTGAAAATGGATGGTCTGAGCAAAAATAACTCCCTCAGCTGTAATCAAAGAGGAAAGAAGTGCTATTTGTCTAACATGCATAGTTGTTTGGGTTTATATTTTTTTCTTTTCCTCAACAGTAAGGTGGGCAACAGCGCAGACAGCATATGGCTTGATAATAGAGGCTGAAAGGTGAAAAACCTCTCCTAAGATTTTCTTCCCAGTACTCTTTGAAAATACCTGCCATTTGGTGCAATCTTACCCATTTTTAAAGGGAAAAAAATTAGTTTAGAAAAAAGAAGCTATGTCTGGCAAGGACAATTTAGCAGTGAAATTATCTCATTTATTCCTCTAAAATGAGGTAGAATTAGAACAAAGAGCTCTTGAAGCACTGTGATGCCTTCTGGCCCCTCACCAAATGAGCACGCCTGTTAATTTAGCCAGCCCTTCCTGCATCCACAGGAAGCTGGAAAGATATTTCTCTTTTCTCTTCAGCCTTTTTGGCTGGTCTAATTGAGGGCAGTGAACTATTTTGTTCTTCCTGTGAAAGACACTTTATAAAATGGGTTCCACTTTGTACTTCCTTTAAGGATATTCAGCTTTAAATGTTATTCTCAAAAGTTGGTGTAATTTTTATTCCTCCCACACATTCTTCACTTGGTCTGAGACCTTTAAATAAGGGAGAACTCTTCGATATATTTCATCTGACTAATAGGTACCTCTGCAACAGAAAAGCATATGTGAGTCAGATATTTTACTAGGCTTGATAGGCATACATAAAAGACATTTTGAGGGAAAAAAACAGACTTTATTATTTAGTGTTTACAATGCAAAAGGGACCTCCAAACCTCAATTCTCTTGCAGGATTACATCAAGAAAAGAAAACATGACAAATGCATTAACTCGTAGGAGACTTTTCTTACCAAAACCATGGATCACTTAGGATTAAATTCTTGTAGGGTCAGGAAAGAACTTGTGTCAGCTTGCTCCTTTGACAAATACTGGCAATCCTTTTCTAATTTGTGGGAGGACTTGAAAAGAAAGTGTTATGCAGGTATCCATGATGCACTTTAGAGAAGAATGAGAGGTGATTCAATGGACTGGAGTCAGAAGTCAGAGAAGTAACTGACTTTATGTTACTTACAAACTAGCTCTGGCAGAAAACTTCTGGGTCTACAGATTAGGTGTTGCAAATAATATTTTTGACTACTGTTACTGACTTCAAAGCCCAGTTTGGTGGTGCATCTGCTAAATGAGAAGACCTAGGTGTCTGAGAAAATTATTTAAAAAAAATAAAATTTAGAAGGCACTCAAGGCAAAGACACTGAAAACAGCAGTGTGTCTGAAATCCCACTTCTTTCTAGATTTAAAGCATGCATCTTATCTGTCCAGAGACCAGGACTCTCTCTGACTGTTTTTGATATTGTTAACTGTTAATTTTGTAACAGTTAATAGTTTATGCAATATAAGACAGAAATAATTTAATCATGTCTTCCATGATTAATTTAAGCAAAATATGCTGCAGGGTAAAGAACCGCCTGAAGTTTTTACTCTAGGATGTAGAACAAAGTCAAAATAAAATTCAAGATTTTCTTATTTCTGGAAAGTTCTGGTTATTCCAGGCATCTTTTGGTAAGTTTGCCCACTTCTTGTAAGCAGAAGGTACTTTTGTTTTCTGAGCTATAGGTTTACAGTAGTTGCTGAATGTCTAAAGACACAGAGCTGATTATACAGCTGTTACTGAGTGTATTTTACCAGGTGAAATAAAGTAATGATGAAAATAGAGTCTATGCTGTCCTTATTTCTGCTTGTACTGCCAAGGGCAGCTGCCCCAGGATACGTTGCATAGTGACAAGTGCTAACAAGTCATTCAACCCCAAACAAGTCAGCGTAACTTCACCTTGAGAGTACTAGCAATTCCTCTTGGAACAGCACTTGCTATGGGTCCATGATGCACCTGAGAGCTGGCCCTGTGGCTCAAGACATGATAATTATTTTGTGCGTATACATTTCAGTCAACAAGGCACAACCTGAAGACGTGCAAGGGCTGTATCACAGCATGCTGGAGTAGTGGGTGCTTTTATAGCATTATGCCAAGGCAGTGTTCTGTGGTCTGGGCTATGGGGTTAGAGCAGAGGTCCTAACTACAGCCCGTGGGCCTTATACAGCCCCCCAGGGTCCTCAATCCGGCCCCCGGTATTTACAGACCCCCCGCCGGGGGTTGGGGGGGAAACCAAGCAGCCGCAGATGACTGCCTGCCACTTCACCCGCGCACCAGCCCCCTGGTTAAAATGTTCGAGGACCCCTGGGTTAGAGGATGCAACAGAGCAGTGGCTGCTGAAAGGGTGCTGGAGGACTGGGCAGGCTTGAGGGAACCCAGCCTGGACTGGACTTGTGTGTTGGGAGCCTTGTGGAAGACATATTTAAGGAATTGGGGATCTTGAGCAGACCATATCTGTTCCACTGGGCCTCGTACTCTGCCTTGAGAAGCCCATGTTAGTCATGTAGTCTGTAACTTATCTTCACTCATTAGCTGGAATGAGCAAAAGGAGGAGCTTCTCTCTGTGGACAGGATCTGCTGTGTGCAGCGTGCTGTGGGAAAATCCATCTGGGCTTCATCCAGTGCTGCACGAATTCAGGGTGTCCAGCATCTGAAGGCATGTAAGATTTACTTGAAGTCTATATTCCTCTTCTTATTCTGTCTCATTAAAGCAGTTACCTTAGGCTATTTGCTGTTGGGCCTTTCTTACTGAGACACAGAAGGAGTGGTGCACTCTTTGTCTCTCTTTCACTCCTCTCCTCTCAGTGCAGAACAAATTTTCAATAAATATCAAGCAGTTCTGGGATGAATTATCCATGTAGCTTTCTGGGATGTATCTTAAAGGCAGCTAGTTTGGCCCATTATGACTAAAACTATATGAAGTGTAGATAATCAGGGAGTGGGATTTTGGAATTAATCATGGGGCTAAGTTATTTAACAGTATAAGTATACTCATTGTTTAATACATAGCCATAACCTATTTCAAAACATTTCGCTATTTTATGGGAGGAAATGTGAGACCAAAGTGCAATAGATGATTTTAGTAGCACCTTTTCTCTGCTAAAGCAATGAATTTCCTGGCATAAACCCCCCTTGTGTTTCTCTTCACTACCTCTAGAAACTTTCACCTCATAAGGGAACGTATTTTATAGACAAAATGTACAGGAATAAAACCAGAAAGGAATTTACCTCATGTTTAAGACCTGATAAAGTCATATAACCTTTTTATACAATTCAGATTAGCACCAGCCAGGATTTAGTTTGATGCCTTTTAAAATGCATTGCTTTTGACATACAAATACTAAATCCTGTGCAAGAGAAAAGTCTCCAAAGGTTTACAGCATGGATTTAATGAAAAACGAAAACAATTTCCAGTTCTGAAAGCCTCTGTTTAGTTCTGATTTTCTGTGTCTTAAAAGGACTCTTCTACAAAACCAATCTATTTGTCCACATGATAAAATTTCTCAATTGTACAACTGAGACTGGAGTTTACAGCATGAATTACAGACAGAAAGTAAGTCTCAACAGCACTGCTTATTGGATTGTGGATGTTTAGAAACCCAGTCCGAATGTTTGAAATGCAGTCGTTTCCCTTGCTTGTTATTACAGATTCCAAAAGAGGT
This sequence comes from Falco naumanni, assembly GCF_017639655.2. NCBI lineage: Eukaryota > Metazoa > Chordata > Aves > Falconiformes > Falconidae > Falco > Falco naumanni. The sequence continues at coordinate 74,735,775 of NC_054056.1, forward strand.
GGTTTCAGGTATCCTAACATTCAAAGTCTAAAATGAAAAAGTCTAAATTGGTCATCATCAAATGTAAACTAAGGAGAATCTAGGATTAGTTTTCCTTGAGGGCTCCTCAGTAACATGAGCGTTGTAAGTCTACAACTAATACGACAGCTTTCTCTGTTCACCAAGAGGCAGAGAAGGTTATTTTTCCTAGTTGGTATTTCGATTTCCACAGGCAGAAAATCAACTATTAGTTAGACATACAGTTATGAAAAATCCTGAACACCACACCACATCCAGCATCTTCTCAGATCTTCACAGATGCTGTGAATGTTGTAATTTTGGAATAGTGTATATATGAATATGATAAGGTGATGTTAATCACCCTTAAGAACTATGACCTAGGAGACATTTCTGATATCTTTCATGGAACTTCTCAGTGATTACTTGCTTCATCAATTTTCAACACTCTAATATTGTTGGCCGACAGTAGCCATCATAAAAGCTAACCGGTGTTCTGTTGGTGCCACAAATGATGCTTCACTTTTGATTTAAGGCATCACCACATTTCAGAAAAAGAAAGAGGAATTTCAAAAAACTTAACAATATTCATCCAAAATTTCATCAGAGATGAAATTTTATCCTTCCTTATCATCCTACCAAAGAACACATACTGCATTAAGCATTCATAAGCTTTTTGGCTGGTACAAAAAAGTCTGGCTGGTACATCTTGTCTCAGAGAAAGATTGCATCTAATATAAGTACTCACTAAACCAGCTAACAGAAAGTCTTGTTATGAATACACCAAGAGATATCAACATGGAAGCCAACATTAAGTGCTATCATATCCTTGCAAGCTGAAGAGGGGAGTAATGTATTTGGAGGGTGAAGGGAAGATATTTACAGGAATTTTAAACTGGACAATTACTTTTGCAATTTCATTTCCAAATATTAGCATATTTGTGATAATTAGGGTCAAAATAAACCAACCTGAACTCTTCTGCAGTCTGAGATGAACAGAGTTATGAAACAAATTGGAAGTGGTAATACAAGAGAAAAAATTTCCAAAGCTTGCATGAGGTAAGAAGGTGTAATTCACTTTCTCAGAGCCCATCAATGCATTAGAAATTTTTGTCACCACTGCCCAAGAAGAATAGTAATGGATTTTAAAAGGCTTCTTGTAGAAGCAAGGCAGTACCAATAATAAATCTGCTTACTCTTCTTCCATCGCATCATTATTTAGTATTCATAGTCGCTCAAAAGCTGCTGTCTGGATTGTATTCTGCTAAACATGTTCATTGGAAAATGCTATCCCTGGCCTGAAGAACTTCAAGTCTACAGCTTCAATCAAGCCAATTCCACAAAATGGAGAAGAGGATGCCTGAAAGTATTACAGCCATGGTTTAGATGCCAGTGCATCTTGAGAGCCCTGAATCATATAGAAATATGTTGCTCTGTTACAAATAAATGGTATCTGCTACCCCAGCTACTGTTAGCTTTAGCCTGCATTAGGTGAGTTTTACCACCTATCGACTCTTCCCAACTGCTATGATTTTATTACTCCCAAAGCCACTTTTTCTGCTAAATGTAAGTACAGACGGGAGAATCTGGGCCTGACCAACTCCTCAGGACATTCTTTTCCAAGTTTCCTTCAGTGCTCCACAAACATAACTGCTCTCATTCTTCCCTTGCTATTTCGCCTTTTATTCCACTGTGGCTTTTTCCTCACTTTCACATACCTCTTCCAGCAAAAGAACCAGCTTTTAATTTTATGTTAAAAAGTCAGTTTCACCAAACATAATTTGTTCATCATTAACATGTTTATTGTGAAAGCTCAAAATGCAAACAGCTAGCAATGCATATCTTTGAAACTTGCTGTGTCCTTGGATTCTCCAAACTAACAATTTCACTGCACTTTTATATCCTTAACTGGGCCAAACTGATCACTTTGCTATGATTTTCAGTGGTAAAATTTACTCTTTCATGTTCTGGTTTCAGTTTGTATGGGTGACTTTCACTTGACCCTATCAAAGGTGTTTGCATGTCAAACGTGCTCAGTAACTTCTCAGACTAGAAAATGGAATTGCTGAAGCTTTTTCAATCCTTGTATTTAAGGTTTTGCATTCTTGACTCCTCTATAACTCAGAAAAGTACCCCTTCATGCATGCAAACTTTGTCCAAATGCATGAGCTTCTCTCCCCATTTGCTCATTCTTTGTCCGAAGCAAAATTATGCAACACCCATATGACTAATTTGTTGTGAATAAAGCTCAGAGTTATAATTTGTGCCTGTTCTCTAAAAGTGGACTTTTGAGGATACTCCTTGAATACTTTATGCCAAACATGACTGTTTGGATATTCATGCAATTAAAATGGGGGCCTCCAGTGCTTCTGGCAGCTCTGTTTATAAGTCCAGCTGCATTTGGCTTGCTGTTAATGCTGCTGCCTCATTTGCCTCTGAGTTTTCTTCCTCTGTCTTTTAAAAGCCAATAAAATGACTGACTGAGGCAATTTAAGTGATCTATGCATTTGTCAGTAATTACACCTATTACTCCAATTAATTTGCTTTTAGATCTCCTATTGATTACTCTCAGTTTTATCACTGACATTAAAACCTGATCTGTTTTCTCTTTGAAGGTCAACATTTTCAATTCACCACTACTGGTAAATAGCGGAGGGTAGCTGTACCTGATGGCCTGAAATTATCTTGTATTGACAAAAGAAAGTGATCATAAAACACTGGCACATTCCAGCAATAAGTCAGTAAAACAAAGGGAAACAAAGGAACTGTTGTTTGTATGAGCATCGTGAAGGTATCATATAAGGAATCTGGCTGCTGTTTCAGTAAGGTTTTTTGCTATAAGATTTTTTTGTGTGTCTTGCATACGTGATTATACCTGTATTCTGTTCCACAGTGTTAGCTAATTTATGGCTAATTTATAATAGCTGTTTTCTTTAAGGCAGACTTCACTGAAATGTACAGCTCCAGGCATGCCCGCTTCTTTCCCAGAGGAGCAGCCATGCATTGCCTTTGCATATGTCCCGTTTTCTGGGAACGTACAGCCTGGCCTTTCCACAGGCGCGATGCTCAGTAGTGCTTCCCTGGACCAGTGCCACGGCACGCTTGCAGGTAAGCTGGAGCTTCTGGGAGTTGCTGGACTTCCCAGGCTTGTGCAGGAGATTTGGTTATGGGTTGAAGCCAGGCTTTGCTGGCGGGTTTTAGTGGAAATTTATGACAAAAAAAGTCTTCACGCAATACAATGGTGGGAAAAGAATGGGACATGAATCCAGCCTAGACAGATGCTGACAGCCTTACAGTATTGGATTTGGCTGCCTGCTGCTCTAGGATAAACTCTTGAGGTCAGTTTCATATAGTTCTGCCTCAATCCCCAACCTTCATTAATAGCTTTCCTAATTTTCGGGACCTCTTCTTTTGACCTCCCTGGGTATGGGGTGTACTTGGAGGTCTGATTCACAGTGGCATCGTGATTCCTACCATGCTACTTACTACTGTTATAGTTAACCATGCACACTACTGTGAGACCCACTCAGAAAACTATACTATTGATACTGATACCCTTCTTTCCACCATCTTCATCTTAGGTAACTGATCTGCTTTCAAGTATTTTGGCTTCAAACTATTTGTGGACAAAAATTATATTACCCACTCTAAGTTCCTGAACTATTTTAAAATGGCTGTGTGTCCATCTGAGGATTACTGAAGGCCTTTGGTTTATCATAAAACAAATGGAAATATTTTGTCTTCATTCTAGTTCCTGTCACCTCTCTCTGCATAACAGTTTTTCCCTTTTTTTTGGAAAGAACATACCCTATAATTTGGATAACTTCTCTAGTACAGCTATGCAGGGACAACTATGTGTGCAAATTGGTCTCCATTGTTCTTTACACTGCTAATACAACTATTTATTTATCACTGTGTTCTTTACTGATCTGGAAAAGGGGTGAATAGTGAGGTGGCAAATTTTGTGGTGTTAAATCATTCAGGACAGACTGGAGCAGACTGCAGAATTACAGGAGTATTTTATAACAATGAGCAACTAGGCAGGGAAAATGAAATTCACTGTGGCTAAATAATAAGGCAACAAGCATGGCAAACAAAGTCTCAACTTCGCTAATACAGTGATGTGTTCTGAGCTGACTGTCATCACTGAAAATGCAGCCTGAAAGATTTTCCTATGTAAGTTTTGTCACTGGTTACTAGCAGTCAAAAAAGTATATAAAGGATTAGGAATGATTTGAAAGGTAATATAAAGCCAGAAAAAAGAAAAAAAAAGATGGTGCCAGTGAATAAGTCTGCCGTGTGTTCTACTTGGAGTAGTGCATGCAGTTCTTGTTCCCTCATCTAAAAAAAAGGGTACAGTAAAACTATTCAGTGTTCTGCCATAATATTTAGCTTGTATAGATTACATTACTGCATTTTAAGTCTTTTACTTTAAAGTAGAAATTTTAAAAACTCTTTTAAAAAGAGTGTTTTGGAGAATTTACTGCTTTATTTAGAAAAATTAAAGAGGAAATGCAACATCCACTGTGTAAAAGACATAAAGGAATGAGAAAGTATATTTCTAGTACAGAATATAGGGAATACTTAGTTAAAGGAAGTAGGAGGTATCATAGCAAACTAAAGAACAAAATGGAAAAAAAAAGAAGGTGCTGTGGACACAGTCAGAGTATCTGTGGGTTGGTAGGTAAAGACTCTCCATAAAGCAACGTGTTGGTTTAGTTCCCAAGCAAGCTGAGTGCTGAGAGCTGACCTGCCCTGGTCGGGCAGCCAGGGAAATCACTCAGTGGTGAGTGTTATATGTTATCCCTTATCACCTCAAGTGGTGTCCCTGGGTATCCTTGCAGTTTAAGATATTGTGTCTACTTTATTCTTTCCCATTATTGTTTTGATGCATAGCAAAGTCTGGATTTCACGTTTGGGAAGGAGCTACCTGTGGCAGAGAGGGGAAGAATGCTCTGACCAAATGCAGGTCAGCACCTTTGGTGAACACAAGTCTCCCATATCCTTTCCATGAGGAAAAGTTTTCAACTGCTTTGTTTTCTAGATTGTTGCATATCTGACATTGTTGTGAGGTGCTATAATGTGACACAGGCAATCATTTTCTGGCTGTGTCTGTTTACCTGCATTTTTTTCCTCTGTTATGCCTTCAGCTTGAACAGCTTTGCATATGTAACAAGCCTGCTTTCTTAACTCCTTGATCACATCCTTGTTGCCACATGTTGAGCTATCTTGAAGAGGTGGTGTTTGGGACCTAGAGCTGTACAGGACAGGATTTCTGAACAGCTCTCACATTCCCACATTGTGGTCACTCCTTCTCACACAATTATCAATAAAAACACAGGTGTGTGCATGAAGAAGGAACCTGTGGTCACACAAGGGCCAACCATCATACTCTGAGCTACACTGCTTATTTATGTGTGGATGTTGCTCGGCAATACGGTCTGCTGCCTACCTCAAAACAGCGCAAAAGGAGCATTAGCATTCTGGTTTGGAACTCCGAATACAGCCTCATTATACAAACAATGACAACATTATCAAAACACAGATTTTAATTGCTTTAATTGGATTGGAAATATGCTTTCACTGTCCCCTAGGTGATTCAGTAAAGTTAACACCTGGTTGTAAATGCCCCTGCATACGATAGGAATGCTGAGTTGGGAGTCTGTGGAAAATGCTGCTGTGGAATACACTTTGGCTGCATGCGCTAAGCTCTCACTTTGCTGTATTGTGCTGTGGCTGCAATTGCTTCCCACTGTGGCTTAAAATTTGGTAAATCTATGGTAAAATTTTTAGAGGCTTTACCCACTAAGTGCTTCTAATCTGCTCAAACACAGTGGGATTTGGGGTTTTAAATCAGAGAGTACTTTAATCTCAGCATTGCCTTGAAGGAAAGAATGAATGGGAAAATTACAAGTAGCATAGAGAGTATGACAGAATTTAGGATAGCATAGGATGTTGTTCTACATGCAGAACCTGGGACTTACTCCTTTTCCACCAGAAGTGGTTGATACATGATATTCACATATTATGCAGCTGATCACATTATAGAATTATTTAAAAAAAAAAAAGGAAAATAGTTATTGTTCAATGGAAAATAGTTATTGTTAGAGTGATGCAACTATCAATATATTTCTAAGTCATATTTTCAACATATGGTGGATTTTAAATACATATCAGGGGATGTGAATATTTTTTTAAGTGAAATATATATGTAATCTGTGCCTCTGTTTTAGGAAGACATTTTACATAATAACACACACACACACACAGACACACACACACACACACACACTCTCCCCACACCACCACCCCCCCCCCCCCCCCCAACGGGAATGGTTCAAAGCTGCACCAGGGGAGGTGTAGACTGGACATTAAGAAACATTTTTTTACTGAGAGAGTGGTCAGATGCTGGAAGAGGCTCCCTAGAGAGGCGGTCAATGCCCCAAGCCTGTCATTGTTTAAGAGGCATTTGGACAATGTCCTTAATGATTTGCTTTGTCTTTTGGTTACTTTACTCTTGACATGGTCAGGCAGTTGGACTAGATGATCATTGTAGGTCACTTCCAATTGAACTGTTATATTCTATACACACGCACACACAAATGCACACACACACAAAACCTAGAGCAGGGACAGCAGTGCCAATATTTTGCTGTTACACTGAAAGCAATCAGTGGCAATTAATGAGAACTTTAAAATATTGGGACAGATGTCTTCCCCTTATGATCCTGCTTAAATGTATTGCAGCTGCTTACTTTACTTTCAGGCCATTATATTAACATAGTATAACATGCCCTTAAAAATGCAAGAAGACCCTCAAGAACAGTTGCTTGTATTGCTTCTATGCTGAGACCTCTGCACAATCTGCTGGATTCCCATCTCAGCCCAGCTCCATGTTCCATAATTACTCCTGCTCCTCTCCTAATCACTCACTAGGAAGTTTCAGAAAGGCCTGAAAAACAAAGAAGTCAATTTTTGTAGTCTATTCCTAGTCCTTGTGAATCTACTCCTAATGGACTAGTATGAAGATACGGCTCTCCAAAACCACCTAACTGGAAGTGAGGTGACATGCTGCTGGCCTCTTGCTGTTTGTACAAATCCAGGGGACAATTAGCCTTGCATGAAGGGTTCATTTGTACTTTTGTTCTGTGACTTTTCACATGAAACGGTGCAGTCTGGTGCATAGGAAACAGGAGATATAGCAGAGAGAACTGCATTTCTAACATTTGTCTTGATATCTTGGGCAAAGTATGTTCATTTCAGTTTTCTAGTATGGAGGAAACTCTTGAATAAGGCTTTTGGTCAAATAACTGAGATGAAAATTAAATTGAATGAATTAAATTAAATGAAATTTAAGATAATCTATCTCATCTTTATAGCCAGAAGTTTCCAGCCTCACCTCAGCCAGCAGGAGAAGGTAGATGAACATTCCTTATCAGCTTCAGTGTGGAGCCATCTGCTTTCCTTCTGTTACCTGTGGGTGCTCTTTGAAAAAGCTCTTGCAGCCTTAAAAAAAACCCTTGAGGAGAATCACAAAGTTTGTCCATCTGGGTGAACTGAGGGAGCCACAGCCAGCAGATGGGTGAGCAGGGATGGGGGATGAGGGTGCAGGAGGGAGAGTCAACCAACACTTCTGCAGTGTCTGTCTGACCTGTACCTTGGCAAGGCAAATATTGTTTGTGTAACACTTGCAAGGAATAAAGCACTATAAAAGCCATAGAAACAGAGCACTTAAACCTCAAGTGATCTGAATTTGTAATGTTCTCCATTATGATGGCTAATGTGAATTTTCTTTAACTGCATAAAAGAATTCACATTTCTAAAGGCTTTCATTAAAATATTTATCTGCTGTGCAATAAAACATGGATGGAGAAAATTTGTTAATCTCAGCTTCTAGACTCTGCTTTTAACTAATTTGACAGTTGTTCATAAAAATACTTCTGGGAGTATGAGTATGTCTTATTTGGTTATCATCATCAAGTAAAAAAATCCTTACAGATGGAGGACCTGGTTCCAGTCACTTGTGTTGCCTTGCTGTCATTCTACTGACATCAAAAAAATGATTCCCAGTTTATACCAACGTGAAGCAAATTAGTCTCTGCTCAAAAGCTGTGAGTCCTCACTGTGACGACAAAGTACATGACAAATTGACAGCTTGGGAAATGAAGATTTGGGGTGTTAGAAGAGACAAATACATTTTTAAGCATTGTATAAAATTTATGATTTAAAAATACTTACTATCAAGATATGAAAAATCAGAAATTAAAATAATATCACTAATTGGTCTGCCTTGAATTTTCCCTTCCAATGTGCCTGTACTTTGCTCACATCCCGTTTTTCACCCAATGGTGTCATAAAAGACTTGACGTTGACAGCCTGGGTCAGATCACTCGGTCCTGCCTCTGGCAGTTGTCGGAATTGAATATGTCACAAGACCCCACTAAAAACAAAGTATTCCCATCTGTCAACTCAGCAGCTGTGATTGGGCCAAATGAAGTCTTTCCACTAATTTGATTTCTGTGGTCTGGCATTTGCCAAGCATTCAGCCACAATTCATAGCCTGTGCTTATGGCATCTGGGAAATCTCCCAGCCAAAAACTGCATCCAGAACTGCTTAGTTTTCAAGATCAGATGAATTCTGTTAGGTGTTACCTGAACATTTGAACAATTTATTTATTGTTACAAATGAAGAAGAAGAATATATCTGACTCCTGTCAAGATGTGTCAATGCACTAAATAAGATGTACTTTTCCAGTGAGTTGTGTTAGGAATATGACAAAAATCTGTCGTCATGAAGTACCCTTCTTTCTTTAACATGACTGTGGAGAGTCTTTTTTCTCTGTTGCCCTCCCTGCCCTGGATTAATTAGTCCTGACTTTTTCTATCCATTTATACATAATTCTCTTATTATTTCAGATCTTAACTTCTAACCTTAATTTTGTTCCTTGAATTTACCTTATACTTTGTATTAACTTTGGTGAAAAGGGAACAAAGACTCAACAAAGGCACTTGGACAGCAGCTCTTATGTTTTGTAACTGTGATATCACTTGTGTTAGAAGTATTAGGAAGCAAACAGGACAAGTTCCCTGCCCTACTGGTAACATGTGCCTTAGACTAAGAATGCCTGCTCAAGGGACCTTAGGGATCCCATTACAATTAAAATACATGGAAAGATAGCCTAAAACCTCAAATGACTTTGGGATTAGGCCGTGCATGTAGCACGCTGAGGATAAGAAATTACTGTGGGACTGTTATGCTTTTGAAAAATTCAAGAAATGTATTTATTTCTTTAGTTTGAAACATTATCAAATGATTTAATAGAAAAGGAAAAAAAGGTAAATAATTAAATGTTTTTATCATTATTCATTGATTTGTTGTTTAATTTTGTTATCAATCTAAGTTATTCTTTCCAGATCCTACTTTCCAGTAATTTCTTTTGACACATACTGAGCATGTATTGCCAGACCATCATTGTTGCTAACAATTTTACTATTTAGTGTTATACATCAACCCCCTACGTAAACCTCCTTTAGGAAGAACTTTCCTGAATTAAAACCTAATTACTTTCACTATTTTCTTCTGCCTATCAATCTTGCTCTATTTCACTATATTTATTTATTTTATTTCACATTGCCTCCATAGGATGTGAACTCTTCATCCATCTGCATTTGTCATGACTTCACAACCAAAAGATTGTTATCTTGGCTGTTTGTCTTTCTGCTTGATATTGTTTCTTGTAAGTACCCACATTTGGTTTTGTTTCATCTGTAATCAGGCACATCAAAGTTGTTTCTCTCTAATTGGCAGAGCTGCTATTTGAGTTTTGTGATCAAATATTTGGATGCACTTAAAGATAAAGGAAACAAATTGCTAGGGAGAAGCAACAGAGAAAACAAAAGCTATTATGGAATACAAACAGAGGAAACAAGTGGCAGAAATGCCATGTAAGAATACAAGGATAAATTGTTTGTACTCATGAGTTAAAAGAATTCAAACTAGACACTTTTACTAAAGTGGATTTTGAATGCAAATTAATGCAGATTTACAGGCAATGTGTCTTTTTAAATAGAAAACACTAGAGTAGTGCATGTGCTGCATATCCACCTTTATCCTTAAATGTTTTGTACAAAACCCCAGCAAGCCTAATCATTTAAGATTACTGATGCACTGACATGAGACAGCACTTACATCAAAAGCAAACAATAGCTGTTTGGTCACAGGCTAGAAAACAAAAAGAAGACCTAAAGTATAAGCTGTATTTCCTCTTAAAGCAAGTTAATGTTTTTGACCTTGAACTGAAATAAATTTATGCTTATACAACAACGCTTTGCACTTTCCAAGACAATAAGCATGAAATACAGCCTGTGGTTCATTAAGTCAAAGTTCACATTTGTATGGAAAACAATTATAAAATGAACTGTGCATAGAAAGAAAGAAATCCCTTGGTCAGGCTGTAATTCCAGTTCATGTTGGCTATCACAACAATCACTTCTCAGTATTTATAAGCCCACAAGCCCCTGCATTCAAGGTGCAGCCTGAAGGAAGACAGCTAACACTTTTATGCTTGTTAAACGAACTTCCATTTTATGAACTAATGTCTCTGCGCAAAGCATAAAGGATTAGCTTAGCCCCATGCAACAAGGAGATATATTTAAATGTGGTAGCTGAACTCCCATGCAGATTGAGTCACCATGTGTCAAGAACTGTCACTGTTTGGTTCATGTCCAACAGGAGTCAACTAACTTTAGGCTTTTGATTTTTATTTCTCTTTAAACAGACATATGCTATTGACAAGTAGGAAAGTAAGGGACATAATCAGGTCTGGAAAGTATGAGGTGTTGGAAACTGGAAAAGAACCAAGAGAGAGCAGGTTGAGGGGAGATGCAGGAGACTGCCCCTGGGAAGTAAGAGAGACTTGAATCATGCAGATGTTTTTCCCTAGCTATGCTCTGCAAACTTACTGAGGGGGAACTCAGTCCCCTTGTTCATTGATAAAGATATTAAACACAACTGGCCCCAGCACTGAGCCCTGGGGAACACCACGTGTGACCCGCTGCCAGCTGGATGTAACTCCATTCACCACCGCCCCTTGGGCTCAGCCAGCCAGCCAGCTTTTTCCCCAGCATGGAGCACACCCATCCAAGCCATGAGCAGCCAGTTTTTCCAGGAGAATGCTGTGAGAAACGGCATCAAAGGCTTTACTAAAGTATCGTTAGACATCATCCTCAGCCTTTTCCCTTAGCCACTAGATGGGTCATCTTGTCGTAGGAAGAGATCAGGTTCATCAAGCAGGACCTGCCTTTCATAACCACACACTTCAGCTGTTCTGCACATGCTGTGTGATGGCACTCAGGATGATCTGCTCCATAACCTTCCCCAGCACCGACATCAGGCTGAGAGGCCTGAAGTTCCTCACATCCTCCTTCTCGCCCTTCTTGTAGATGGTAAATCTACATCATTAACCTGGTAAATGATGAAGAGTTGCTTGCCATCTCCCTCAGTACCCTCATGTGGATCCCATCGGCCCCAGAGCCTTGTGTGTGTAAATGAGTGAAATTCAATGAGTCTTTCTCCAATTGTCCGATTCTGTCCGTGCAGAAATTGCCACTACACTGTAACAGAAATACAACACAACTGCCATGATATTTCCCCTCCCTTCCCTGTTGTGCTTTGAGATTGTGCTAAGGTTAGTGTACATACCATTTTGGGAATACTGATAATGCACAGGACAGCACAGAATTACTCATGCCATCTGTTTTTCTATTGTTAAAGATTAAAAGAAAACTGTGAACATTTCTTATGTTGGCAGACTGAAAAATGCAAATCAGTAGTTTGTATTCCCTCCCTTAGGTAATTATTAAGTGCTTTAAAAATAAATAAGTGGGAAAGGAGAAGAGAAAAGGGGAGACAGATCCTATCTTGCAGTAATAAATGGCAATTTAAAAGCAATTTCCACACAGTTTATCACATTTCCAAGCATCCTAACCAAATCCTAAAGTTCTTAGCCTGACTTTGTGCCTTGAAAAAGCTAGGAACTGGTCTTCTCAGGAATGCCTAGGAAAGATGTTGGGAATAAAAAGTCAGTCATGGGAACTGAAGAATACTGTATTCCCCTCTAGACGATGTCATTCAGGAGTGAGGAGCATTATATCACTGCAATGCCAGCCATATTCCCCACCCTTCCAGCAGAGCTTGCTTAGTTGGAGGTCTACATATAGACTTCCAGTGCACAGGGTACTTGCGCTAACATAGCACACTGCACAGGGCATTGGTGTGCTTTTATTTCCACATGCCAAAGGCTTCAAGTCTCCCCTGTTAGCACTCTAAGGAGTTTTGCCTGGTAAGTATGGACAGAAAGGGAATTTGCTTGTAACCCTGTATATTTTCAGCAGCAAAAACATCTCCCTGAGTTTCTGACAGAGAGCTAGTTTGTCCAGGGCTCAGGCCTCCAGTGTTCAGTGTTTCCAGTTTGCCCGTTCTATCTGATTTCTTCTTCGTTAAAAACCCCTTTCATTCAGCACTGCTGCTTCTTCTTCCCTTTGCCCTCCGGTCTCTGGAGTTTCGGTACATTCATCGTACAGGATATGAGCCCAGTTAATGATGAAGTTTCCTAAGTTCACAGTAACGTATGCCAAGAGCAGACATTATAAACAAACATCGTGGAAGAATAGGCCACCCGTATTAATGGCAGCCTTTCAAGGCTTGCCTCCAGCTACTGACAGCCCACATGCTTCAGAGACAATTAGATTTCTTGCTTTCCATGCAAAGATACAGCACTCCATCACTTCCGTCTCCGTGTAAAGAGCCTTTGTCCTACATAAGGTGCAGCTTTTCATTGAAATCTCCATCTTGGTATATCACCTCTCAGGTGGTAGGCAGGTCTTTGGTTTTTGTATAGATGCTATATACAACCCAAATACCTTCAAGCCAAAGGCATGTGGCAGAGCTTCCCACTCTTGGAGTACCTCCTGCCCTCCCTTCCCCCTTCTGCTTGTTACCTGTGAGCAGACCCTGTTTCCCGCAGTGCTCCAGCCCTGCCTGATCGCACTTCTTCGGCATCCCAGTGCACAGGCTCGTTGAGCTGGTAACCTTGAACCCTTTCCTGACAGGCAGCAATTGCCCCATGGATGGTTTTGCCATATCAAGTAGCTGGTTGGCCACCCAGCAGCTGGCATTAACTGCACCATAAATAAAAGAAACAAAAAAATAATAGCTGCATGAGTAGTTAATACATCTATCTCTAGTTGAAATGCAGGTTGTACAAAATGGATGTTAGGAACCCAGGATTGCTCTCTGAGACTATTAGAAGTAAAGATGTAGATTCATAGGAATGATTTAAGAACATGAAGATCTTTTGTTGGTCAGGGAAGCTCTGACTTCTTGCTGTGAACCTGATTTGCAGTAGTTTATGACATAAATCTCCTTGCCCCTCCTTGGTTTTATGAGTTATGCTATGATGTAAAATGGTTCAGAATGGGTTTTCATTTTCCCTGATTTCTGTTTGCTGCACAAGTGCTTATTGCAGCAGGAATGTATCTAGACTGAGAAGTATGGTCCTGTTTCAGACATTTTAATCCACACAGTCTAAAATCAAATTAATTGGTTTCTTTATGCTAGATTTTCTCTATTCAGTCTGGCATTAACAAGGTTGGCTTGATGTCAGTGAATATACTCTGCATTTTTTTACAACTTATTCTTTACCCATTTCCTAAGAACCACTTTTCAGAACAGAAGACAAAAAACAAGTTATGCAGACAAGCTATTATACAAAAAGGATAGGGTGAAGGCAAAGAAATTTCCTTTGACAAATTAATTGATATGTACTAACTAATTATTAATAAAATGTACTTTAATGAGAGCTTAGACATTCTCTGTCTGGATGTGTCACTTAAAGAAATGTAAATTCCAGTTAAATAAACTTTTAATGAACAATTAGCAATGAAATTTTCTGTTTCCCTGAGCAGAATAATGTGTGCCTGCAATATTCATGTGATTAATCCAAGCATGGGCCATGTTTTAGATGCTTACATATATTCCCCTTAGTACTATCAATTTAGATGTGACTGTAACTGTTCAGCATATTGGCACTTTGAATCTAAAAACTAGTATGACCATAAAGCCTTTGAAATGAGCTAGAACTAGCAAGAAAGCAGTGAACATTAATTCAAAGGTAAGGTTGGGTTATATACATGACTAATCACAGGGTACCTGAAGTAACATTGCTGCTTATTTTTTACTAAGGTGAAGTTTTCCCAACCCTCTCTTCAAAACAGAGTAAGAATTTAAGTTTGTAAAAAATTGGTTTTTATCCTTCCCTCCTCTTTTCCTTTAACTTTCTTATATAACATGGTATACATATTCCTGTTAACAAGTTGTGGTGCTGTTTTATCTCACTAAGAGCTCTGAAGTCATGCTTTCAAATGTGTTTTGGTAGCATGCAGGTAGAACTTTACACTCATTTCACCCATCTGCATCAAGAACAATGCAATTTAAGGCTCACAGAAAAGCTGAAAATGCTGATGTTCACCTGAATTTGTTAAAAAAACCCCTTCAGCACCCTTGAAAAGTGTCAGTTTAAATATGCCTACAGCAGTGAAACTTTGAAATCCAAATTACAGAGGATACCAGGCTCCTTTAATGTTTGATCAATACAAATGTTACTTGTGAAAAAATAAAAAAATTATAAAAGTTTTTCCCCATGAAGATTTTGGCAGAATACATCTGCACTTCTGCTGCATTTTACTGTAACACACATAAACATCACTGGGATTAGCAGAGGCAATAAGCAAGCATCAGCCAGCTACAGCCAAACTGCTTGAGGTAAGCTCACCTTGACTCATGAAAATTGTCAAATCAAGTATGCAGGAATTGCCTCTCTTGAACACCTTCATTCCACAAAGGCAATGTATGAGAATACAAAGGAGAAGAGTAGAGAATACAAAGGAGAAGAGTAGTCCTGGATTTCCTATTGGAGCTATTTAAAGAGCTTTGTTTAAAAACTTCTGTAAGGTCTTCTTAATCGGCTAGGCAATCATACAAGATGATGTTTCCAGGGAAGGGATGTGCTACAGATCTGTTACTTGAGTTCTGAGGTTAGACGCAGGAGCAGCTCAGGGGATGGACAGCAAGCTTATCACCAAGACTCATCTATGGATGTGCAGAAGGTAGTCTAGCAACATCCCCCCTCATCCAATAAGTCTTGTGTTTGAGCTGCCCTTGGGCAGCATGAGGAAGATCTAGCTGATATGCCCAGCAGGAAATTTTGGGAATACACAGCCCTTATGAAGAATTTCAAGAGGCTTTCTCAGACAGTAGTAGACAACACCAAGATTGATTTAATAGATGGAAATCGTGTGTGTGACAGTACAATATAGGACAGCCTATGTGCCCAGGCTCTCTCATCACACCAAGGTTCCCGCTTGCCTCCTCCTCACCTCCAAAGCTTCAAACAAGTAAGAAGACCAACTGTCTCCATTACAATGCAGTTCTAGTCCACAGAAACCTAAGTGGAAAACATTTGTGATGGAGGTAAGAGTATTGCAAAGGGCTTTCTCTAATGTAGCTTGCATAACGTTTGAGCCTCAGCTCCAAAAATTATCCCTGTATGGGGTAAGGTGCAGGTGCACTAGAAGAACAATGAGGAATACTGATGGTCTCAGCTTTCTGGACCAGGTTTTTATCCTCCCTTGTGTTATGAGGCGCTAGTGAATAGTAGCGTATGTAAATCAGATGGTGCCTATTATTTTGGTCGTCAGATACCACGGCATGGATAGAGCAGACAGATAATATTGGACTGTGTGCTACATGTGCAGGAGGTGTGGGTGTCTGCAGGATCTGAGTGACACACAACCTTTGTACATCTGTATTGCTAGAACTTTATTAGAAAGTTCCGACTGCATGAAAACTATACAAAAATTCCAGTATGCAGTTTTCCTTTTTTGTCAGGCTGAGGAAGAAATTGAATATTCCCTGCTTCATCATTTATTCTGTATAGCATAATCATGAATACAGAAGACTTCTTCATCTCTATGCAATTGTAATATGAAATGGTACAGCTTCTAGTATCTTTACACAGTCTTATGGCACTTATAATGCCTCATTATAATGATGCAGAGAAGCACCAAGATTTCCTAGATTATTTTATTTGTCTACTTATGTTTCCTTATTATTAGAAACATAGGATAAATGAAAAATTCTTTTAAAGCCCATATAGATCATCTGTAATGACTTATGAAAGCAAATTCAAGTTATTAGCCTCAAATGCACCACAAATATTTCTGCAAAGATCAAGAGGATACCATAAATAATGGTCTGGTTTTCCATTTTTTTGTATACAATTGCTGGTGTTAGTATTATTTGAAATTCCTTATGAGAACAGTTGAATCTCTCTTATTATTAAGATTAAGCTTGTAGACATTTGAATTCAACATTCATAAGAACTGACATTAAAGAGAGGTAAAAAAGTGTGACTCCAGGAATGTATGTCAACATAGCAGTTTTAAAGATTCTAGTTGACATTTTTTTCTTTATAATAGCATCCCCTGACCCATGCGTATAAAGCCTCCAAAATATTTCACAAACTGGCTTGTGCTCTATGACATGAACAGATGAAAAGTTAAACAGAATACTAAGTACACATGATGAACCTTTTTCTTGATTTCTCCAGCTTAAATTCTTCACTAATTTATAGTCTGGAGGAGATTCTTGCCATGAGTATGTAGGATAATGGAGAATTTGCATTAGTGTGTACTCATATTAAATGTGACTTTCTATATTTTTAAATAAGCAAGTGAAGTCACTGCTCAGATTTATGAAGACCCAAGCAGGTAAGTTTGCCCTGCTGTTGGTGATAAAACTGTAGTTACTAGCTTTAAACAAGATGATTGTGTGTTAATGAAGTTTGACTGTCAGATGCTGTAAAAGCTAGAATTTTTCTTATTTCCAACATCATACTGTACCATTCCCTCTGTTATTTTATTCTAATATAGGGATAGTTTCCTTGCTCAATTTTGCTTGTGTTATGCAAAAGAAATAAAATCAGCCCCCAAGCCCAAGTCAGGGTTTCTGGTTCTCCTGTTTTGTGCATTTGGTCCTCAGAGAAGAGGGACAATGTGAGCCAGAACAGCCTCTGCTCCAAATGTGCATGGATATAAATACATACATACAATACATACCATGTATAAATACATTGCTAGGGACCTGAGGTATAGTGCAGAAGTCTTCAGTCCCAGGGCTGTGTCTTACGTAAGAGCTGGAAAAATCTATGTGGTCTATTTACATATACAGCGAGTTAGGTGTTACAGAAAATCCACCAGTATTTCAATCAACTGCTGTTATTTTATGTTTACCCATTTGAAAAAGGGCTTTTTCCTGCCAGTGGCAATCAGTTAGTGTCTTTGAGAAAGCTATTGCCTAGACTAAATGTGACACATCCCAACTTCAAATATTATTCCCAAGGAAAGACATATGCAGATGCTTTCCTTTGGATGCAGAATAGTACCAGTGATTTATCAAGTCTGATGAGGATATAAGGATGTCCTAACTGAAAACCTACATAAACAGGATGAAATAGGTACTTTTAAGATAAGGACTAAGCATAAATCATCATTGTATGAGTCTATACAGAGGCTCAAATGCCATTCTGCACAGAGATACTTTCCTGAACTGGAGTCCACAGCATGTGTTTTAACCCCAAATACATATTTAAGTGAAAAATAGTAGATGCCAGTTTTTTCTGACGTAGGGTCTTGTGCTACAGTTTCCACAGTTTCCCACCTTTCCTTAGATATCAGTGGTAGCTTGCTCACTAGCAGCCTAGTTGGAAGCTGATTTTTCAGTTCTTGGGGTATGTTTGGAAACTGCTGGACAAAAATTCATGACCTCCCTCAGGGAATCAGAGTAAACAACCAAAACTGATACTTTGGTGACTTTAAAATCTGAGTATTTAATTACTGTAAGAACAGTTAATACATATTAGTTACTAATATTTGCTTTACTGCAGTGCAGTACCTTGTTTAGCCGCTTATTTTTATTCCATCCAAGTATTTCTTGTTCAATTTAAATGAAAACCTACTGCAGCTAAGCTATACAAGAGGTTGTCTATACAACTAGCAGAGGAATAATTATAGTGGAGCAATGGGATTTAAAATTGCTGAGAATTTCAAGGAATAAAATGTTAACACAAATGCATAAAAACTCTATAAAAGCAGTGTATGCACAACACATCCAGATATGAATGCACAATGAGTGCTAGAGGGTGCTACTGAATTGTAGCCAAAGGTCAGGAAAGAAAATAAGCAAAGAAAATCTATGCCTAAAGTTTAGCAAATTTCTGTAATTTACACTTCAAAGTCTCTCATGCCAATGATGAAGCTGTATTTTGAATTTATGGACTTATAACTTGTGTGTGGGCTTTGGCACAGCTGAGTTCCTCTCCCAGTTATCACCAGGATATTGCATAGAACCAGCATTCGTCAGGAAGCTGGTGTGCCATATCTCAATGCCACTTTGAAAGTGAAAAAGTTTCTTTGTCTTTTTTTCTT
Source organism: Falco naumanni (assembly GCF_017639655.2). Classification (NCBI taxonomy): domain Eukaryota; kingdom Metazoa; phylum Chordata; class Aves; order Falconiformes; family Falconidae; genus Falco; species Falco naumanni. Next base: position 74,754,315 of record NC_054056.1, read on the forward strand.
TGAGAAAAAGAAACTTTGCCTCAGTCTCAACTACAGTGGCACTGAAATTATATATTTTTCTGGGCTGTTGTTCAGACTGAAAAAAAATCTAGCATGTGAGCCTAACAACTGAGTACATAAAAGGGAAAAGTGAATTTCTCAGCAAGCTACCAAACATTTCTGAGGTAAATTAAAAGTCAAGAAACACCAATAGTCAAAACTTAAAAGAACAAAAGAAAATGCAGAACTTGAATTGGAGAAACACTTCTTAAAGTTTCTGCTTAATGTTAATTATAAATCTTTGTCTTCCTCCCTCTTCTATCAGTTACAAAAGCAGATTAGGAAATCAAATTAAATAGTGATAAAGTATGTAACAACCCTATTACAGTACTCCTTTCCAAATACCAGAATAAAATTTGATCAACGTCAGTTTCCATGACTATTTCTGTGGCCTGTTTAACATGTTGATATGCCAGGGATGCCTAGAATATGTATGTCACTCTAGAAAAAGAAGGAAGAAATATTTTATGCATTCACATCACTTGGCAAATTGTTTACCTGCTCTGAGAATCTGAATAAAACCATCTTGATTCAATATTAATCTGATTGTCATTTTCTCCGTCATAGGGTAACACATTACATTTTTCATGAGTTTATCTCAGGTTGCCAAGGCAATATTTACATTTTCACCTCACCATTCTGCTGGAAGACAGGGATGAGGAGCAAAATGAAGTCCCCACTCTCCAGGGGGAAATGGTCAGTGACCTGCTGCTTCACTTACACATGCACAAGTCTCTGGGCATGGGATCTGCATGAGGGTACTGAGGGAGCTGGCAGAGGAGCTCACCAAACCACTCTCCATCATTTATCGGCAGTCCTGGCTAACTGGGGAGGTCCCAGTTGATGATGTGATGCCCATCTATAAGAAGGGTAGGAAGGAGGATATGAGGAATTTCAGGCCTGTCAGCCAGATCTCGGTGCTGGGGAAGGTTATGGAGCAGATCATGCTGAGTGCCATCACACAGCATGTGCAGAACAGCTGAGGGATTGGGCCCAGCCAGTGTGTGGTTATGAAAGGCAGGTCCTGCTTGATGAACCTGATCTCTTCCTACGACAAGATGACCCATCTAGTGGCTAAGGGAAAAGGCTGAGGATGATGTCTAACGATACTTTAGTAAAGCCTTTGATGCCGTTTCTCACAGCATTCTCCTGGAAAAACTGGCTGCTCATGGCTTGGATGGGTGTGCTCCATGCTGGGGAAAAAGCTGGCTGGATGGCTGAGCCCAAGGAGCGGTGGTGAATGGAGTTACACCCAGCTGGCAGCGGGTCACACGTGGTGTTCCCCAGGGCTCAGTGCTGGGGCCAGTTGTGTTTAATATCTTTATCAATGAACAAGGGGACTGAGTTCCCCCTCAGTAAGTTTGAAGATGACACCAAGTGGGGGGGAAGTGTTGATGTGCCTGGGGGCAGGAATGCTCTGCAGAGGGATCTGGACAGGCTGGACTGATGAGCCACGGCCGAGTGTGTGAGGTTCAACAAGGCTCAGTGCCGGGTCCTGCACCTGGGTCACACCAGCCCCACGCAGCGCTACAGGCTGGGGCAGAGCGGCTGGGAAGCTGCCCAGAGGAAAAGGACCTGGGGGTGCTGGTCGGCAGCCGGCTGAACGTGAGCCAGCAGTGTGCCCAGGTGGCCAGGAAGGCCAACAGCCCCCTGGCTTGTGTCAGAAACCGTGTGGCCAGCAGGACCAGGGCAGTGACCGTCCCCCTGCACTGGGCACTGGTGAGGCCGCCCCTCGAATGCCGTGTTCAGGTTTGGGCCCCTCACTGCAGGAGGGACATTGAGGGGCTGGAGCGTGTCCAGAGACGGGCAGCGAAGCTGGTGGAGGGGCTGGAGCACAAGGCTTATGAGGAGCGGCTGGGGGAACTGGGGTGGTTTAGTCTGGAGGAAAGCAGGCTCAGGGGGACCTTAATCTCTAGAACTACCTGGAAGGAGGTTGTAGTGAGGTGGGTGTCGGTCTTTTCTCCCAGGTAACAAGCGATAAGACATGAGGAAACAGCTCCAAGTTGCATGAGGGGAGATTTAGACTGGATATGAGGATAAATTTCTTCACTGAAAGGGTGATCAAGCATTGGAACAGGCTGCCCAGGGAGGTGGTGGAATCACATTCCCTGGAGGTGTTTAAAAAATGCATAGATCTGGTACTTAGGAACATGCTTTAGTGATGGACTTGGCTAGTCCTGTTGTTATGGTTGGTCTTGATGATCTCAAATGTCTTTTCTAACCTAAATGATTCTATAACCCCTGGATTGATTAAATTTCTGTTTGAGAATGCAGTCCTGATTCCTTCACAATTCTATTCATTTTGGGTGCCACTCTTTTCCCCTTTGGTACTACTGGCTGTTGTGTTTCCATGGAGTCAGGGAGGCAAAAAACATTCTGTGGGAAGGGTATGAAATTCCACTGAAGTCTGTCCCACCCCCTTACTTTTGTTTTTCCCATCCTTGAATGTGCCTTGACTGGGACAGCCTCGAAAAGGGAGGTCAGCACCAATTCCTCTCCTTGCTAGGAGTTTCTCCTTTATCCTTGTAGGCATCAGCTGTCATCTGCAGAGGACTAGTGCCTGTCATTCATCCTACAAGCATAAGGTGGGATTTTTTCTGAAATAACATGCCTATTTATCTCAACAATTTCTCACACTTTGATAGCCAATATTGAAATGTGTCGTTTACTCTTCTTTTAGGGAAAACTGACTCCGTAGCAGCAAACCTGGAGTAAATCAATTTGCTCTCCACTTTTGGAAGTTCTGCTATTAATTCACGTGCATCTCATTAACCATTGTGCAGCTCCTAGACACTGTACAGCTTCTGCTCATCATGAAGAGTCAAGTTTACCTGCTGACAGGAATGGCTTTTTTATTTTTGTATAAAACTGTAGAAAATTTCCAGAAATCTTTGTGGATCAATCTGTATAGCTTCTGAAGAGGTTATTAATACCACTGTAAATGCACTGTTTTCAAACATATTCAAGAATGGGATAAACAGCTTTTGAGCACTTGACAAGATTTAACATTAAAGAATACATATGACACAGCTGGGAAAATGGTCAGCCCCTCCTTTCAGACAGAAATTTTCAACATCAAGTTTGTGTCTTTGTTTATCGTAAGATCAGTCAAGGGGAATTACAAACACTTTCAACTTCTTGCAATAGGATAAACAGCACTTAAGGAACAAAGTGTTGTACCTAGTTAAGATGAGAAATATGGTGTGTTTAATCTTTCTTCAAAATTCCTGCATTATGTGCAAAACCACAATTAACACTTGAGCCCTTTAATGTAAAAACCGACTTTATATTTTTAGAATCCATACGTCTGCAAAGGCACCTATGAACTTGGGTATATGTGGGATTGTGCTTAGCTTATTTTGGCTTTGTTACTTATTCATGTTAACAAACACTTTATTTAGACTAGCAGTAGAAGACTGACCACTGAACAACTGAAAATTATGTTTTTTCATATAGTTATGCTCTTAAGTGACCTCTTCCTCATTAAAATTTTTCTGGGTTCAAGATTCCGTATAGTGGAAATCAGCACTAATAATAGTTGTGCTGAATACTGTAATTGATAACTGAAGTATATTACACGTGGGAGGATACTATAGTATTTCCTAACTAAGGTGTTGCCTGATGGCTGGTTTTGAAAATTATATTTTAACTTTTATTTATATATCTAAAAATGTATGGATTTGGGAAGGTGGGAGGCAATAAAAAAGGAAAATATGTGTTCTGCTGTAAAATATGTTATTCTATGTCCATCATCCTGTATACAGAAGGTTTTCTTCCTACCACTACATTATTCAAGTTTTATTATGAGGAAGAATATCTAATAGTCTCAATTTATGCATCCAATAACCCTTTTTGAGGCTATTAGATTAATATTGATTACTAATTCTCTTGTATCTGGAATTCTCTTCCTTGGTGAATAACATAATCATGTGATTCATCCCCATATGATTTCACCAAAACAATTGCACTCTATTGTTGTGGTTTAACTCCAGCTGGCAACAAAGCCCCACACAGCCACTCGCTCACTCCCCCCACAGTGGGACGGGGGAGAGAATTGGAAGGGTAAGAGTGAGAAAACTCGTGGGCTGAGATAAAGACAATTTAATCAGTAAAGCAAAAGCTGAATGTGAAAGCAAAGCAAAACAAGGAATTCATTCGCCACTTCCCATCAGCAGGCAGGTGTTCAGCCATGTCCAGGAAAGCAGGGCTTCATCAGGTGTAACGGTTACTTGGGAAGACAAACACCGTAACTCCAAACGTCCTCCATTTCCTTCTTCCCCCAGCTTATATACCTGATATGATGTCATATGGTATGGAATATCCCTTTGGCTGGTTTGGTTCAGCTGTCCTGGCTGTGTCCCCTCCTCCAGCCATCTCACTGGCAGGGTCTGAGAATCTGAAATGTCCTTGACTTAGTATAAACACTACCGAGCAACTAAAACCATCCGTGTGCCTTCAACATTGTTCTCACACCAAATCCAAAACACAGCACTGCACCAGCTACTAAGACACTTAACTCTGTCCCAGTTGAAACCAAGTCACCTGTACATACCTTACTTTAGATGACTTTTACCTGTGAACTGACAGAGTATTTAAAAATGTGAGGTGGTACAACTTCACCCATTTGGCTTATTAACAGATGTATTTCCTGCCCAAATGTTTGTCTTTCATTTGGTAAAGCTGCTCTGCTAGGAAAAAACAGATTCAATAACATCTTCATGAAAGCACAGCAAGGAAGTACAAGTTGAACTATTAATATTTAACCCATTCTATTCAGAAAGATCTTTGTGAATTCTCAAAACTTCATTTCAGTTCTCATGTTTATTAATTTGAAATTTTTCAGTGAAAGTCCATTATTCACTAGTCCCTTATTTGAAAATTCCAAATATACATTTTAGAGAGGAAAAGCAATAGTGTTGGACCCAGCAGATGTTTGACAAATGAACAGTTGAAGCAAATGGTACACAAACAGCCCAAACCACCCCCCCCCACCCCCCACCCCCCCCCCACACCCCCCCCCCACACATAACCATTGTGTTATCCCATGTTAGCTGTAGAATCTGGACATGGCCTGTTCGCTATGAGATGAGACCTGGGGCCTCATCCAAACCCATTTAAATCACTGGGGAGACATCTAATCACTTGCATAATTTTAGGATCAGTCTTGCAGGCTCCTGACTATACTACAGTATGCTGAAACCCATGTCTGAAATGCAAAGGGTGGGGTTTAAACCCTTGAGTAACTTTGATTTCTTCTACAATGTCTCCTAGACATGTAACATGGGGTTTAAATACCTTACACTTAATTTGTTTCTTCATAACAGAAACTCTGTGCCTATGCATTCATACACTTTCAAACCAGAACATGGATCTTTTCCTCTTAAAAAGATGCTTAACTGGGCCTTCGTAGTGTATATGCAGCACTTGCAGCATGCCTTGTCTCACAACAGGCTGCCCTCTGCTCTAGGTGCTATGACCCTGGGAGTTGCTGATTAGGCTTTGGCACCTTGAATAATGAGTTAGGTAGATAAGCACCTCTTGTCTCTGTGTGTTTAATCCATGTCATAAGTAATAGAGTGAATTTTGCCACTGAATCTTGTGTAGTTGCATTTCCACAAATTCATATTAAACCTATTTTGCTCAAACCCTTTGCTATTTAAGCAACCTGACCTAAACCACTCCTTTCATGACATCAATATATTTTGCAGTTTAATCTGAATTTGATCTGCTACCTATGCATCTTAGACAGCAAGCAGCCTATATATAAGCTGGAGAACATTAATTTCACATACTCTGCTTCCATCCTGGATCTGAAGTCCTTGTATCACGAGAACATTGATTTAGATGTTTCCAACTAAATCCTGGCCTACTACAGTTACATTTAATTGTTCATAGGCAAAACATAGGGCAGAGTTTAGCTAAATTTATATTGAATTATCCCCACTGAAATGTATGGGACTATTAGTCCTAAATGATGCATACACAAATGGTAGGATGAAGGAGCTCTTCCAAAACTATTTTTATTCCCTTCAGATTCTGGATACCCTGGCCAGTCCTCTCCTTACACTTCTGTGGGCTGCTGTGCCACCTGGGAATATCCCTGTATTCGAGTCCTGCAATGAATCACCTTGCCCTGCCTCTCCTTGGATTTAACGACCGTCTTCACACTGTCCATGCAATTATTCCCTGTGTAAATTTGGGGCTATTAGGACTCTTTTTGTTGCTGTAGTAAATTACCAGCTAATGAAGGAATCCAAGCAGTTGAAATAACTTAATAATTATGAATCAAGATCCCAGAATTTGGCCCCCAAAAAGCATCCATTAAAACATTTCCAGCAGTTACCTTTTCAACATACATTTAATATTTTTAGTCAGCAAAAAATATTTTCTAGCCACCAGTGCTTTTTCAACCAAAGGAGATTAATCTATCTTGTTTTAACCTGAGGTGCTTGAAACAATAATTAAAAATTAGTTGGTATGTGAATACATTTTTTGAAGTAGGTAATTGTTTAGAAACAGGAAATAATTTTCTTGAGTTTAAAAGGAAATCTTCTGAGTGTAAAGTAAATTAAAAAGAGCAGGGAAGTACTGATTAGATCTGTTGTAGATTCCTGCAAATGCTTTGGAGGAATGCGACTGCCTTACCTTCCTCTTGCAGCCCTTGTCCTCTGCCTGCCTCACATTAGGCTTTAGCTGCTTGCAGTGATGTGGGTGCTGCTGGACGACGGCTTTTCAGTTTTCTTCCATAGGCACATTCCCTTGACTGACAGTACAGACCACTTACAATGCATGTTAATTTAGAGATTAAAAGATTGATTGGGAGTCTTTGACCTGTCTTGAACTGGTAGTCCAGAAAAAGAAAGCTGGAAATGCCAGTGTATCAATACGAGCCCTGGTCTGTCTTTATGCAAAACCTAGAAAAGACAAGGTCTGAAGGGGCATTACTGAAGGTCATGAGGTCTGAGTTACCCAGGAGCACAGGGAATGAATCCCAGCACTGTACAGCTACTATATGTGTTCCTGTTCCTAAAGGTCTCAAATAGCTCTGTGTAATTCTATGTGTAATCATCATACTCACCATCTTCAACACATTGCAATAGTGAAGAACTTATCGAATACTCTGTGCTCTTTATGTGTCTGCAACATGGACAACATTTCTTTGTGTGTTGTTTTCCTTACCAAAAACCATATTCTGGAATTATTTAGAGAGACTTCATCCTATAGTCTTACTTCAGCATGTGCTTCTGGGAGACCAAAACATGTTTCTTGACTCTTGAAGTTTGTATAATCCATATAAAAACTATAATAATACATATGGTGATGAAATTTATTTTTCTAAGATATTTGGAGTTGTGTGATTTATTCTTTAAACTTCAGCATCTGTTATTTTTTATGTTAAAGGAACTATTTTCTATCAAAATTTTATTGGAAAAAGTAAACGTCTCAACTCTGTATTTTGTCTGGCATCTTTCTTCTTACTTTCTTCCTTTGCCTTCCCCTCTTATCAGATGCTGACTGTTCCTTCTTGTATAAATTTGTGTGAAGTGATCTGATTTTTAACAGCACAAATTGCAATGCCATATAAAAACTATTCCAGAGTAACAAGCCCATTTAGCATCTCTATTTTGTTATTCTGCTTAGCAGCTTCATGTAGTGTTCTTGCACAACCAAATGTGAAATTTTAAAAGAACAGGTTGCTTTTAATAATGCCTATTGGGATTCCAACAGCAATACTGGAGCCGTAAAATGGAACAAATACCATCTAAGGACTTGCACTGTATACAAAAGATCACTTGTCATTTTCCCCTTTCAGCTATCTCACAGAATTTGCATTATGTTTCCAATCTAATGTTAAGTTTCAACTTAAATTAATTTCTGATGCTCCTGAAATGGTCATTTCACTTAAAACTGTATTTATGAAAAATTGCCTCTGTTCTTGGGTAGTAAGAGATACAATTAAGAGTTATAAAATACAGTACTAGATCTTAAAAGGAGAAAAAATTAAAGAAGCCTTCCTATGGACTGGATTTTTCTAGAAGGGAAAAAAAAGCCATATTTAATATTGCAGAACATTTTTACAGGTAGGGGAACTGTTTTCTCATAAAAAAATATTTCTCAGAAATTACAAGACAGTAATAGTTTTGTGACTTCATCACAAAAATTGATAATTTTTTATCTCTCAATCTCAAAATAATTTTCATTATACTATTCTGATCAACCTGCAATTTGTTGAAAAGAATTAGAAAGCTTGTAAAATTATTCATGATCATTGACAACTGACAACCAATTGCAAGCTATTGAGTTACTCATGATATAAAAGGGATAATCACTATAAATAACAAAAATATTTGTGATTTTTAATATTATCCTTCTCAGAAGGGTTGCTATTTTAATCTAGAGTAACTTAAAGATTTCAGTAATAACACGGTAACTGATAAGCTGAGGCTAGCCAAGATCAAGTCAAAACATTTTGGAGTGACTTTATGAGTCAATATTGTCAGAAATTAGAAATAGAAAATGACCTAATAATCTTTCAAATCTGGGTAAAAGACCAATAGTAGATTCAGGAAAAATTAAAGATCTGTTTTGTTAGTGAAGACTGAAGAAATATGTTCTCAAAACTTATGCTCTCCTGCTCAAAATAAAATATTATAGGAAATAACTTAATCATTAACTCATATTGTTGCCAAAAGGAATATATGCAAGCCATTGTGACTGAATTAATTTGCATTAATATTTCTGGTGCATTATATAGTTCAACCGCATGAGAAGACTGCAAGTGATTGTCTTCACTAGTGGTATTAAAAAATAAAATCCTCTCAACACAAGAATGAATCATTCATGTCCAGGTTTTATTTTTTAGAACAAAAATTGAATTAACTAGCTGTCAAGGGGTTGTGAAGTATTAACTATGAGAAAGTTAAGGAATACCTAAGTTGCTTCAGGACCAGAGTTGACCTGTTATTGTACTGTGTTTCTCTATTAAAGTCCTCACCAGTAAACCCAAGTCTTTTTAATCAAAATAAAATCCTTGTTAGGGTATGTCAATATTTAAATGATCTTTTAGAAAACCCAAAGACACCAAAGATAAGCTTTCAGGTTTCAGTGAGTAACTAGTCATGGCTACTTTGAAATGTCTTAATTTGAAGTGAACGTTCAGTGTCTAGATATTGTGGGAAGAGGCAAGCACACGGGCACTGGGGAACAGCAGATGTTCAGGCTTTGACAGCTGTGCTGGAAACCCCCATTGCTTAACTCTACCTGCAGCACAGTTCTGTTTAATCACCTCTGAGGAAATGTGTTTTATTTGCTTCAGTCCTGTTTTATTTACCACATGCTTTAGAGAATTATTTTTACTGTCAGGTGGAAGCTATTATCCTTTTCCTGCTGTATACATGATTCTTTTGCTAGTTCTTCTTTTCTTCTGACCATATCCTTGGTGACATTAGTGAGAACATTTATCAGAAAACTGAAAAAAATCCAACAAGTCCAGCAAATGTCTTTATTCCAGCACATAACTAGTGGGCTCGCATTCTCTGTTGATGCTGGCTCTATCAAGGACTCTGTCTTGAATAAGCTGTTAGTACTATTATTTGAGAGAGAACACAGTCTTCTTCAAACACTGCTGCGCTGTCCCACACAAAGGGCAAGCAAGCCAGATCTCCTTTCTTTTGATACAGCTGCAGTATTATAGGCAGAGCAAGACCCTTCTTGTACAATGCTTGAGTAAGCAAACTGTGTGTGGACTTTGCGGCGAGAGAATAAATAACAGTATTACAATCTTCCCTCTGCTGTTATATCAGTTTGTAGAACTGAGAGAGAGATAAGGTTTATTCTGAGGGGAGATCTGCAGTGGGACAGACAGGATGCAGACCTGTAGGAACTGACTTTCCCCTGCCTCTCTCCAAGCACTTCCATAGCCTGGCCTGGGAATTGCTTATGGCTGTCATTGACATGATGGGAAGAGGCAGTGGCTCTCCAAGCAGTGTCTTTCCTTGTGGGGGACAGATGCTGCATCTTCTGCTGACTGTTAACTAAAATAAATCAGGTTAAAAGTAGCAAACAACACTGGAAAGCAGCCATGTGAACCCACCACATCCCTGTCCTGATTCACTATATTCTCCACTTGATGAGTAATTTTTAAATGCCTAGTAAAGAGTTATGGTTTGGGAAGCCGTAACCACTAGAGAGCAGTTGACCATTTGGCCATCCTCTTCGTCCCTGACTTGGCCCATCTACTGAATTTAGAGACTGGGGATCTTCAGCTTCATCTGTTTACGTTGTCTGCACCAGGAGCAGAGTGATGCAGCTGTTGTTGCAAAGCCAAGACCTGCACCAGGCACAAAGGGGTGTGTGTGTGTTGCTGCAGGCCAGCTCCTCTGCAGCCCCTGTGTCCCATGCCCACAAGTGGCTGCGATGTTGGGTGCACTGCTGAGATACCTCTTTGGTTAGGGTCATCTGAGAACAACAAGCTCATGTCCTTCAAGGCACTCTGGGGCTCACCCAGAGTGGGTCATTGAGGAGATTTACTCCTCATCAAGAAAACAAGCACTAGTGGAGACTACCCATTTCTGTCCAGTTGACCCACCCCTCCCAGGCTCCACTGATGGAATGTATAGCTCTAGGGGCTGCCTCAAGTCACTGCAGAGTTAGTGCTGAAGCCTGTGGACTAATGATTATTCTTATTGAAACCTCTATGTTGCATTACCTTCATGTCCAAACACATATTATTCGGTGCCCTCTCCTGAAGAATTTCCTACTGGTGAGGGTGGAGTAAGATGCTATAACTGATTGTGGGTCTTCAGCAGCTGCCAGAAATATTTCCTATCTCAGTTTCAAAACCATAGTGTCTAGACAGATTTTTTTCTGGGGATGACGAGCAGTATGAACTATTATTGAAAAAAACCTGCAGTTTGGATCTAAGCATTGACTACCTCAAAATCTTGTCATGTGTTCTACAGTTTGGGTAGAAGTTGATGTCCGTTTCCTTATAGCCAGTGGGCAGGTATACCAGGGTCACTCTGGGGTGGTGAAATATAATGAGTTTATCATCACGAACCCAGTTCTGGTTTTCACTTCAGAGCTGGTCAATTCATCAGAGAATGATGGCTTGTAGGTTGCTGGGAAAAGGCTCCCCTCATTACACTGAGAGTCCTGGGAATGCAGTCCTGAGGAGTTATGATTAAAAGTCTCCACATACTTAAGCACTATCGTTTGAGAGGAACTCTGGTAGCGCTTATCATGTCCAGAAGCAAATTTTAAACAGGATTAGCTGTGTAGAGGTTCACTAAAATTTTCTAAATATATTCAGCATTCTTTCCCCACTCATTCAGATGAATAAATGCTGCTTATCTTTTAATTTGCTTAATAATAACAGTTTATGGTTTATGTGTTTTATGTAGTGTTTTATGTGTTGTAGGTGTCTTATGTAGAATTGGTTAGCAGCAATAAGAAAGCTCAATTAAAAGGTAGTAACTACTATACTGTTGAAGATTGCGTGCTCATTTACAGCATTCGACACTGAAATCGGCCTGGAAACTGTTTACTCATCCTTTCTGTTTTAACAGTGTGGGAAGAAACAGAATTTTGCCAAGTAAAGAAAAAAAGGCAGACTACTGTCATGCCTAGCAGTTTGACCACAGTGTATCCTGTGGAGCCAGCACTGAGACAGTCACGACAAGTCACCTAAGTTTGCTAGAAAAAGAACATCAGGAAAAGTCTTCCCTGACATGTCAGATGCATTTGAATTCCCAAGCACAACAACTAGGCAACAAAGCTGTCAAACACACTCTGTCGTTAATCCAAACTGATTTCTTGATTACTCAAGTGGAAAATCAGTGAAGAGAAAGGGAGCAGTATAATCATTGTAAGTAAGTCCCTAAGACCTTGCCAAGTTTGCAATCGATAATGTGCCAATTTTCTAATTGCTTTGCTACATTTTTTGGAAAGCCTTAATGTGCTGGGTATATGTTATTTTCAAAGAGGAGTTGCATGAACATCAGGAGGCCAACAGTTTGTTAACTGTGAGACGTGGAGCTGTTCAGCTGTGCCAAATGGGAAGGACAGATGATTGGTTCCTTTTGTGATGGAATATTCTTTTTCCTCCCTGGGCGCTAGGCTTTCTGGTCCACCTTTGATTACCTATAGATGGTGTGCTGTATTTTACAGTAGATTTTAAAGGGGCTCCAACTGATATTGAGACAGTCTTTCTGAGTGGAAAAATTGATAGTTTATAAATCTATAGAAAGAGTTGTCATTAAAATGCCAGTTTTCTCCACTCTCTGAACATGAAAATGAAAATGATTCCTTGAGGTATGAAGAGCATGCTCAAATGTAAGGCACTCTCTTTCCCCCCATCTCTTCACCCTCTCCCTTCCACTTTTCCAATGAATTTTAACCTCTTCAAGGTCTGTGATTCCTCTGAAGTGTCTTTGCCAGCCTCATCTCACTGTTAAATTGCTCATCAATGTCACATCAGCTGTGCTATGTTTCCAAGTCTTTTTTTTTTTTCTTTCCAACTTTTCTGCTTGCTTTCATGGGGTCTGAACACTCCTGCACAGGGTGATGACCGCTGCACCAGGGCTTCTCCGCCAGTTGCATGTGGCCAGCATCTGTGCCCTTCCTGTGTGCACCTAGTGCTCCAAAATCCCTCCTCATCCTTCTGAGGCAACTTGCCTGGCTACTTCATTTTTGGACAGGTCTGCCTTTTCCTGCACCTCTGCACATGCTTGATGCAGAACAGCTTCCCCTTCCTCCTCCTCCTCCTCCTTTATCTGGCTGTTGCCTTCTCTTAGCCTTTGCACAGCCCTGCTGCAGTTTCAGCCCTATCTTTTTCACACTGAGTTCTGTACTCTTCTTTTTTGTAGATGCTCATCCTCCAAGCTGACAGCACGTTTTCTTACTTGCTTCCTCATTTCTTTTTGTTAATAATTTTTGGTGACACTATTTTCTTTAACTTCCACATTAAGCTCTAATATCTACCTAGTTATCTAAAAAAAGTGCAGAAATCAATTTTTTTTTTCATCTAACCTTGAGAAATTTGATGGAATTTAGCTATGAAGTGACCTGGCTAGGTTATATCAAATGGGTCTGCAAACTGCTGGAGAGCTTCTGTATGAAGGGAGAAGAGGAAATAACTAACTCATACATGCACAGAAATGATACAGGCAGTGATCAGAATGAATTAACTCCTCAAACATATTATCACTGTATCAGGTTCTCTGACTGAGGCCTCCAAGATGGTAAGCTGTGAGGGAAAAGAGTTTGTTCTAAATACTTAGTAGTCACTTTCTTAAGGAGGTGAAGTTTACATGATGTCTTTTCGTCTGCTAGTCCACTGTTCAGCTTCACTTCTGGACCTGTTGCTCAGCTTCAAATGCAGCAGGGCAGCTGCAGCCTCAGGGATATGAAGGTACTCCAGGTTTCATGGAAATGGATTGCTGGGTCGAAGGAAGAGAATCCTCCTGACAGCAAGAGAGAGGATGCTTTTAATGCCTCTGCTGAGAGAAAGGCTGCTGTGCAAACACAGGATTCTCTCCCAAATGGATGAGAGAGTGTCTGACTGCAGGAGGCGTTTCCATGAGGGTCCATGTTCTTTAAGAACTAGGCAATCCAGACAGGGGACACAAGGAATCCAGCTTTCACTTGTCTGTCTTCCACAGATTTGCTTGCTTACTAGTTACAGGACTTCTCAAAGCACATGGTTGTGCAAGCATCAGCTGTGTCCTGTCTCTTCTACTTTAAACATGTGTCCCTGGCAGAGCCCTTGTGTGTGTTTTACTGATATTTAGAAAGTCTTTTTAATGCTCAATATCAAATATTTCTATTTGCTACTTCTGTGTTTCAGATTAAGGCCACCATGTAGAAGTCATGTTCTTGGAAAAATGGAAAAAGAAAGTGCATTCCTGATTATCTAATAACTGGAATATCTGTCAAACTTAAAACAGGCAAAGGTGGTTTAACATCTCCTTCTCCCTGTACAATGGCTTTTTAAAGTAACAAATTTACATGTCTTTTGTGCACTTAGCACTTTTTTTCTGCTTTCTGAACACCCTGCTGACAGGATTTTACACTTTAGTGCTTTGGTCACTCCAGACACCAGTGCCAAAATACCCACAGAATATGACATGTAATAACAGGAATTTGTCCCAGAACTGACATATTTGACAAGCGAAGAGAAGCTCTTAGGCGCAAGAAGAAACTAACCCTTTTCCCAGCACTCTGACAGAGAAAATGAAGTAAAGTAGACTTACAGTGCTGTTCAAAATCAAGACATTTGGGCCTTTTATTATCTCTGGATATTGTACTACATTAATTCTGTGTGGTTAAGGGTTACAGAGGGGTGGAATCTGGTTGCATATTTCAAAGGTCCAGCCAAAAGTGGGATAATTCTCTCACTTTGCTCTTCAGATTGGGGTAGTATATAAGATGACTTAACTTACAGCTGGTGTAACAGAGCCAAATTTAAAATTTTGTACTTCTTGAATATAAAGGTAACACTGAGAAGCAGGTCTTGGGCCATCTTTGTGTATTCTGGGAGTTTAAAAACGCTTACCTAACTTCTGCCAGCCTCCTGGGAGTTTGTATTCATTATAAGGTTGATTTCTCCATGTAACTAAACATGTAAATAATGAAACTGAGGTTTCAAGTAGTAAGTATTGCTACTGAATGCCACTGAGTAGTTCAGTGTTTGAACAGTAACAGCTCTTCCCTCCCCTTAATCCCTGCAAAAGAAACTAAAGAAAATTAATACTCTGATCTGCATATTCTATTACCAATGTAAGAGACATGTGATAGCTAAATGTTCACTGTAAATTGTTTGTTCAGTTAAAAAAAAAAAAGTGGAATTAAAGTATGTGCAGGGAGGAGAGAAAGGTCTGACACCCCCCCCCCCCCCCCCCCCCCCCCGACAGAAATTTGACTGCCTGCTGCTTGAAAGTAACAGCTCTTTTTTTCCTATTTGATCAGTTCATGAAATGATATAGGTCTTCACATCCATGGCAAGTTACTTCAATTGCACTCAAAAAGACAGCTTAATCCATCGCTTTCACCTGTCCTGCATGGCCAGTCACTGCCTCAGGCTTGGGAACCAGTGACCTCTCTGTAGGTGCCAGTGCACCCAGAGGTTAGATGATTGATGTGTAGCAATGTACATGATCAGCTGTGCAGGGACAGCCAGAGTGCAGATGCTGCTGCCCGCTCAGGTCTCTGTATGAGGCACATTTGAAAAAGAGGAGACAGGGTATCAAGATACGTGACTTTTCAGGATTTTTACTTTGTACTTCCAGAATCCAGTTAATGAGATTGTATGTTAACAAGATTGTATAATGGCTCTTGTACCTAATTTAGAGATCCATTTTTCTCCCTACAGAATGTGCTCAATATGGGGTTCAATCCAGGGTTAAACTCTTGCTGCTCTGTATTGTTTATGTTATTAATGCCGGCAAATAAAAATGACTGGAGAAACCTGTCTCCATAGAAACTAGCATCTAACTAAATCTAAGAAGATATTTCCTTGCTTCTTTCTTTTTCACCAAACCAAAGAGGAACATGATGCCCCTATAGAATGAAAGGACTTTATAATTTAAATATATAGCCTTCCATGCCTTCCCCCACAAACCGTTTATTTCTTTTAATAATGTCACTCTTGCTCTCACCATATTCTCAAAGCATTAACATCTTTTTATCTGTAAAAGAACAGAGAAATTTTGATCATAAAATGCACTAATATTGTGTGAAGATCTCGCAGCCTGTGCCTAAAGAGTAAACAGAAGAAGTCAGAGAACTCACATGAAAAAATATTTTAAAAATTATTGTAGCTGTCATGGCATTGAATTTCCTCCAGAAACTAAATGTTGCACAAATCTCATTTTTCAGACTATGTGGTGCTATTTTTTTCTTGTATATTGACACGCATGAGACTGAGTCCTTCCAGACTTATGAAAACTATAAGTCAAATTACGGCATAGAACTACAGCATAACAGAAGAGTATAGCGCATCAGGTTTTGTGTCTAGGGTTACATTATTTGTGTTTCTTCAGATATCCTCTCTTCCTTCTAGAAATTTTGTGCTATCAGAATTTGTGGAGTCTGGCCATTTGTCTGGGATTTCCAGATTCCTGGCATCCTGGCCAGAGTGATAATTCCGTATAGACATATGGAAGTAATGCACATGTCAAATATGGATTTCCTTCAGATCTGTAAGGACTTTGATGCTTTGCATTGGACTGCTGAAATGAGCTCTGCAATTGAGTAGAGATGACTTGGCATATGGTGCATAAGTAGTCTGGGACACATCAGACTTTCTGTATATGTGCAGAATATAGCTCATATGAGGTGTATCCCTGCATCCAAGACACAGAGCTTACACACATATTTCTGTATCCAACTTCTAAACCAAGAAATATGCTACATACAGATTTATATCTGTCTACTTTCTTTGTCCTTCATGTCTAAACTTAAGATGAAATTCACTCAAATGTCTGTTCTCCTCTAGGACGTAAAATTCAGTTTAAATAAGAAATGCCAAACCTTGTGGGTTTTTTTCACATTATGTGTAATTCTGAGTTAAAGGCACCTTTATGATACATGACTTCTAAACAGAGGACTGGTATCATGACAGTGAGTTTTGAACGAAGAAAAGCCCCACAACTTCTGTCTTTTCTGTCATTATAGAGACCTTTGCCACTTAGATGATACCTTCAAGTTTAGCAAATTGAGTTTTTACATATAGTAGTAAAAGGTTCAATACAAAGATTCCAGTATCACTGGGTATAAGAACCTAGTGTCATGAGTGTGAGTTTTAAAATGGCTTTACATGACTAAAGAAAATTATGAGCAATGTATTTACATCCTGCAGCAAGTAAAAAACTCAAATTGTTGAAAATTACTTAAGAATCTATACTTCCCATATCTGAACCATGATTAAAACATCATGTATAGACATTTGGTTTTGATGCTTTTGGTATGTCAAAGATCGGCCTCTGCAAAGCAGAAGTTGGTATGAATTGCCTCAAAGGAGGCACAGTATTTGAACTGTAACGACCGGCTCACTGACAGAGATCAAAGCACATGAATTCAGCAGCTGGCCACTTTCCAGTCAGCTCTTCTAGGCTTCTGCATTTTTCAGTAAGCCTAGTGGTGCCAAAAAGGCCTGGAGGACTTCAGCATTTTTCTTTCCAGTCTGTTCTATGTTTCCTTTTCAGACTGAAATGTAATTGGTTTGGAGTGACACAGAAATTTGGGAAAAAATACTGTGGGAGGAAGTACCCTCATCCTTACAGGACTTCTGTTTTTATTGAGGGCAGAGGTGCAGAAGTCAGGAGGACAGCAGATGTGAGATCTCCTAGCTCTTCCCTTGCCTAGTCCTCAGTGCCACATGCTGCCATCATGTCTGTGAAAGGTTCATTCACGTTTTAATAGAATCTAAAGCAAGTTTAGTTGGTATCCTGCTTATTTTAGATGGGTCTGTGCTAGGTAAAGACAGAAACTGAGTTATAAATATACAAATACAGATGTTTTTAACACTTCCTCCATGTTTTAATTATCCAAACCCATGAATCTATTGGTACTTTCACTGCTGGGCCGGTGCTGTTCTGCTACCATTCCCTGTGCACCCACTGGCCCTGTGGGTACCATGGGAGAGCCAGGGCAGTGCATAGCCTTGCCCATGGTGAACCTGTGCTCTGCAGGGCCCGTCTTCCAGAGCTCTTCTGCCTGAATTATGCCTCTAGGCATAATGCCTCAAGGACTGCAGTGTTACAGGCAGGGTTGCATTTACTGCATAAACTGACTGTCCTTCAATGCATGTTTCTTCCTCTATACCAACTTGGGGCCACTGCTTATTTGTAAAAAGATGACGCTTCACTGGGCTGAGCTTCCTGCCAGAGGGACAGCCTGAAGCTGGACAAAGACCCACACGTTACTTCTGATAGTGGAAGAAAGGCCATTTTTGCAAATGCTAAGCAGAGCACTGTCCAGCCCAGCAAGCAATGTGAGCCTTGTCCTCTGGTTTCTCCAGGAAATCTATAGAGATGGAGCATGGGAGTCTGTTGTGCATTTGCCAAATGCAGCACAGGGTCAGGGTGTGCCAACTCTGCATGCCAAGACGAACCAGGATCACTTCAGCTGAAAAGAAGAATGAAGTGCTATGGCTAGGAAAGGCACTAAGAAATATTTTTCTGTACTCAGGAATCTCCAAGAGAATAAGTAGGAAGACCAGAAACATGAGTTCCCAGCAACAGAGTCAAACCAGAAAATTTCTGATCTCAGCATCTGGTAGGAAAACCAAAAGCCACTCCTTCCCTTCCCATGACTAGTTTGCTACTGCTCCAGGTGCTCCTGTGCTGTCTCTGAGCACCAGAAAGTAGCTCCCCTGGCTCCACAGGGCCTGTAAGATGCAGCAGCTTTGGAAGGAACAACACTGACAGGGGATGGATAATTCCAGGAGCATCTGCAGGGTTTCTGTTGAAGTGGTTCATTCACCAGCAACAGATGAAGGAGCTAGGTGGAAAGTGAGTCACCTGTGGGGTTACAAGAGTTTCCCTCAAGGTCCAAGGGCTCTTTCTCCTCTTCACATTCTGCTTTTGAATTTGTTTTCTTGACTGTGGTGATGGACACTTCCAGAAAGTACTTGAGCAGACTGTGTGATCTGTGGCCTGGACTAGTGGGACTAGGAAGTATTGATGCTCTCATTTTTAATTTACTGGTTTCATCTGATATCATATTAACCCCTTTGAGACCCACTCTAGGACGTACCTGCATTTATTTTTCCTGTGTTCATTTGAATAATCTGTCCCAGGCCAGGGCATAAGGAGGTCTATGAAAGCATTTAATTCAAGAGAGTTCTGAAGGATTCCACTAAAGAAGAAGCTGGATGTGGGCCAGCTGCAAGCCTTGCTGAGAGAGGGACACCAAGCACACAGGAGCCCGCAGACGGAGCATCAGGACCAGGACATGGTGTCTGCATGTGTCACTTCAGGAAGCTTGAGAAGCAGCGATCTGTTGGGAAACACCATAGCCCCTCTGAAGAGTGAGGATGGTCTGGCAGCTTCCTGTGGTTTAGCCAATATCCCAGTGCTTCCATGAGCAGCTGAAATGTAGCTGGTCATGGGGAAACAGATGTGGAGGGAAAATTGGTCCTTGGTAGCACTGGGGCAGTAAGTTTGCCTGCCTCTGGCCAGAGTTTTCTGAAGGCCCAACCCTTTGGCAGCCCGCAGGCTGCAGCGGGTGCTGGTGCAAATGTGATCTGCAGTGACCTGGTGGCTGGTGCCGGGTAAGGGCACATGCTGGATCACTGGGATAAGCCTTACAGAGGGGAAACACAGCAGGTCCTGAAACGTGCTAGGGTTTGAGGGATTGCTGCTCTTCCTCAAGGTGCTCAACACGGAGGGTAGTTTGGGTGTGTCTGGGATAGTCTGGGGATGCTCCAGTTTATGATCTTGGTTTAGACTTGGTTGGTGGTCAGTAGAGTGATCATTGGTAAAGTGCTGGTCTGGAAATATAAAGCAATGCTTTCTGATAGAAAAGAGCAGGAAATCAATGGGACTTGGTTTTTTGTTTTATTTTTAACCCTCCTAGGAAAAACTTTTCCCACAGGTAACCAAAATGTTACTGCCTTCACCTTCTCACTTAAAACTTCCCTTTGCATTTTCATCCACTTGTGTGGATTGGTTTTATCATGTATAATACATTAAAATATACAACATTTCAGTTCATAATTATTTTGAATGAGCACAAAGCCAGCCCATCAGTACAGCCTGAGCCTCAGACATGAGACAATACTGAAGTATGGAGCCATATCCAATGTAATGTGCAGTTGGTATTACAGATTGACAAAGACTCTTGCAGAAGTACTTAATCTCTGAATTTTTAAATTTAGTCACCTGGGGAAAAAACCCACATCAAGTAGATAATCACATTTAATCACCGCCACTACAACGCAGATGACCAGTGAAGGGGAGTGAAATTTTATTGAGTTTTGAGCATGTGAAAAAAGAATATATCTATGTCTGTCACAAATGGGTGTTTCTTACAAACAGGTAATTATTCATAATGAGTGACATAATGATTTCTTTCATTTTCTTTGGTAAATTGCATCAAGACATCATGATGACAGATTATAGACAAAACCATAAGCAAAGAGCACAAAAGAACACTCACCCTGTTCAGCAGGTGGGTGTTTGAGCTGTATTATAGCAGCATCTTCTGGGCTTTGCAATTTGGTAGACAGACTCTTGGAGCTTTCCGTCACTTTTGAATTAAATTTGTTTTCTCTGTGAGGTGTCATTTATGAAAGGGATTACTTTTAAGTTTTAATTGTAAACCTTAATTGTTTGCACAGGAGTCTTGGAGGCCAAGACTAAAAATTGAACTGCTATGGATAGAAAATTGAAAACACCCAACCAAATGGAAAATGGAAGGAGCTTATCTTCAAATGTTATAAAGACAAGGGGAGTCTGGGACTCATAGCTGGAACAGTGGCTGTTAGTAGGCATCTGCTTTTTCATTTTTATTTTTCTTCTTAAGAGAAATTGCCCAGCCTCTTTAGCTTTGATCTTGTGTTAGCTCACAAGCAATAAATATAGTATTAGTTATCATGTTGCAATATAAAGGGGGTAGCTTGGAGGGGACTGAGAAACATTTCAAATAAATTTACTGCATTATAACTCATTACACAATTCATGTGTCATATATTGTACTTCCACCTTGAGAAGGAGCTAATCGCCCTTTCAGGATTGCAGGTGTTTATTGAAGCAGCAGAAACTGAAGGTTCCAAAACTTAACTGGATAGGGTCTTCTGTGAAAAATCATGGTGAATAGACAGTGAGCCAGAACTGGTGGAGATGAAGTAAATGTGAAATCCCTGGAGACAATCGTCCTCTGTATTAAAAAAAAACAAACAACAAAAAACAACAAAAAAACCCCCATATAAATAATTTTAAATATTTAATCAATCCAATTAAGAATTCTGTCCTCAGTAGTTAGTGTTGTTAATGCATTTGCTAAATAATTATGCCAATGTTTTGCAATGAACCTGGAAGAATTTTCTTGTATTTTAAAATACTTTTTTTCCATTTTCAATAATTGAAAACAGAACAGTATTTATTTAATTGCATGCTTTATTTTTTGAACACAACAACAGTTCCACAGTAGAGATGGTTCTGAACTGTACAGTAACTACAACATTCTTTATCTGTACAAGTAAATAGAAAATAGAAAAAAAGTGTGTGGTGTTGCAAAGTAAAAGCAAAGGCTGAAGATAAAGCTTGTAGTACTGTACAAAAAAGGCAAAGGCAAAATTAAAAAGAAAAAATGAGGACAGGGAACAGTGCAGTTTAATTGTTCTGGTTTCTGCATCCTTAGTTACTATCTTTTGCTGTCATAAAGATAAATAAGACAAGTTTAAAAAAACAGAGGCAGCTTTTCTTTTCCTTCATCCCATTCTTTGTGCTGGGGTAAAACAGCAGTCCACTGAAAAACCGAAAGCAGGACACTAAGGTTTTGACAGCAAACCATCACTGAAGCTTTTGAGGTTTTGAGATTACCTATATTATAGTGATTCAGGTAAATGGAAAAGAAGAATAGAGTTAAAAGCAGAAAGCTAGGGACCCATACTGTTTGCAAGCAACTTCTTACTATCAAAACTTGCAAAGAATCCATAGCTATGCAAAGAATGCATAGTTGGAAAAAAAACCCACAGCTTTCTATGGCTGTAATATTTTGAGTCTATGCAAGCACACAAAGACTACTACAAGTGAGGCAGCTGTTTTCTCTCCTGAGGTAGGTTCAGATCTGTCCCCTAAACAATGAGATGTGGGTATTTATCCTTTGGGGAATTAGCATAGCCATTTGATAGTACCACTCCAAGCAGTTGCTTATGCAGTTTCTTTTCTTCATCAAACCATCAGGTAGCTGAAAAGTAGTATTGTTTTGAAGTTGATGATGGAGAGAAGGTCTTACTGCTGTATTGCTGACGTTTTCTACCAGGACGTTTCAAAGTTTTCCCCATGGGCTCTGCAACCTAAAGAAGTTAATCAGTCAGTGTCACTAGATTGATCTGTACTGCATGTACCTGGGTCATGACAACATGAGAGAATTCAAGGAACTGGCAGTACTACAAAGACTTGGCAGACTCCTTTGGCAAGTGTCTCTAGAAGTTTGCTCAGCAGTGAGAAATAAAATACTGGCGTGCATCTGGCGAGGTCTGTGGCAATAAGCAGAATCATCACATGTGAGACAGGTACACAGACTTCCCAACACCATCCCAGGAGATGCTGCTGTCAATCTCAACAGAAAAACAAAACCAAGCTGACTTTTATTAACTTCCCAAGAAGCAGAAGCATGCATTCTAACCGAATTCAGAGCCTGATTGACTTAGCTGGTTGGTAAGTGTTGATTTCTTGGTGTCCCAAAGCTATGCTGGAGGAAAATTTAACTAGACCCTGGAGCTGAGACTCCCTGGGGCTTCATGGGGAGGTGTTAAATTGCATCATTCCTGCATTCCTGCAGACACAGGCACATCTCATTGTGTCACATTGACTGGCAATGGCCAGTAGCCAGGCAACCTAGTGAGCTACAGGGTTTTCATCTGGACCACTTATTTATATGTAAAAGTACTTCAGCATCAGGATCAATAACTCTTACTTCTTAAAGGGCTGTGTCTCAAGGCTGTACATGAATGTGGACTCTGATGTCTGAAAGGGTTGGATTAATGCTGTGGCCAAAGAGTTTCTCTTCTCAACCCAAAAGCCTTTTTCCATTAGGCCTACCAAAACTAGCTCGGCTGGAAACAAATGCCTCGGCCGAATTTGTTTAAAACTGACCCATAAGCTAAAATATATTTGGGAGGATTAAGAAAGCAAGCTAGACAGACATGCCTCATTTTCTTAGGAATCCAAGGGGAAAAAAAATACTGGGACTTTCAAAGACTGCATTTGCAACTTAAACTTAAACATTACATTTCCTGGCTAGAGGTGGAAGATGAGGAAAACAATAACTGTTGAGTCTCTGGAACGGTCTGCTGAAACAAGCTTATACGGCATGTATTATATGGCTTGCAAGGCTGGAGCAGCTGGAGTTTTCATTTGGAAAAGCAATGCAATAAAATGAGCAGCTGTGGAAAGCACATGGAGTGGGAATGAAAATGAAGGTAAAATAAATGTATGCACAGGTTTTATTTTCTCATTTGAATATGGCACTGAATTCAAAGAGGAATCATTGTAAACTGTTCAAGCTAGAAAAGGACATATAGAAAGAAAAAAGTCTATGAACATTCACAGTTTTTCTGGATTTGTGACAATAACCTAAGAAAAAGAAATAAAGAGCAATATTGTATTCAAATCCAGTGTGCAAAATTCAGCCAGGAAGTTCTAGGAAAGCATTTTAGATGAACTACATTATGTAAACCTCCTATCTAATGTTTTCCAAATAAAATTCCCTCAGTCAGTGGCTAGACCATAACACCCTAGATATTAAAAAGCCATTACAAGTTCCCAAAGTCTGTATTGGCTCATTTCTTTCTCAGGGTGGTGACAATTAGAGAATTGTGGTTTAATTCATTATTTTGCCATTATGGGATCGGTTTCTTACAGTCATCAGAGTTGGTCTTTCAGGGCAAGTTCGTTCATAAGAAGTATTATTATACTTAATTAAAAATAAAGCATTCATCTGTCAGATTAAATGTGAACTTCAATGTTTGTTTCAAAAATAGCTGGACTGAGACAGGACAGGTTTTGTTGGGGACAGGGGAATCCTGGAACAAATAGGTGAAGCAATCTAAAAATTGAAGTTTTCCTTCTGAAAATGAACGCATAACCAAGAGAAAGAGTTTGAAGCATGAACTCAGGAAATAGAGCAAGTTTATCTGGTGAATGCAATCCCTCTCCTTTCGGAATGAGGAATATTTGATGAGCTCTCCAGTAAGCTACCTGTGTGTGGTCATGGTCAGAAGAGCCTTTTTGTTCTCAGAAATGAGAGTTTCACCTTCTCTCTCTCAGTTATCTGGTTCCTTCTTGTAGCAGCTTAAATAGCAACCACTAAACAGATAACAGAGTGGATCGCTGAGCAATTGTCACTGAGCGATTGCAGACAGCATAGCTCTCCTTTGCACTTTTAATACTACAGGCTAAGACCCATTTTTCTGACATGTGGCACTGCCTTTTACTTGTGGGAATATTGCTAGTTTGGGGAGGCTGACATTCGTGGAAAAAAAGTCATCTTCTGAAGATACTGGGACAAATTTAAATGAGTCAGAGCATGCACAATATAAGCAATTGATATGACAAAATACCACATCATTGGCATCTCCTTTACTGTTTGTCTTATTTAATGTCAAGTAGCTGGCAGCAACAGGGGTGAAGAATAAAGTTTATTGCTCTTCACAGACCACATAACCAACAACCTGAAGTGAAGGCCCTCCTGCTCATAGATTCCCCTGCCAAACTTCTCCTTACAGGGAAGAAAAAAAGTCAGAGAGCACACCACCTCTTTTTGCTTGCATTGAAGCTTTTAGAAACAGTTTGTGCTGTGACTAGACCTTGAAAATCTCCTACTTTCCCTTTAACCTGCTTTTCCCCAGCTTTCCTCACTCCAAACTTCTCATCTGCTACTACCACATTCCTCTATTTTGTATAGCTTAACTAAGATCTGCTGGCTGAAATTAAATAAAGGGGTTGTGCGACTTGTTCTCTTTGAATGACAGCTGCCCATTTTAACCTTCCAAGCAGCTTGGAAATCTTCATTTGCATGGTCAATGGCAGGACAATATCTTCGTTCTCAGTGGTGTAGCTCATGGCCTTTTAAAAAAAAATCCCCCAAACCTCTCACCATTGCTTGATGGATGGTCCTACATTCCCAGCACACTCTACCTGGTGTTTTAAATCTATAAAAAGTTCTTCTAAGAGGATGACCAGTGCCCTAGCTACATCTACAAACTGTTCCTGCCGACATTCTCTTCAAAAGTTCTTTTGTTTTACTTTATTTTGTTTTATTTGTTCTTTAAAACCTTGGAGACCAAGTGCCCAGTAAGTCCCCTGACACTTTTTGCTGTATGGATGTCCCATGTGGGATGATACTCCAGAGGTTGTTCAGCTAAATCAGGAGCATTCTCAAATCCAATCAGTGACTTCTCTAACAGTGAAAAAAGAACATAGGAGTGTGAAAAAGAGAACTATATGGACAAAGGCAGTCTGCTTCTGGTCTGTCAGTGCCCTTCCTGATTCAAAACCAGTTCACACTCAGTGTTTTCTACATGCAGTGGGAAATTGAAGAAGTTCAGTTAATTAAGACACACTTGGTAGTGTAAGAATTTATCAGATTTTACAATATTTACAAAGCGGTCATAATTGTAACTCCAGCACCTATTTCTAGGCTTCTTTCGGACAGTGTGATACTGTGCCCAATGTAGGTTTGAATCTTGTCTTTGTGCCCAACATGAGTTTGAGTCTTGTTTATAACATTAGAAGTTTTAGTGCTATCCTGGTTTCAGCTTCGCCCAATAGGTTGGTCCAACAATCCCTCATTCTCAGAAATAAAATATGATTTAAAAATGCAAAACAGATGCTCACTGCTTTTTGCTCAGTATTCATTATAATGGGTTTCACAGAAACTGTTGAAAAAACCTTTTGCAGAATTTGATAGTCCTTGGTTGTGTTTTAATTATTGTATAATTATGTAGAGAATACCTAAAAGATCTTTTCCATGTTAAGAGGAGCTGCACAATATAGTGCACTCCTCATACAATGACAATAATTAGGGAGAACAGAATGTTATACTGCAATAACACTTCTCCATTTCATCTGGTCTTTATAAAGCACACTAAAATTCATGTTCTCTTTGATGCAGCTGAAGCCAATTTCTTCATTTTGCATTCTCCACCTGGTGTGGTGCTGTCTTTAGTAGAAAGCCTTTGAGCTGGGTCCTGCGGGAGTGAACTTTCATTGCAGCACAAGGAGGAACATGGACAAATCCTATTAAAAAAAAATATGCAGTTAATGTATTTAGCTCCCTATGCATTTCTTGTGAAAGGCTGTTCTTTACACACAAAAGAACTCCTATGTTAGAACATAATTATCTGTGTGTTTGTTAATACCTTTGCTTCAATACAAAGAAAAAATTGCACTTTTCTTTTTACTTCTGAAAATCATCTCTGACAAAACCTCATCTTTTGCAGAAATCAATCTAACTGGTTTTCCTTTGATGATTCAGTGAAATAATAACAAAGATCCATGAATAATCCTCGTAGGAGCCTTGAAGTATAATTGTGGTAAGCAGTTTAACTTCAAAGTCAAAACACCTAAGATAAAATAAAATTACGTACTACAGTCTACTAATAAATTCTTTTGAGAATTATTTGTTCACTTAACTCAGAAACAACCATTCCAGTATTTCACTATGTATGACTTTATACAGTGCCCTTAGCGGTACATTAAATTGTAACAGTACATAAGTATGCTTAAGGTGATTTACCCATGAAACTTCTCACACTGAGGGCTTGTAATTTGTTAGTTTTCCTGAAATCCCATGAAGTGACCTTCTAGAACAGATTGAAAAATAATCCTTTTAAAGCAGTCATTCCTATTAAAGCTTAATGTGGAAATTCTCACAACATATACGAAGGCAAAAACTTTCTTAATCATTTAAGTAAAATAATATTTGCATAGTATGTATTGGATTCAGACGTGTGGAGGAAAATTAAACCAGTGAATTAACTGAACAGCAGATACGACAATTTTCTGTTCTAATAGAGCAGCCTTTGATATGTATTCTGATGGTGTTGAATAAGTACTTAATTTTCATTCATATAGTTAGACCAGTTCATTAAATAGTCAATTCAAACTTTAAAAATATAATTGCAGTTTTGAAGGCAAATCTTCCCATCTGGACATAGAAATTAAGTGTCATTTCCCCCTTTGATCATTACCAAACGGGGAGGTACAGGAGCAGAAATAGCCATGGTGGCCACAGTGGACGAAGAGCAATGCAACGTGACAGTGGCCTCCCATCCCACCCCACTGTATATACGATAATGGAAGACTTCTGAAACCAGCTAATGGAGAGGAATAATCTATCATTTTGATGTGCCATAGCTTCTGTTTAAGGAGAAATGGGAACTGTAACCATTAAAGGAGCAACAGATTTAAGGAGGAAATAAAGGCTGTGAAGGAAAATGTGTCTGTCCCCTCCTGAAATTGTTGGCCCACTGTGTCATTATGGGTGGGCAGGCTGAGCAGTTAAACAACCTTCCAAAAACATACAAAGGATTTTATTATATTTTATTGTGAAACTGGCCTGTGTTAATAGATTTTTAAGGCCCTTCCGGACTTTTTTGAATCATCACAGTCAATCACCTCGTTCTCCCCTAACCCTGTACTTGTGCTATGCTGGCTCTCTGATTCTAGACCTGCAGGTTGGCAGAGCTCATCTGTACCTTTTGCTGCCAATTTCCTCTCTTCATCTACCAAACCAAAGCTCATGAGCTTTACTGGTTGCTTTCTGGGGGTCACTGACTTATGAGTAGGTTCAACCACTTTGCCTTGAAACATTAGGAATTACAGATATTTTTAATGGCAGAAGATTGCTTAGATTTTGAGCAGGTTTAATTTTGTAGACTTCGATGTCACTGTAAAACACATGCCTAATGTGTGTTAACTTTTCTTTCTACACATATGCTTGTCTAAACATAAAACTTTAGTAACAATAAACAAGAGACAAGAAAAATTCTTCAGCATTTTGGTATCCTTCAAGAATAGAAAAGTATTTCACCAGTCAATGGCTTAGCATAAGATTACATCAAATCCACCAAAACTGTCCTTTCTTAGTACCTGTAATCTATAAAATTATTTTAATTTAGGAGAGCAATTTCGGGGCAATATTTTCATTTAACTGCTACAAAATATGCACAAGCTCTCACCCATGCAAGTTACAGCTTTCTCTCCAAGTCCGTCCTTTAACATAATTGCAGGATATTTAGCAGAAACAGAAATTTGCCACAAAATAATGGAGCTGCACAGTCTTTAATTAGTGCCTGCAATACATGACAGTGCTCTCACAGATAAAATCAGCCTTGCAGGTTAGAATACGGCCAAGTAAGACATTGCTGTATGTAGTCAGACTCACATAATCAGATTGGATGAAATCCACATATGTATGCTAGGCAGTAAAGTTTAGAAATTCATAAAAGTTCCTGTATCAAAGGCAACTTATTTCAAAAGGCTGTTGACTTCAACCTTTTCAACAATGCAGATAAGACTGCAAAAACAGCAGGAGAGAAAAATCCAGTGCCAGTAGTTCTTTAAAGAGAAACAGTAACAAAGCTCCTTTCACTGAAGTCAAGTGCAACAGAGACCATGTTCAGGTACAGGGTTCTAAGGAAATAAAGGTATTTCATTGTGTCTGATTGCTCTTATGTTTTAAAGGGGATAACAGACACTGTAGAAAAGAAGCATAGTTTCTGGGGTTTCATGAGAGCGGAGTTTTCATATGTGGTCTTGTCAAACCAGCTCCTTGAAGTGATGTTTCCAGGTCGTCTACAGCCCAGACAACCAAAAGCAAGAGAGTAATTAACGGTTATTTTTGCTTTGAAATCATTCCACAGACCTCTCCCCCTCTGTTTCCCAAAGCTCCAGCATGCTGTTTTCTCGTATGCAGTCAGGGCTTTATTGAAGACAAATACAGGAGAGGGCCTGACCACTAAACCTCTGGATATTCAAATTCTGATGAATGCAGGTTTTGCACACTTTTTTATACCAGGCTAGCAATTTGTGGATCTTCCAGTGTGCAAATACTTAGGACAGCTAAGAAAGCAAATGTAGGGCCTGGGTCTATAAACATAAAGATGAATAATTCTTTAGGTATTTGCATGAAGGGCTATGGTCAAAAATGTTTCCCTTCCTGAACAGATTTGGAATATTTAGTTGATTTGGATGAACTCCCCAAACTCAGTGGGACTAATTATCCATTCTGACGCGTTTTTATGACCTAGAGCTTTGATTGTGGCTGGGAAAATATGACTTCTATTGACAGATGCAGGAATCACTTCTAATAAGATATAATGAAAGTGCAATTATGTATACACCTGCAAACATTATGAAATGATGCTCTCTGCCTGTTTCTGCAATTTTGTTTCATTGCACCAATGTTTAAGCAGGGCTTTGTGGTTGTGCTTTAACTAAATGAAGTACCAATATTTCTCAAGCCCTCAAACCAAACTGAAACTGCTGGAGACATATAACAATTTATGTGTTTTTTTAATACATATTTTTAATCAGTGCCTTAAATGTCTGGCACCAGCTGTCAGAACTTTTAGAACCTTTAATACTGTGGTAATACCAAGTTGTTCTGTTTTGGGTTCTGTCCTCATTCCTGAGCTTTTCCTGTGGGAGATGCCTCCCTTCTTGCTGGTGTCATCATCAAGATGAGTCAAACATCCCACCTCATGCAGTGACTTCATGCACTCAGACAATCTGGGTGCTATATTAGCAGAGCTGATGGCAGATTTACCTATTCCAAGTGCAATAGCAGTATCCAGCATAACCCTCTGCTTGTTGTATTGGAAGTATTAAAGAAAGCCACACTTCATTAGCACCTACAATATTAATCACAAATGCTGTAAAATCAAAAAGGTTACCTGTTGTGTAAAGATAATCCAGTACATCCTAAAGGCTGAAATCTTGCTTATTAAATGCATACTATCTTTCATATTTTGCCTTTTGGTAATTGCTTGAGCTGTGGCAATAAAGTTTCATATGGACAAGCACCTGCAGTTTGTACTTTGTGGAATCACTTGTATGTGGAGTACATTTTTCTTTTGTGGAGCAAATAAGCTTGCCTTCTGTATGCTTAAGAAACAACTATGTAGAAGACTCTAGTTGATACTGCAGTGGAAATGCAAGCTATTTTGTGAAGCAGGGAGAAGCTCTCTGGGAAAAGGTCAGGTATTGAGCTTCTCTTTAGCAGGACAGATTAAACACTGATGTTTTTCAGAAGGTTTTTTTCTTGGGGTGGAAGGAGGGGGAGTGAAACCACTTATATGCCTTTTTTTTTCCCTTCAATCCAAAAGGAATTTTTGGCTGTCAAAATAAGACCCTGCAGATTCCCTTTATTTGCCCGTCTCCTTTTTCTGCTGGTGAATTCAATGGGATCAAGTTAAAAACCATGCATTGGCTTTTTAAATTTCTTCTTCATGAGACAGTGTGAAGCTTATAGCTCACAGAATCATAAAATCATTTAGGTTGGAAAAGACCTTTAAGACCATTGAGTACAACAATGAACATAGCACTGCCAAGCCAAACACTAAACCACGTCCCAAGTGCCACATCTACACATCTTCTAAATGCCTCCAGGGATGGGGACTCAACCATCTCCCTGGGCAGCCTGTTCCAATGCTTGACAACCCTTTCAGTGAAGAAATTTTCCCCAATACCTAATCTAAACCTCCTCTGGTGCAACTTAAGACCGTTTCCTCTTCTCCTGTCACTTGTTACCTGGGAGAAGAAACTGACAATCCCTTATATCCAACCTCCTTTCAGATAGTTGCAGAGAGCAATAAGTTCCCCCTTGAGCCTCCTCCAGGCCAAACACCCCCAGTTCCCCCAGCCGCTCCTCATAAGCCTTGTGCTCCAGCCCCTCCACCAGCTTCGCTGCCCGTCTCTGGTCACGCTCCAGCCCCTCAATGTCCCTCTTGTAGTGAGGTGCAGCCTCACCAGTGCCCAGTGCAGGGGGACGGTCACTGCCCTGGTCCTGCTGGCCACACGGTTTCTGACACAAGCCAGGGGGCTGTTGGCCTTCCTGGCCACCTGGGCACACTGCTGGCTCACGTTCAGCCGGCTGCCGACCAGCACCCCCAGGTCCTTTTCCTCTGGGCAGCTTCCCAGCCGCTCTGCCCCAGCCTGTGGCGCTGCGTGGGGTTGGTGTGACCCAGGTGCAGGACCCGGCACTGAGCCTTGTTGAACCTCACACACTCGGCCGTGGCTCATCGGTCCAGCCTGTCCAGACCCCTCTGCAGAGCCTCCTGCCCTCAGGCACCTCAACACTCCACACCCCCCCCCCCCACCACCTTTATATTTATAGTCCAATTTCAATTGATAATTGGAGAGTATTATAGGAGCTATTTGCAAAGCATATTTCCATGAAAAAAACCCTACCAACCTCTCTTAGAATAAAAGCACTTTCTAGTGAAAGTAATTGGAGCAGTGAGCACAGACTGTTGTTTGATCAGAACTCCAATTGTTACCATATCTCTCATCCCCTGATATATTTCCTTGCCCTTGACAGGCAAACATGGGCAGTTATCCTGATATGGCCTATTTAGACTGCAGAAACAGAGTGAAGAACTAAAGACAAAAGACAGAAACAACTAGTGGACAAATAGAAATTCTTGTCAAATAATCTAATTAATTTTTTTCTTTAGAAAATTCCACTCTGATATAATCAAAACATTCCTGGGGAACACTGATTTGTTGCAGAACATCCTGGAAACTTGCTCTGGTTTCCTCTAGCATGTGCATTGGTACTGCAGCCCTGCTCACCACAAGGGTGGTCAGATTGGTAGCACTGGGATCCTGGGATCCCTTGAGTGACCTAAGCCCTCAGTTTTGGGTGTGTTTTCATAGTATTAATTAGGTGTGAGGTGAGAGAAGGGCAAATATGGAAAACATGGGTGGTGGAGTCAGAGGAAAATGGGTGGCAAGGACAGGAGAGACCAAGCTGTGTGCCTTGTTAATGTTGCATTACACAACCTTTAGGAGGAAAGACATCAGTGATCAGACACAGAGTTTGCTGGAGGCCTTTTCTGACAGCTGTTGCCAATTACTGTCTAGGATTGAATATGCAGGAAGGGGTGTATAGTGCCTTCAAACACGGTACACCTGCAATTGCTCATTAACCTGATTCTCAGAGTAAATCCTCACACCACAGAAAAATTGCTTGGGCTAAATTATTTAATAATAAACACCCTCTGTTTAAAGAGCTTAAGACTAAGCAGCTTATTTTGAGTAAAAAAAAGTCAAGGATCAACTACCCAAGCAATTCAGCTGGCAGATCTGAGCAGTACTGACCTTGCACAGGAGCAAGCAAAGGTCTGGCAGCACAACCATAGCCAGGAGCAGATAGTTACCTACCTTACCAGGACCATTTCTTCCACGAAGTGATACTCAGAAAATGCAGAGGTTTTAGGCAGGCACTTCCCTTAGAGCCATGAGTGCACTGAGATTAATACAGTTAATTCTCATACAGGCTTATGAGAATTGATCCTTGTATGAGCATCAGTGGGGTTCTTTCCCTGTGTGCTGTCGAGGGATGGTTGTGGAGTGAAAGGTCCCCATAAAATTATTGCATGTCATCAAGAAAAACTACAGGGAAGGCAAAAAAGAATATTAAAACTATTAAAAAATATTTTAGTGAAGAGCTTCGCATGGAGCAAATGTAGCGTGGCGTTAGAGAGAAGAAAAGAACCTCGGCTGTGATAAAATGCATTAAAATCCAAACCACAGCTTTAAGTATTTGCAGAGGAGTTGCCTGTCCTTTAGAAACCCAGGCACATATTCATCTCAAGGACAGCTACAGGAGGGAGTCATGCAATCACTGCTGTTAGTTATAATTACAGGTACTGGGAAAATCTGTAATTCCTTCACATATCCTGACAAGTTAGTAATAGGTTAAAGGAAAAAAAAATGGTATGATAGGTAGAGACAGGCTATGCAGTGGAAGGTATTAGAGGATACATTTGTAATACTATTGTGTTATCCCTGTTTAATGAGGATCAGCAATGAAGACAATTACTTTTTCTTCTTGTTTATCAGATTGGGTTTGTACAAAAAGCTCTGCTTTTGGCACATTATCATCAGTAAAAAGGCTACCACTATGCTTATATTTTATTATTTTCTTACACCATTTGAGAAGTAGTTGTTGCTTTTAAGGTTAAAAATTAGCTACAATCAGAAGTAGTAAGACTGTAGTATTTACTATGCAACATCATTGTAGCTTACATTACTGACAAGGACTGTATCAGGACTACAGGAGGCAGCTAAATAAATATGATTAATTCAGACTAATGTTGATCTGCCACCTGCTAACCAAATGAATATTCAGAAGAAAAGATGACAGGAACTAGTATTGAGAAGCCCACCAAATCCCTGGTGAACCTAGGATACTAACCTGACATCTTTAACAGTGTCACTGATTTCACCTGCAAGATCAGTAATCGCCATCATCCAAAATGCATTTCAGACTCTCCAATACTCAACCATCCAGATGCCAGAATTGCCATAAAAGTGGCAATAGTATATACCAAAAATCCGAAGACCAATGAATCTTATTCTTCAAATATTGCCACAATCACAGTGTACCCAAAAACTTTGAAACAACTAAGTCCTAAATAAAGCCATGAGGACAAAACAGCATCCTTTAAAGTGTTTATGTTATCCATCAAAAAATAACTTTAACCAAATGAGGACAGTCCCTACCAAAATAGATTAAATCTCTAAAGATACCATGAAGTATTACATGCGAACTCATCCAACACAAAACCTAACCTCTCAGTAATGGTAAGCCACATGTTAGAACATGCCACCTCATACACCACAGACATTAAAACCTTGTAGGAAGCCATTTAACAATTACTAGCTGCTTTGAAATGAAATTGGACTATGGAAAATTTTTCTCTTTCTGAAGTTTCAAGCAGAACTGCAAACTCTCCAAACAAGCCACAGGAAGCAAGTGCCCCGTGGACCAACACATGCCAAATAGACCAGGACTGGAACTTACATAAAAAACCTCCCCACAACAGCAAACCAACCAAAATCAGTGCATCTTCGTGATAAAAAGCTGTTGATGAAAGTCCTGGGCATGTATAAGGACTGAGACAAGTAAGCTGGGGGGGAACCTTCAGGCAGCAGGGACTGCCGACAGGGTTTACAAACAAGGTGGAAGCAGGCTGGGAAATGAGGTCTGGCTTAATAATGCCAATGTGGAGAACGGCTCAGACTTCATATGGGTGCTTAAACACAGAGGCTCAGCGCAGATAATGGTTTGATGACATACAAACACTTTCACTGAGTCCTATCTCAAGTGACCTTTCCCTGAAAGGATAATTTAGTGTTATAAGCAATAACTCTTTGTCAACTTTTCTCCAGAAGAAACTGCATAACTTCCTGCTTCTCCCTTGATAACAGGGCTAACCATGCATTTTATCTTGTCTAATTGATAAATATAATTAAGCCAAATATAATTAAGTTAAAGTCAGAACAAGTGTTCCCAAACACTGATTATTTTGAAGTTTGCTGATTCTAGTTCAAACTTAAAAAAAGGTACTGAGTTGCTCAACTTCTTTCCAACACCCTAGGTTTTTCTACAAAGAGATATTATTCTCTGCAGACATGGCCTACAACACACCCTTAGGTTATCAAATCCTCCTCAATACGAGAATAAAAATAACAACATGCATAGTTGAATCAGCATAGCCAGGAGGAAATCTGTGTTCCACTGTGTGATTCAGGGAAGGAAAATGGACAAAATTGCAATGAATTAATCAGTAGAGCATGCTTAAGGTATTAACAACACAGGGAATGAGAAAAAAAAAAAACATTGCCATAGCTGAAAGGGATATAAAAAACCTGTGAAAAATAGTGTCTATTTCTAAAGTCATTTGCTCTGGTTTTATATTGCTATAGGTCATTGATTTGAACCACCCCATAGGCTATACCACTGAGGGTGAGATTAGAATGGCATTAAACATCACTAAGCTTGCAATGTCTGCAGGGACTGTAGCAAGGACAAGAATTGATTCCACTGGAGTCATCAACTGCACTTCTCAAAGACAGGCTATTTTCATTGATTGCTCTCTCTATAGTTTTAGTATTTTAATTTGAGCAACAAGATTGGTAAATTTAGCCTATGGGTGATCCCAACTAAACATAAAAAATATTCTGCTGAATATTGATTATGACATTACATTTTACACAATGAACTCAGAGGAGAATAAAAATATAGAAAAAAAATTTAAAAATAAAATGAAGCTTAGTAAAGGAAATAAAAGACAAAAATCTAGGAGGTGTATTTGTCAGAGCCATCCAGTTAGAGGGAGATTCCCACAAGCCTTCAGCAGCTGCAGCATCTACTTCTGCTCTTCTACTCTTTTTGTAACTCAGCAATATAAAAACAACATGCAACCAAAATGAGGCCTCTCCGTTTTAGTTAAGAACAAACCCAAGCTTTCTGGAAGGATTTCATTTGAAAGTTTCTACTCAGCCCACAAACCAAAATCTGACAGGAGGATGCCACATCCTGCTCACTGACCTACAGTTTTGCCCTTATCAGAGATCTTGGTCTCAAAGCTGATCTACCTTTTACCTCTATAGCCTGGCATCTTGAGGAGCACGATGATGGTGTCATCCCAGTAATCAGTTGGTATCCAGCTGTGGTATAGCCAGAGTCTTTCATGAGAAAATGTGGGTTGTTTGTTTTGTTTTTTTTCCATTTCCTAATGATGAAAGGTCTAAGAGGAATTAGGAAAGGACAGTCAGTGCATTTCACAGTGACAGCCTAGGACAGTCTCAGCTGACAAAGTCTCTTGTCAAAACTGATGTAACGGCTGTTCTTTAAAAGGAGCTTGTTGGCACTTTGCTTCAGAACCCTCCTTAGCCTTTAATGGAATTATAAATAGAACAGAAAGTTTCCAGATTACCTCCTGTACTGGATCCCAAGTCATCACAAGGAGGTACCCTGTAGCTTTCTACTGCTGCCACCCTCAGACACGTCCACTGCAATGGTTTTAAGACATGCCTGCTGTTCTGGTGCCAGTGGCCATAGCAGAGGTTGTGGCATCAGTTGTGCAGTGAGGATATGCACATACATTTGATAACAACTGAATTAAATTGTTATGTGGTCTCTACCATTACTGAGAAGAGAGACTAGGTGCAGTTCCTCATTGTTGCTGATGATTTTCAAGCCTGCTTCAGTGTAGAATACAGCCAAGTCAAAAAGTAAGTAGCAAGAGAGGAATAGTATAGGGCACTAGCAGTGAAAATTAACTGTTGAGGCAAACAAATGGTGAAAGTTGTCTTTCCTGTTTAAGTGAGTTTGACTATACTTCATTTACATGTGAGGTTTTCTGAATTATTCATCAGAATCTTTTTAGTACCAGGAGGTATGCAGCTGCAGGCTGAGCAATTTCTGCATCTGCTATACCACAGAAATGGTTTGGCAGGAGAGCCTACTGGTTGCTGAATAGCTATTCACCGCAACAAAACCAGGACTTAAATGTATCCAATACTGGTTGAGTTTCTGCTTTTTTGTGTTTTTTTTGTTTGCTTGGTTTTTGGTTTTTTTTTTTAAGAATTGGTAATAGACAAAAAGAGATGGGGGAATAAAGCAATGGATGAAAATACTGCTATGAAAATTGATAGATGTAGAATATATCTCTGTTTACTGACTGCTATGGTAACTTGTATTGGGGATAAGAGTTTCACAGAAATTGCTTTTCTCTATTTTCCCCCAGCTGCCTTAATGGCCCTTTTCTTTCTACTAGGTGGTTCTTGACTATAATAATGAATTTCTACAGGGTTTATTAAAATTAATATTCTATTTGACAAAGTAAAAGTGCTTGAGATCTCCACTTAACTCATTGCATATTTGCTATCTGGCTTTAAGAAAACATGATTATTGGAGTCAAGTACTGCAATCATATTAGTAGTTGTTTGGTTTTTTTTTCCTTGCTGTTATGTTTTCTGCAATGTCAAAAATAAAAAAGATCACCCAAACAGCTGGTTGGTTTATTTGTATTACTTAATGCATAGGTTAACAGATTTTAAACTTTCCTTGAGAAAGAAGACAAACCAAACATTGAATCAGCTATTTTCTTCTCTGCTTTGCACCTCTGGAGTTAAGTGAAAGTTGTAAACTATCTTTTAACATCTTTTACATTATTAGTACAAATCAAGCAGATGTACTGGTGTAGGGACCCCAAAATTGCCATCAGAAAAGAAGAAAATAGATAAAGACCAGTTCTTCTAAGTAAACAATCTCCTTGACCCTTCACAAATTGAGAGTCAGATGTTCCAGATGGGCCCTTAACAATTCTCACTTGAAGAAATGCAAGTTCTAACAATCAGTTTATGGTAATTTGAGCCAGTCAGAAATTTTCTTTGGGAAGAAAAGGTACATTTTCAGATTTGGCATGTTCCTCAGGTAAGTCTATATCAATAACATTTTCTGTGGACACTTTTCTGTGCAGATGTGCCCTGCCAGCTTGCCCCTGGTGGCTCACATAGCTTCTCATTTGTTAATTAACACCTGTCAGCTGAAGAACCAAAGTTTCAGCATATGCTGAAAGTTTAGTCTCATAAAACCAAACCCTCGATTCTCTAGAAATTTGTGCTCCAAAAAATGCATGAAAGTTGCAGATGATTATCAAAATCCTTCTCTTTCTTCACACTCACACCAAAAAAAAACCCCACAACCAAACAACCCAAACCTCAGACCAAAACAAAGTGGAAGTTTCACTCTTGCCCAGCTGTAACGGTAACAGAAAACAAGATCTGGGCAAACTGGTGATGCAGGAGTATCCTTTTGGCACAGGCTATTAGAAAATGCCATTAATATGGCAACACCTTTCTGAGCTATCCATGAAGCATTTCAAGTGTGATTCATGCATGACAAGCAAAATTTTTAGTTGTAAGGTTTCTTTTTTCTCTTGTGTTTGAAGAAGTTTGTGAATTTGTACAGATTACTCAAGAAGAACATTAAAGAAGCCAGAAAGTTAAAAGCCCAGTTTTGTAAACACAATGAACTGCATTAGGGCATGGGTCTTCCAGACTTGGTTACATTCGTTGTGTTATGGAATCCTCATCACTGGAGATATTAAAAATTTAACAAGATAAGGCTCTGTGCAACCCAGAGCATCAAAGTAAGCTCTGCTTTGTGTGGAAGGTAGGAGCTGCTGACTTCCTGAGGCCCTTCAAACCGGGGACTGGTGTCCATTACCCTGTGATTCTGTTTTCACTTGGTGCTTTTCTAGTGTCTTGGTTTAGGGGTGGGGTGTATCATCTCTGTTGTCAACCAGAAGTAATTAGAAAGTTAAGTTAGAATTTATTACTCACTTTTTTGTCCTCTTAATTACCAGTATTTACTTCAGTTTTTAAGTTACTCACCCACAACTGAACATCTTGTCTCTTCTGCTTTTTTCTCCTGTTTTGCAGGTTCCAAAGTCACACACACAAGGCACAGCAGTGTTAATGTTATTTTTAAAGCTACTGCTAGTTAGCTTGGGATTTAAGTACTTTCTGGTGAGATAGCCAGGTGATTTAAATGCTGATCAGAGACATTGCTTGTGTATGTGGCAGTAATTTACACTGGGAATTGGAAAATGTGAAGATCTGTCCACAGCAATCTTTGTCATGTTTTGCTGTTCTACTGTGGCATCAAACAAGTTGCCATCACTTGCATCTTACATGTAATCGTGATGTTTTCTTTTGGTCTAATAGGCAGGAAGAGATGTCAGCATTTGCAAGTTGAATGATTCACTAAGCATTGTTATTTCATTTATCTTTTCTTTGCCAGTGCTGTAGTATTTGGTTATATAATGCTGGGCTGTCAATCTACTGCCAGCTTTTGTGCTGAAAATCTTCGGAGTAATCAGTCTGTTGGATATTAGACTAATTTTTCTAAGTTTCTGAAATTATTTCTTGTCATTCTCGGTGTCGTTCATGGCTGGAGAAAAAGTAACAATAGACAAAGCTTGAGGTTTGTGTTTCGGTGGTAGCCACAGGAATATCAGATGATCTTGTGGCTACATCCACCTATTGTTTCTAATTTTGCAATTAGCATTCATTTAAGCTCTGTCAGAGACTGAGTGACCACATGAGAGGAACACTTAACCTGTAGTGGGTTAGTAGGCTGATTTCTGCCAGCAACTATGTTTCCCTTAAAAATCGGAATTACTGTCACTTATATCTCTTGCTCTTGCAGATATAGCAACAGTTTATGGTGTTTTTGGTCACAGTGAACCAACAAAAGTCCATCATGTATTGTACCTAAAGTGCCGTATCAGGGCTGAAAACCTACTTGGTTGCTGAAGCATCCTAAGGCAAAGAATTTTTAATATTGAAAGTCTCTACTATGTTGAAAGATATTCTGGGACATGTGTACACTGCCTTCTACTTTGATCACTAACCAATCAGGAATTTGTTGAGAAATAAAAGCATTACTTCAGTGTTCCTCAGGCAATTAGAATAATCAAAAAAAAAGGAAAAGCTTCTTCTGATTTTAAGCTGACAAAATATTTCAATATGAAGCCACAGAGACAGATATACAAATATATTTCTTAATATATGCAAAAATTAAGAACCACATACAACTTGAAAGATCAGATCTTCGTAACTACAGACTAAAGTCAAGGAGAGGAAAGCTTATATTGTGGCAATTAGTGTAGCATATTGATGTTCACTATTGCCGCTAAAGTTTTGGCCAGAATACTATCTGATATGTTCACAAAAGTGCTCTTAAATTCACCTGGTCTCTTGTAAAGTTATTACAATACTAGCTGTATGCTACATAAGCTTCCTTGCAGTTCAGTCCTAAAGCAAGTCGAGGTGATGTGATATTCAGTACAGTAACTGTGAGAGTTACTCAGGCCAAAAAGGAGAACTTGTCCATTGTCTCCATTGGTCCAATGGAGGTTGACAGAATGTGTCACCACTGTCCCTTTGGTCTCTCCTCGCTTACCTCCAGGGACCTGGTTCCACATCACACATGTACTGGTTTACTTTTGAGCATCTTGCCAAAGCAAGCCAAGTAATTGTGTTTAAGAATCCAGGACAGAGATCATCCCAGGGTGTGCTCCAGATGGACACTAGTACAGCCTGTACCATCTTAATCTCTGGCAGGGCTCACACTCTTGGACTGTCTTATGTTGATGGGTACATGGTATCTTCCCTTAGTGCCACGTTATAAGAGTGCCACACCAGTAGACTTTGATATAACCCTCCCATTATCTGTATCATTCTGAAAAAAAGACAA
This sequence comes from Falco naumanni, assembly GCF_017639655.2. Lineage (NCBI taxonomy): Eukaryota > Metazoa > Chordata > Aves > Falconiformes > Falconidae > Falco > Falco naumanni. The sequence continues at coordinate 74,794,365 of NC_054056.1, forward strand.
TCCACATAAAAATTATTTCTGCAATTTTTTTCTTGTCACCTGTTGTACAATATAGTGCACAGATAGTGCAGGTGAAATATCTAGAAGCCAACCCATCACTTCTAGCAACTCCATGCTTTATACTCATTTGTCAAATAGGGCCTTGAAGAAGGCCTGTTTGAGTGTTATGCAGTGGGGTTGTGGCCATTCCGCTCCATGAACTCTGACCATAAGCAGGCTGCATGAATCAGACCACAGGAAATGAAGGACCGTGATCTCTCCCTGGTGCAACTGAGAAAGATAAATAGAATCTCCATAGACCTGGCCTCTGGGAAATACTGTGTAAATCTGGTAACCCAAAGAGACTTATAAATATTAGGATCCATTCCATGATGGGATGCATGGTAGAATTTCTGCAGATACCATTCTGTCTGTTTTTTTTGGTTTTTTTCTGCCAATAATGTACTATTTTCTGGTAATATAAACACTATTCTGGTTTTGCCATACTTAACATACATAACAAGGTAGTTCAGTGCTGGTATAAGCATAAGTTTCTGATTACTTGGTAAACTATTCAAACCTTCCAGACTGCAGAGGTCCCCAAAGATCTTTTTGACTATTAGTTTTGACCAAACTAATGTTTTGAGGCTACTCATACTTTTTGCTTAATCTTAAGATGTCTTACACTTGACTATAAGCCAATAAGCAGAATAACAAGAACAAATAGTCATTGACTCCAAACTAACTTGAGAAAACCTCTGAGTTTGTTGCATGGCCTTGTACTGGGAGAAATTTCTAGCAACATTCAGTTGAAAGTTAGCAGCGAATGTTGCTGTCTTGGCAGAATGCTTCTAAACTCTGCCCTTTGAGGGGGGAACTGACAATGATGTTAACGGAGTCAGTGATCTTCCGGCTAGTTATCAGACAGAGCATGAAAGATCTACGTCATGAAGCTTCAGACCAAACCGAAGCCCTACCAGCTCAGAGGATTGTGGGGGTGTGTGTGTGTATAAATGCTGGTCCTGAACCCATTAGTGACTGGTGTAACCTCTAGACCGATTTGCTTTCCCTGTCTGCCTACCCCTTCCATGTCAGGTAGCAATCTAAAATTTGTAGTGAAGCAGCTTGAAATTCCTGCAAGTTTCCAGGCGCTGAAGCCATAATCTTCACAGTTTAACTGTGTGAGGTCACTTGTGTCTCCAGATGTTGCCTGGTGAATTGTGGAAATGAAGGTGCAGTTGGAAAGGGAAGAACACTTCATCTATATGTCGGTCTATAGCAGTGCATAAGTTAAATCACCAGCTCAGAATTACTGCCTTAGGACACATCATGTGGGTGCACAGAGGTTTCTGTTATGATGCTGCAATTTGAGAAACATTACTGAGGTAATATTACTGGGGACAACATTATAAGATGCTGGGCTTGACCTCGCTGAGTACTTTCATATCAGGTTTTGAATTCCTGTTGGGTTTTGGTTTGTTCAAAACCAAATTCAAAACTCCAAACAAACATGGATTGCCCAAATGGCTGTTACCTGCTACAGGAGAAAAGCTGTAAAAAAAAAAAAAAAAAAAAAGATCTTGACTATACCAGCTAGCAATTTTTGTTAAATGCAAGTTTGTTTTCAGTGCTTTTTTTGCCCAGTTTTCCTTCTCCTTACTGTGGTAGAACTGGCAGCAGTTTCTTCCCTCTCCAGGTGCTGAGTTTTGAGGCTAATATCTAACAGACTTTGTACATCAGTTGTAAATTGCCTTTTTCATGGAAATATGCCGTCATAAAAATAGAGATGGTAATTCAGTGTTAGTGAATTAAATATTATTCAGCAAAAGAATGCCCAAAAGCTGAGGGTCAGAAACAGAGGCAGCTCTTTGATGAGACATAAGCTGTGTGGTGCATCAGTCTTCCATTTGCTAACATAGCCTGGCTTACCTGCAGGGCAGCTCTTCAACAGCTACAGTCTAACGTCCTTGCAAAGCATCAAGCACAGAGTTAACACTGAAGTGGCATGAATCCTCTACAGCAAACTTTAATGAAAATATCCTGTGGTTTATGAGAGGGATGATTCTTCCCAACCTGATGGCATTTTTTTCTGCTGCCCCGCAGACATCTGCTTCATTCCCTTCCAGCACCTACTTATACTAGAAAGAAGCTTAGGTTAAGGTCGAATCAGATGGTATGCTGTGCATTTTTTGGTTGATCTATCTTAACTTCTCTATCCAAACCAATGGGTTAATATGGCCTTAATCTGAAATTAAATACACAGACACAGTCACCCAATTAATCACTCACTGACCTTATTTTGCCATGGAAGTTACTTGCATAAGAAGCAAACTGTGAGTCTGCTGATGACGTTTTTTAATTTATTAAACACAAGCAACTTTTGCTGTATATGTGCCACTTACTGATCTTTGTATTTAGCCTTTTGATTCCTCCTGTGCCTTTACTAAGCAGTCTGAAACAAAATTGTTCTGAACTGCAGGAAAACAGAAGACAGGAAAAATGACCTACAGTTTTGCTCATCGCTTGTAAGTGTCTTCATTATGGCCATTTCTTAAAGAAGAAAACAAGAAATAATGTGGCCAATGACATCTTAGATTACCTATTTTAATATTTTTTGAGTCAGTAAGCAGAACTTTGTGACTCTAGTGTCTACATATTTCTTAAGAAAACTACACATTGACAACTATTTTAAAATTTAATATATAACTAATAATGCAGCAGTGATTAGTCTAGTTTATTCTGAAGATGTAAATTGTATTATGACTAAACATTTTGATGGAGTTATAATACCTTAATATCAGCATGTTGTGTGTAGAAGGTATTAGAATCTCCTTTGATGCATTATTGACTAATCTTTCCACTTTGCTATACCAGATTATTTTGGAGGCTAGGGATCTGGTAATTGAAGTCTCTGGTTCCTGGTAGGTTAAGTAAAATAGTCTTGACAATTCAAGTTTCCTTTCAAGTACTGACATGTATTCATATTCCCTACTGATCAGTAGGCATTTAGGAAGCAAGTTATGCAGAGTTTTAGTGAGTAAACACATAGAAACTGATTGTCTTCAACGTTAGCATCATCCATCTCAATGCTGCCTTTTCATCATTCCTGCTAATGATAACTCTGTGGCTTTGTGAAGGAAGGTAAAGGACGAATGGAACTTAAAGTGGTTTTAGGTAGCAAGCAAAAAATGAAAACTGTCACAAATTGAACATTTAAAAAACTACTATTATTTCTTACTGAAAAGGAAAATTTGTGATTACTATTCGTAATCTATACATTTATACGTTTATATCACATTCTAAATTAATCTTAAATGGTAAATAATGGGTGGTTTAAAACCAAACAAATAGCACAAAAGCAGAAGTAAATAATAATCTACATTTAATTATGAAAATCTAATTAATCTGTTTCTTGCAACATGAAATTCCATCTCCAGGATACTTTATTATTTCTGAGAGCAGAGCTGAAGCTGGAACAACAAAACTAAATTACAGCTCTGCTTGTTGAGGTCATACAGAAATCACCAGTGTTACAATACTTCGCATAGTGGAGTAACAGCCAGTAAATTTCTTGTAAAAGGTGTTGATACTTAATTTACCAAATTGTCTTAATTTAAAAGTGAGTATATTGGTTTATTTATGCCCCAGATCATCTGAGTTTGGTAAACAATTGGCAGTTCACATTGTGCAGCAGGAAGGTTTCTGTTTGTTTATCTATTGCTTAGGAACCAAAATCACAACATTCACAAAAAGATTACTTAATTCAAAATTTATCAAATTATTTCTGGCAATTAATAGCAGGTCTTTTCCCTTTCCACTCATCCATTAATTAGGTAAATCCAGGGACTAGATCAAGACTATATTCTTGACCTTGACAAGCCATATTCAGTAGAGTGGTGTAAAAGGAGCAAAGCTTGAAAACGTAATCATATCAGAATGAACTTTTCCTTATACTGTGGTATTGATTATATGACATTGTCTTTTTCAAATCAACACCTCCTTTTTGAGCTGTGCTGGCTTCTAGACTGTTGCAGATTATTCTCTGAGTTGTCCTTCACTAGGATCTAGGATCATAATGTATATTTTCTCCCTAAGAAAAACAAGAGATATTTTAATGAAAAAAATCTTTGAAGGATTCTTACCTTCTAGAAATGATTTATTTTTCTTAACATGTCATTCTGCATTGTAAACGTAAAAAATGCACATAAAAATGTTTTGTTCCCTACATTTAATCTCTTGTGATATATCACAGAATTACAGAACGGTCAGGGTTGGAAGGCACCTCTGGAGATCATCCAGTCCAGTGCCTGCTAAAGCAGGTTCTCCTACAGCAGGTTGCACAGAGCCACGTCCAGGCAGGTTTTGAATGTCTGGAGAGGAGACTGCACAGCCTCTCTGGGCAGCCTGTGCCAGGGCTCTGTCACCCTCAAAGTGAAGAAGTTCTTCCTCATATTCAGCAGGAACTGCCTGTGCTGCAGTTTGTGCCTGTTGGCCCTCGTCCTGTCACTGGGCACCACTGAAAAGAGCCTGGCCCCGTCCTCCTGGCACTTGCCCTCCAGATATTTGTATGCATTGATAAGGTCCCCTCTCAGTCTTCTCTTCTCCAGGCTGAACAGGCCCAGCTCCCTCAGCCTTTCCTCATCAGAGAGATGCTCCAGCCCCCTCATCATCTTTGTAGCCCTCTGTTGGACTCTGTCCAGTAAGTTCCCTGTCTCTCCTGAACTGGGGAGCCCAGAGCTGGACACAGCACTCCAGATGCAGCCTCACCAGGGCAGAGCAGAGGCAGAGGATCACCTCCCTCCACCTGCTGACCACACTCCTCCTGATGCACCCCAGGATCTCACTGACCTTCTTTGCCACCAGGGCACACTGCTGGCTCATGGCCACCATGCTGTCCACCAGGGCTCCCAGGTCCTTCTCTGCAGAACTATAGTATATGGTACTATATATAGTATAGTTAGAGTTGCATTGTTAATATGCCACAGGATTAATCACATATGCAGCATTGATTAGTTATAAAAACATTTCTGCTATAAGCTGAGAACCTTTTTCTACTGGAAACCCACTATTTTCATCCCAGGCACATTGGTGGAACATCGTTTTGTCAGCAGGATGTAGGAATAGAACATGCAAATAAAAATTGTTCTACAAATTTGAAGATGTTTTAAAAAGCCTATTTAGTTACAACTATGCCCAGAATTTAGTATCAGATACAGTGGTTTAAATCAGAAGAAATCTGATGGAAACCTATGACATTACTTCTGCTTCACTTTGTTGAACTATTACAATAATCTTCCCCCTCCAGAAAAAGTATCTGGATTTCTCAGAAGCCTTGCTGAGACCTTCTGTGAGAACCAATAACCTTCTTTAAAGAAAAAAAAACAGGGAGAGTCAGGTAGATCATAGAGGTCAAAGTAGTATTTATTATCATTTTTACTGATATTGTCTGATCTGTCTGGAACAAAGTTATAAATTAAGGGGTGAGGATCCTATTACTGTATGTATGTTGGCACATAGGTATGTGTCATGACAATGTCATAGGGTATTTCTTCTCCAGCAGTCCAGATGGGTGAACATCTGGTCACCCAGTTCAGAAGCAGCACTTTTGCTGTAACATGTCCTGCTTGAAAGAGTCTGTGACAAGGTGTCGGTCTACCAGGCTGGTGTTGAAGAAGTAGGCTAATGCCTGATTTGATTTATATCCTAGAACTTTTACTCTTCCTAGCTGGAAAGATTTCCCACCTTCTTCCATATCAATCCTCACTAATCATCCATGGCTATCCACCTGAATGACTCATCCTCATGACCTATCAGCTGAATAATGGCTGATCACTTCTCCCAGGTGCTGGTAGTATACTATTTAAAGTCATCCTCGCTCAAACACATGGTCAAAGGGATTTTGACTGGATGTGACAGGAAAATCTGTGCTGAAGGGGATGGCTCTGTTGCTTACACTCTGTTGTCTGTGTAGTGGCACTTGAGAAGCTCTGGGGTGGTATCGTACCTGCTGCCATCACAGAAGGCCATGTGTATCCCAGGGGTCTGGAGTCACCGTGGCCAGGCCCATGAAGTTGTCCAGATAGCCTGGTAGCATGTGAGTGCCATTCAAGTAGCACTTGATTCTTGTGTATAGGCAGTGGATTTGAAGTGTTCTTGTCAACGAGGGGGTGGGATGCAGTCTCTCCCAAACCTTGTTTCATTCATTTCCTGTTAAGACAGCAAAGATGATCAAGAAAGGTTCGTGAAAAATGTTTCCAAATCTTCCTACTTGTCCTCCAGCCTTTGAATCTTTATTCTTTTTTTATGCACATTCCTGTATCAGAACTGGCCCTTGGTTGAGAAGAACGTGGGCTAGTTTGGCTTGAGGCAGAAATTGATCAAGATGTATGAATCTGAAGAGATATCTAAAATAAATATCATCTAGAAGTTTATGTGTTTGCATATAGTCGCTATGAAGAAGGCTTTAAATACCTCCAAAAGTTCACAGTGGTTTCTCCTTTCTACCTCTGAAGTTAGGGTATGCAGATTACTGTATCACAGTGTACCCCTTACCGCCCCAGAAATTCTCAGGTAGAAAAGTTGCTATCAATTTAATATCTTGACAAGAAATAGAGAAGCCTTGTGTGACATACAATAAAGGATTTGTCATGAATCAGACTCTATACAATTGAGAATAAAAAGTCTTTTCAAACTTTTCATAAATCATTTAAAATTAAATGTCTCTAATTTAGGGCAATTATGCAAATATTTCTTCAATGAATGAAGACCATGTTATGTTTAGCATATTCCATTAATGCAAACTTCACTCAGTTTTTGTCTGGTGTGATTGAGGCTGTCACTTAGAAAGAAGAAGCTATTCAATAAAAGAAGAATATTGGTACAGAACGCTAAGTATATTCCAGTACTTGGTGAAGCTGGAAGTAAAATGTGTGAGAAGGGTAGGTATTCAGATTCTGTTCTACCTAACAAAGAACAGTATTAATATAGTTTTTAAAAGTATCCTTTTCTTGTGGAAGAGTTTAATTAAAAAAGAAAAATTAGGGACTAAGCAAATTATTGTGCATATACGCTTTTCATGTTTTTTCTTTAAATGTCATCAATACATCTTAATCTTTTTTGCTATATTTTTTCTGTTTCACTTACTTGTCATTCAGTAGTTATTAGTTATATCGCTTCTGACATCACCAATGCTGTTGTAATGGAACTTTTCTGGAGCCTTCTCTCACTTTTGCCTGACTGGAGAAAGATTTTTTTCACACTTCAAGTTAGATGTGTGTAAGCTTGAGGAAACATCCCTATACATGTACATGGCTTAATATGTTGCATCAAAATGTGCTGGTTATTTTATAATCAACATAAAAATGCAAGATGCCTGTTTCAGTTGGCTTTGAATTTGAATAAGCAATAAGTAGCTGAAAGATGTGCTGGAATGAAATAACATTAGAAAGGTCTTCTAAGACAACATGGAATTTTCCTGCTATGAATATAGGTTCTGTTTGCTAGGGGAAATAATTGTGATGTGTTTGCTTTTTTTCTGAAAGGAAACAAGCTTTTGATCAGTTTTGTACATTCCTTCTGTAAATGTGTGCAGGAGGCATGAATTCCACAGTGAAATACTGTCCTGGGTTTATAAAGGGGGCCTAATAAAAAAATCAAGCATTTTGTTCTTAGATAGAAAGAATGTATCAGAAGATGTACATGAGAAATACAGGAAGGTGCCTAGAAAGTTTAGAGAGAACACTGCAGAGTAGTCCAAGAAGATCCATGATGCAGCTTTTGTCCTGTCTTAAAAGTATTTTCTCTTTTTCTTTTTCTTTTTTCCTGTGTAGCAGCTCTATCCTTTAGAAGTCAATAACATGCAATAAAAAAAGCTGCTTGTGTTCCCATTATACAGCATATTTAAGCTCTTTCCTGGTTGTACTTATATGTGCTTTTTAAGGGAATTAATGGGAAAGTGTAAATTAATTTGATCTATAGCTTGTTCACAGCTGATCTTCAGTTGGCTCACTCATCTTTACTGCCCTCTCCAACAGCATAAGTTGAAAAAAAGCATGTTCCAAGCATCTACTGGAAATGCAAGTACCCTCTGGGCACCATGTCAGCTAAAAATCCCAAGGGATGAAGTCTAGCATAATGTAAACCACATCATAAGACTTGCAAATCTAATCAGAAAATGGCATTCTGAGACACATGACATGAGAAAGACCATGTACTGTAATAAAGAAAATGAATGTATTAGGGGTAAAAAGCCAACCCCTTCAGCTTTGAAGAGCACCTTCAGTTCCCAGGTAGAACAACTAGATAGACTGGGAGAGTGTTCAGCAGTACAAACAGAGGAGGATAAGCCTTCTACATAAGAACATGCTCACATTGACATAAAAAGTGTATTATTGACATATGAAATGCAGCTGAGGTAGAACAGCAGGGAATGGGAGGAGAAAATTAATATATTTATTGATTTTTCTTCTTCATATTATCTCACACCCAGAGATGGGGAGGTGGCAGCGGAGCTGACTGGGTGACTGCTGCAGAGGTTGGAGCAAGTTGAGGCGATGCTTGGCACAATATACATTCTGCTGGTACTACGGCTCCTATTGCCTGGCCCAAAGCAGATCCTCTTTCATTCATTCAGGAGAGATGTACCACAGCATTACAGCCAGGGGAAACCTTTTTTCTTTGTCACTCGTGCATCTACATTGTCCTATGGGACATAGCTTTAAATGTTGACCAAATCCTGTTCTGGGTGCCATTGCTCCTAAATCTGCTCTTTTCCTGGGCTCTGGTAGCTGACAGCGTACGTAGAGACCAGCATTGCTCTAACTACAGAAACAGCATTTTCAGGAGGGAAACAAAGCACATTTAGAAAACTAGATAGTTGGAATGCAAAATCAGACTATAGACAGAGACCACATGAGATCTGCAGAATTGTAAAAAGGGTTGTTTCTACTGAAAAAAAATTGAGCTCACAGTTGTTTATCTTAGATTGTTTTTCTAGGGAGTCAGGTCTTTTCAAAGAGTCATGGAAACTTTCGGGCAGGTGGAACTGGCTTAGATGTTGGCATTTCTTCTGCAAAGCAAGTTAATTCTCTTGGACCTCCTTTCGCCCTCCTCTCCCTCTCCCCTCCCCCTTCCTCTCCTCCAGGAGTGGTGGAGGGGAGATGACTTTTGGTAGCATCTTGTGTTTGGCAACAGCCAGAGGTAGTAAACAGGAGACTATATCACCATAGCAGGTGGTGACTGAGAGAGGAGAAGCACAGAAAAAAGTCATTATTAGTGAACTGAAACAATGACCAGCTGACTAAGTTTATTTTTTAAAAATGTCCTTTCAAATGGTCTTTGATATTCATGCTTTGTTATAAATGTTTATATTTAATCAATTGTCGCTATGGCACAAGAGGTATTGTATTAATATAATTTCTAAAGCCATCTTTAGATATTACTATATCTGCTATATTAAGGAATCATGTTAGTACCCTGTTCATAACAATGAATATGAAACATACGCCAAATGAGTTTCCTCAAAACAACAATTTTGGTATTGCATAGCCAGGTCTGTCAAATATAGCAGAAGATGCTGAGTTGCACTCTAGAGACAAATTAATTGCAATCACAATTATTGTAGTTAAATACCCAATGGCTCCTACACTTCAGCATTAATTCTTGGTTTTGGTTTGTTATAGTAATTTTTCATGTTAATCAGATGCATTTGTGTTCATCAAGAGAACTATGCACCTTTTCAAACCTTGCAGTTAAATGCACACGGTTTGTTATAGAAATGCTGAAATCCAGTATTGGCTTACTGCTATTTCCTCAGAAAAATTACATGTGGCACCTCGTATAGTTCATGTGCTTAATTTCCTCTGTGATCAGAGACAAAAGTAGGATGGTTGCTCTTACATTTCACAAAAACAGTTGCAAGTCCAAGCCTTTGTTCATGCCAGACCACCTCTACTCTGGAGAAATAAAACTGTGTGAAAACAGCTGTAGCATCAGCTCAGCTCTTACATTTGTCTCCAAGTCTGTTTATGTTACCAGCCATTGTTTCCCCAAAGAAGTTCTCTCCTTCCTAGCTGCCACTTAAAGGTTCTTGAAGGACTCACCGCCTGATTTTCCTGGTAGGTAATAAACCTTTTGGGCAGATATATATAGTGATACCATGAAGTGTAGCATGTGTTTAGGAAACATATTAGCTTTATGTTCCAAAAGATCCTAGGAATGGCAGCTAGTCATCCAGACATCTCCCACATGCCCATTAAAGATATCCGGGCTGTGTTTTTCAATCTTTGAGTAACTTTATTAAGAAATGAAAGCTGATTGATAAAGTAGCTCAGATGTTTTAAATTAGCAATGTGGGGAATCACACAGCTTATGAGCTGAAACTCTTTCCAGCTATTGTAGTCGTATGTGCTTAGAGTTTTATTAATTTAGTTTGCTTTGTAATTTGTGAAAAATGTCTGCAAAATGGAAAAACAGCTGTGGCTCTAAGTAGAGGATTCTGGGTAATAGTTAATAGAGCTATTATTTAGGGTTGAGTGTACTCAACAGCTGAATAGATCTGAATCTGTAAAACATGAATTCAATTAATATCTTTGTCTTATGTTTTGGCCACATTCAAGTGGGTTGAGCAGAGCAAAAGGCATAGCAGATCTCTATTTTTCTAGTCAAAGCACTTACTTTACTGGCAGCTGCTCTAATTAAGGATGTCTGAGTAAATGCAGTTTTCATGCTTTGTTAAAAGAAAATGTTTTCTTAATGCTACATTTGGATCTGTCGTGCCTGTGTACAATGGTACAGATGGGTAAGTCCTCCGGCACCAACACCAGAGGCTTTCTGCAGTGATTCAGCTGTCCTGAGCTGTCAGTACCCAGCTGTGGAGATGCGGGACTTGGCTGCTGTCAGATAGTGTAAAGGGGTAGGGGGCTCCCAGCAGTTTTAGGGTTCTCACTCAGACAGGTGTTGCCCTTGGGAGGAGAGGGATGTGCTCCAGCAGCTACAGCTCCTCAAGCTCTCCATTAAGAGTCAAGGATAGAGAAAGAAAAAGTTCTTTTATAACTTCTGTAGAATTGGGTTTTCAGCTGGGTTTCCAAGGGAAGCTGGAACTTCCCAGAGAATATTTTCCCTGTATTTTGAGTGAGTTCTCAGGCTCTAGAGATGGAGGTTAGTAAAGGTGTATTTTACATCAATTTTGTATGATGACTGCATGGGGCTTATCTGCATTATGCAGCGGTAGCTAACATCTAACACAGAAACTCTGGCTAGAAGTTTTAGCCACTTTTGAGTTAGAGAAAAAAATCCTTTAGCTAAATCTCTGTCAGAGGGAAACATAGAAATGAGCCTGGGATTCCACTTCTTTCAGCCTAATGTCTTGAAAGCATTTGTTCAGACCTAAGATTCAGATCTATTGCTCTGATAGTATATAATCACAGGTTGACTAGGAATTTTTTTCTCTTTTTCCTCATCTTTTATTTCAGATTTAGTCTTAACCACTTTCACAGGATAAGCCTTGTCTGTAATTGTCTCAGCTCCAACACAGCTGAAACTTAATCCTTGTTTGCTTCCACAGCTGCAGTTTCCTTTCAGAACTGATTTTGTGTCTATGGAGCACCAAGGACTGCAATTTTCTTGTGTGTCTTGCGTTGCTGTTCTTTTCCCTGCCTTTTTAATGAGGTTTTTTACTTGTGCTCATCATGTTCTTAACTCTAGACTTAGGAACAAACCCAGATATGTCTAGTGATAATTCTTAGTGATAAACCTGCAGAATGTAGCCCAGATGGGAAAAGGTGCCTTAAAACTGCTAAGAAGATGGCTATAAGCATCAGAGACAAATAAACATTTATTTTTTTTTAATTTCCCACTGAAATACTCTGGGGATCTAATAGTGCAATCAAATTGTCATGGGACCTTGGGATTTGTATTTGTTGCACATTGATTAAAGATTGATTTTTCTGTTTTTCCTCTATAATGGCATTTGGACTTACAAAGGGGTGCAATTTATATACCTGACCCGTGTGATAAACAGAGGACTAAATGTCACAGACCTCTTGAAAGCTAGCTGCCCTTAAGCATTTCTGCTTAGCTAGCTCAACATGTGCCATTTTCTGAAGAATTAATTGTCAATATTAAGAGGAGGATATTGAAGCACAATGATTCTGGGGGTTGAGAAAAGGTGAAATATGGGTATGATTAACTGTCAGCAGTTCCAGTTCTGACGTTGGGGTTGTGTTATTTTTTTCAGTTATTACTTAGTCCACTAGCTTACAGGTCAGACTTTTTCTGACAGATTATCCTGAACTCAGGTCTTGTAGGCAGGAATATAGTTACGCATATCAACTGGCACTTACCTTTTCTGTCAGGCATCAAAAGTGATGAGGTAGAGTCTTTTTTTAATATACAGAATTTCACAATGGTGTTAGGGCTTGGTGGATTAAAAAAGGTCATTCTTTTCTTTGAATAAAACGTGCTTGCATGGATGAGGACAAAATATCTTCAGCATTTCATATCTTGGTGGATAGACTGTGCTTGCAGTTTCTAGGAGATACACAAAACAGGGCTGCTGGTTTGCACAGTTAGACAAAAGTGGGAAAGATAATGACTGTTTACAGAAATGCAAAGATATAAAGGACTGAAAGGTACACAGGAACACGCATAATCCTTCCTGGTTTTGATAAATGCCAGAAATCTCATCTCTCATATATCTGAGAAAGGCACTTCACATACATAATCATACACATAAGAGAGAGTTTGCAGCTAAGGGTCCTCACCGGAGTCAAATCCTAGAGTTATGCTTTTGATTATCATCAGATAGACTAATACAGGTGGGTGAAATCATTCTTTCTGGAACTTGGGTATGTTCCCACATGAAAGGCTTTTGTTTAACCATGATGTAACACAGATCCATCAACAAAACTAGTACCCTGTCATTTCATTTTCCTTTTCCCTGACATAAAATTTTACCAGAATCAATCTAATAAACACCATGAAATTTCAGGCATGTCTCTAATCTCAAAAATAAATTTAAACGAAGAATTTTTATGATTGACTTGTGGAAATAGAGTGGAAGCGTAAGAAATTATCATGGAGCAATACTTCATTCAGGTAAAGATGACCACTGTCTTCAATGTCATTGGTCTGCTAAGTCATACACTGAATATACCCTAAAGAATGATAAAATCAACTCACGTTGCTGATGTAGAAAATCTAGAACATGGCTTGTGTAGGGATGTGCCTTCCAGGAGTGTCACTCATGACCCCTCTTAAAGCAAGTGTGTTAAAAATTTCAATCTTACAGCTTCATGTCCACTTGGTAGGCAAAAAGCAGTGCTCCAAGTCAGCCAGAGTTTCATGAGTGGTCAGATTTGTTCTTTGCCTAGCAAAACTTTACTTCACCTTATAGATCTGAGAACAGGAAAAAAGAAGGCAGAAACAATTAAATCCCAGATTAATTTAAAACAGTTAAGGAAGACTCTACTCATCTTTCTGCAGTGCTCACTCCTCCATATTTCTCTGTTGTGCCCTGAGCTGCCTCTTCATCAGTGTTGACTTGCAGTTCATCTCTATATCAGGGTTTTCTCAGTGATGTTTATCATTTATAAATATTAAATCAGTTAATTACAATTGAACATTGTGGTGGTAAAAAACCTTCCTGGACATAACCTGAAGTTATCAGGAATGAAATAGTTGTTATATATGTCTATAGTCAAAGCACTCATCTGAGGCGGGACATCTTAACTAATCTAAGCTAAATTTTACAGTGGTATCTGTCCCAGTCTGTCGTACATTATTTTTGTCTATTAATTGGTTTGGTTGGTGGCAGAAATTATTCAGATATCCTTAAGACTTACAACTTTATTTCAGTTTTTTTTCCTATGTGATTTTTCCTGCAGTTACAAAGCAGTCTGCTGAAGTATTCTTGTGGACTTTTCCTAAACAGTTGTCATTCTGAACAGCTCATGGCATGGCACCACATATTAATACCCCTCAATCCAGAAGTGATGTTTAAGGAGGAGAACCCCAGAAATGGTGTATACCGTCTACTGAGATTGAAAGACTGTAGCAGAATCATTCTGAAATTAACTTTTGTTCAATGCTTTAAGACCTTTCATGATAAAAGCTGTGGTTTTTTTTAATTGCACTGTCCAGGTTTCAAACATCTGTGACCATTGTTCTCAAATAATATTTTATTTTGCAGTTACTGCTTCACTTGCTTTGTTCTCTGCGTTTCTACAGCACCAAACAAATGGATCATAATTATACTCCAGCAATCTATTTGTGTAAGAAAAGACAAATACAATTCAGAGCACAGAGGTAAAACAAATGCAAAGCAAAGACACTTTTATGCCTGGGAAATTCTTCTTGGGAGGTTAAATGATATTTTCTGCATTGCTTTAACGTACAGATATGTTGGCTGAGAGGTGTTTGTTCTAAAGGATGAGCAGTCAAAAATTTGATTTCCTCTGTTGAGAAGGACTATTTATAAAGGAGAAAACTGAATTTCTCTTGAAGTTGGAATGAGTATTACTACTAAAACTGTACAAACTCATAGTAGTCACTAATCTAGCAGAAATGCAATACAGTAATATTGCACTGTGCTGTAAGTGTACTTATCTCTGTCTGGATTAGGAGTGTACGTGTAATTAAGCAAACATTGTACAGGATCTGAATAATTTCTTTTAAACAGTCACTCAGGTCCTGTGCCGGCAGTCAGCAGATAGTTGTGTATATATTACCTCTGTAGGTATTACATTGGTTTCTAGATTCAGGGCACTCTTTTTTTTTTTTTTTTTTTTTTCAATTGGAGCTGTGTGTATGAATTATGAATGCAAGCACAAGAGTTGGCTACAATCCAGGGGACCTGCTGAGGTGTTTTATTTGTTGACTAGGAGCTGAAAACTGAAATATGTTGGTGCTGTCAAACTGTGATGGAGATAGTCCGTCCTCCATAGGACAGGCTCTCAGCAATGTTCTCTGGGAAATGTAATCTGGGTTTGGGAGTTTACACCATACAAAAGAAATTTCTGACTAACACATCCTAGAGGATGATTACAAACTACAAAAATCCTTTCTCCACCCTGATCTTAATGGTGGATTATGGCAATGTCCCTTTCCACTCATTCCTGATTGGCCTGCTGTGATGTGCTTTGTCATATGAAATATTGGTACCTTGCTCTTTGTGGTGCTTCATGGTTAATACAGCCGTTAATAAAAGATTTAGTTCACTACTAAGACTTTAGGTAAAGCTGCATAGCCCCTGAGAGCAGGAGGCAGAGGTATTGATTTCGTGCTGCCAAGAGAAAGGAGTTGTTTATTCAGTTGTAAAAATGCTTTCTGTATTATGATCTGTATTTTGCAGAGAGTTTCCTACCCAAATAATGACCTATGCTGATTTCTTTAACTTTTGATTATCTGACAGTTGACTGACTGTTGTTTGTGGCAGACTGAACTCCAAAGAGAGAAAGCTATGAATCCCTTGCGTGTTTGGTTTTATCTCTTCAAAAGGAAGATTTCAGAGAACATACAGCATCTGCAGACCAGATTCAAACTTCTCTGATCTCTGGTTGCTCTTTCTGACGAATAAAAGGTACTGGCACATCAACAAAACCATCAAAAGAAGGAGTAACATTGTGCTTTACAGTGCTAGTTCTGTGATGTGTCATTGATTCCCAGGAGTAATTAAGGAGGAGAAGAAAGTGAGGGAGGATGTGCTGTTCTTAGATTTGGTCTTTGTACCTAGATACAGAAGTTTAATGAATTTCACCTTGATTTGCCTCCAGCTGCAGAAGAAGTAAAGCAGGTCTAGTCCTTAGCAGCAAAGAAGATGATTTGTGAGCAAAGCTGGCTCAAAGCTTCCCATCAGGCTAATGAAAATTGAATCCAGTCACCCCAGCAATGAGAAGAAAATAACAGATCTTCACCATATGGGTCTTCTCCTTCCTGATTGAAGGCTGGAGCTCCCCATAAACCCTGCCAGGGCTGCCAGGCTGCTATAGAGCACACCCAGCGCTGGGGTGGTGCAGCTGGGTGGCCTCTGTCCTCTGTCTTGTATCCTGCTTCTCAGGATTGTCCACATCTGCGTTGCATGAAGAGGCTAGGGTATACACAGGTATGGAAGGTGAATGCCTCTGTTAGTCCTGTTCCTCCTTTCCCCCTTGGGAAATCCCCTATTGCATTCAACCTGGGAAATTCGGAACAGTGATAAATAAAGCTGATCTTTTCATACTATAAAATATTAAGAACAGCCTCAAGCATCCTGAAAATGAATCAATTCTTTTTACTTTAATTTAGTATTTCCTGACTAAAAACATGCCTCTGCCTATACTCATTTACTTCAGGTAGGCTTCAGGAGATATATAAAGCACAGCTATGGAAGACCTTTGTGATTAACTTTGGGTTAGCTATATATTAATTTCCCAACACTGTTCCCTTGCTGCACAGTAACTTACAAGTTCAGGCTTAATAATACCATCTGCAAAATAAGTTCTTGTGTGTTTCAGGAAGGCCTTAGCAATAACTGTAGCGCTCTTGGTGTGCTGCAGAGTTATAAAGACAGCCAATTTTTAGACATTCCTTACAGTTAAAATGACTCTGATCTCTACAGTCTTTCTGTTAGACAGTTGCTCATTCCTGGAAAGACAGAACGGTGTCACTGTACTGTCCCTCTTCTGTGCTGGCCTTTGTGGCTGCACTGCAAATGCAAACTAGACAAAAAGCTGATATCCCCATCCAGATATTTCCTTGATGTGACAGTGTTTTCTAGTTGGGCTGGAACTGTTTTGATGCATCCTAAATGATCCCCCAGCCACACAAAAGGCTAAAAGTGCAGTAGTGGAAGTGCTTCCTATCATGCAGAAATCATCATCAGCAGAGGTCTCTTCAGCAGCGTTCTCCAATGCCCGCATCCTACTGAAGCTCACAGATAGGTTCTCTTAACCTTAAGCATACATGGTGAAATTATCTGCCAGAATAATTTCTGTGCAAACATAAAAGTGCCAAACGTTGGTAAAAGAGCCATAAAATCCTGTGTACTGGGACTGAATGTCCTTGTTACTGACCCTGTGCCATGGGGTAGATCCACCTGGAGGCCATGCAGTTTTGGAGTGCAGGGCACTGCAATGAGGTGAAACGATAACCTGGAACATCTGTGTTCATTGTCTGCAAGGCAGCGTGCTGAGAAGGAAGGCTTCATATAAACAAATAGCTAAGGGATAGGGCTTTAACTAGTGTAATCTTGCACTGCGTTGGTTACCCCTGTCGATCTCTGCTTGGTTTCTAAATTTGCTATTCAGCTGCAGCTGATATTTGGAATATATTTGGAATAAAAAGGTATTGTAGAAACTGCAAGAAGCTGTGGTAGACTGGACTATTCAAAAAGGCAGCCTGGGAGCTGAATGATGACAATTAAAAACACCTGGTACAAGATTCATAGAAGGAATCCCCAGAATGCCTAAGGGCAGAATTTGTATGAAAAAGCTGTCCGGTGACATCAGGTAAATATTTGTAGTATAACACAAAATGTTTCAAGAATTGTGGTAACAGTGCAAAAGACTTCACTGTTTTTCAGCTTTTTTGTATGCCACTTAGCTTTATTGGTGCTAACAGACCTAAAGAATTGTTTCAGAGACCTGAAAAATAAGGTCCCTTCCACAAATGACCTACAAAGAATTGAAAAGCTTTGTTAACAGACTGCTAGTCCTGGATGTGACTTCTCTTTTAAAACCTAAAATGATTTGTATCAAAGCTCCTCTTTTGATTTCCCCCCTGAAACATTAGGAGGAACACTAGTACCCAGGGGGCAAGATAAAGACAGCTGCGCTGACATTTAAGCTAGCAAAACACTGCAGTGGGAATGCACTGCCCTGGAGAAATTTATGAAATATGCATATCCAGATTAAGTATATCCTTTTTATTGTCATGGACTGTCTCTGAAGCTGTTTGAAATGTTTAACTGCTTACTATTAAATGAATATGCTTGCCTTTGGGGAAGGCTTCACATGAAACCTTACAGCTAGCAAATAAGGAATTCAAAATATAACTCAAGAAAACTGTTAGCATTTAGTCAATATGTATATTAATTTATTTCGGTTTTCCTAATTAGTCACAGTAATAGCAGATCCATGTGCTAATATGTGATATCCCTAGTGCTATTTGTACTCACTGGAAACATTTTATGGATATTGACTATATTTTTTCCTCGTTATTATGTACATATGAAATTGAAATGTGCTTTCCAAGGAGTGTCCACCCACTCTAAGAGCAGACATTCAAGCAAATATGTTGAAAGTTGTTTTACAAATGCCAGTGATGTGGTGTGTTTGAGATGATAAAAGCCCTACCTGATTTTATTGCATGAAATTGTTGATAAATGATAACCAGTAGGCTGCCATTCACTGATGGGTGAGAACTAAAGGAGGTGATAAAGAGCTATTGTGGTGCCACTGAGTTGCAGGCTGGCAGGACAATTTGGAAGAAAATAGAAATGTAAGAAAAGATATTTAGTTTGTTAAATTTTGGTTAGCTGACAGAGAAGAATGCTGTAAGCTTTCCTAGGTGGTGTTCGCCTTTGAGTCACAAAATGGGAGTGTCTGGGATGATTGTATTGGAAGGAATCAAATTTACTGTGTTCACAGTTAGTTCAGAGACTAGCAGACTCCCCTAAATAAATACTGTGACATCACTGGGCATTCATTAACATCATTATAGAAGGCATTCAAAGTTGGTCAAATCAATCAGAATAGACCACTTACTCCAGCATCTCCACAAGGTTTGGGTGGATCCTGATCAGCTCCTGGAGCATTACCTTTTGACTGCTGCTGTTTTCCTCCAGCTGTGATTTTCCACCCCCTCTCTTTTGGTTACATTTCTCTTCATCTTGCATGTCCAAGGCATTTGATTTAATTGCTTTCCACCCAACCACCCAGCAGAACTTTATCATTGTATGGTGGTATCACTCTAAGCAGAAGCAGTTCAGATAGGTGTTTTCCACTGGGAGAGTGCCTGCTGGTTTAGCCCCACCAATCTGCCTCCAGCAGGAAAAATACAAAAGAGCGCTAGAGAGAGAAAGAGGCTTTTTTCAGCTTTCTTTTTTTCCCTTTTTCTTTATGAGCACTGAGCTTGTGCTGTCTTCTGGGAAGCAGGAGGGCACTCCAGTAAAAAGAGTGAGAGCTCCAGATAGGATATTTTCATATATAGGTTATATCCAGATAGGATAACCTGTGCACTGTGGGGCCTGATGGAGTACTTTCAAGACGTCTTAGAAAGTGCCTTAAGTGAGATTATCATCTCCAAACACCAATTTCATTGTCAGTGCATCCATACCTCCTCTGGAAAACTTTGAGTAGGCACTCCTAGTGTAAAAATCTTGCATGCAGTAAGGCTTCAGTTCTTGACTCCATCTTGTACCACTGAAGGGTGAGATAAGCTCTTATGTTAAGGTCTTATCACCTAACCTTTAAAGATCAAGTGGCAAGTCTAGCTGATCTTCTTTCTGGGCAGGTTCTCCAAAACTGAATGGCTCTCTATTCATTTCACAATATTTTGAGAGCTCACCTTGCTGTATGTGTGGAAGACTGCCTTGCCCTAAGGTGAATATGGCAGAGGCAAGACCCTGCAATGCTTGGGTAATGAAATACATTATTTGCAAAGAAGGTAGTTGTGGAATCATTTTTAAGCATACCTGCATTGAGTTGCAAGTGGTATTGTGTTTCCTCAGGTCAATACACTTTGCATGATTCAAAATAATATTTTTTTTCTTCTGAATATGAGAGATATTCATAAAGAAGCTGAGGAGAGGGGAACTGTTTGTTGTGCCTTCTCTCTCTCTCTCAAGTACTTCAAGTGCTCATACACCCGGGTGACATGCTTTTGTCTCCTCCTGATGAAGTAACCAGGTGGGCTGTGTTTTGGTCTTGCTGAGACTCAGCAGTGAATCCATCTAGCTGAGAAGTCTCATTAGTTTACAGTAAAATATTGCCACCTATAATAGCAGTGGGGAACAAGTAAGACAAACACTGCCTGCCACTGAGTCTCAGTTTTCTGAATGGAGGTTATCACGTGTTATCTCATCTGATTTTCTGTATGTATTCACCTGCTCAGGAAAAGGTGTTCGTTGACAAGACCACTCACCTACATTTAATTAAGACAAAGGTCTTTGCCTTTTTTCTCTTGCATCAAAAGTAGAAATGTATACAATCTAGATGCACCGTTTAATTTCTGTGATGACATTGGTGTTGTTTTTTTTCAAGAATAGCCAGAAAAAAAAAGAATGATCATTTAAACTACATGCACTTTCACATGAGCATTTTTCTAAAACATTAAAAGTAAATGTTAGTAATGAAGTAGATCTTCTTCTAGATAGCTAATTCTTTAGATCTTGTGCAACAGTATTAATAATGTATTTAGCTTCATGGATAAGATAATGTTCTGTAAAATCAAATATTCAGAATTGTGTGGTTGAGAATTGAGAGTTTACAGCTGGCTTTTTGGCAGAAAGGGACTAGGGTTTTTTTTGCAAGTAACAGCTCAACAATATAATCTTAATAAAATTAAGGGATTTCATAACTATTCATTTGCTTGAGCTATTTCTAATATGCTACAGCTTTATCTACATGGCCAAAGCAGATGTGATAATGAATAGGTTGTGGTATATCAAAAAATGGCAAACTCTATTTGGTCTCCGCAAGTTGTTGAATATATACATAATGTAAGAAATACAAAGCAATGCGCCATTTCTTTAGGAACTGATGATGTTTCATGTTGCCCTTTTTTCATGTGCCAGAGGGAGAGCAAGAAGTTGCCCAGTGGTGAGATGGATGAAGGCATTTGACATGAGGACAGATAAGACAAGCTTTTGTGAGGAGCCTGGTAGTGCCAGGAGAGAGGGAAAGGGAGATGAGAGGTGACAAAGTATAATGAGAGTTGGCGAAGCATGCTTGATACTGACCTACTGTAAAACCTTCAAGGCTCATGTTTCTGTGATACAGGCATTGATCCACGAAACAGCTCAGAAAATGTCATTCAAAACCAGGGAGCAACTGCTATTTAGCTTACCTACCACATCATCTGGCAGATATGGGGTAAAAAGAATGCTTAATTGGGGAAGGGTAATTTTAAAGTCATTCCCTCACGCTCCTCTTCCTTTGGGAGCTCTCCACTTTGAAATCTTGTGCAATGCACAGATTTGGTGTTGATGTCTACCCTTGATTTGATGTGGTTATCAAGGCACACCTGGGTCCATAACAGAAGAGGTTCTTCTTGTTTTATGCTCATATGAAGTCCGAAGGGACTCACAGCTAAGTTCAAGACAGCTGGATCTTTTTCCATGGTCTTTTTGTTTATCTGTTTGTTGGATATAAACACTGTGTTCTTCTTTCCTTTTTCTTCCTTGCACTCAGGCTCACTTGCTGAGTCTCACGTCATTTCACTTTCAACCCTGTGATTTAATCCATGTGAGCTGACTCTTGGCTTCATGCACAGCTGGGCTGGCCTCAGTGGCACTTGGCTGTGCCTGACCATGTGGGCCCAGCAGATGATCAATGTCTTTGATCAGATGCTGCTTGGGACAGGAATGGTCACCTTGGGTATGGCCGTGCTCTCTCTTGTGGCAGGAATTCCCTATAAACCAAGCTCACATGCTGTGCACACCACTGGAGCCCACGGCCCAGGGCACCCAGGACATGATGGAGACAAAGATGCTCAGTGCACGCCTCGCAGCTGGCCATACCTGGCCAGCAAGCCAGCCTAGGAACAGACCCTTAGTCAGGTGGTGGGAATCAAGCCCAGACCACCTCCCTGACAGGCCTCAACTGCGGGCACAGAGGCCTCTGAGGTTCTGCGGAGCTCTGTAACGTGGCTGCTGGCTGCAGCCCAGATGTGGCAGTCATCAAAAGCCTGATGGATTTTGGCTGCTCCTGAACCCATGGGTCAGCTGAAGTGATCAGAAGATGTTTGGGTGACTATGAAGTCTTCTAGAAATGGGTGTGCATTTAGGAAAGAACGCTAAACTTACCAGATATCAGTTTTATCTAGCTTTAGCAAAAAAGTCAGTTTGGGAATATTCTTTTGCTTTCTTTTCTTATTTCAGTTTTTATTCCCAAGTGCTGACAGTTAAATCAGGAAATATTTTCAAATGTGAATCGCTATCCAGCACGAGACTTGCAGTTAGAAATACCCATGCAAAACCAGTATTCAGAAACCTCTGGGGTTTGTTTTTTTTTTAATAGAATGTAACTCTTAACCCAAACTAGAGATTATGGAATAACACACACACACACACACACACACGTGTGTGTGTGTGCAAAACACTGATTTCTTCCAGTCCTAGATATAATCTCCCGTTCCTGAAAAACCGAATTTTTGAGAAATAGTCTTCAAGAACATAAGTATACACTATTGAGTCCCACATTTCCTTCAGTCAAAATAAGGTTTCTTTTGGTTAATTAGTCTTGCAGAATATCTTAGTTAAGACTTAAGAAATTTGTGATCTTGGAGGGAAAATGCTTCCATATTTCATTTTGTACAGTACTCAAATGTATTGAATATACAGTTAGAAAGCGTTGCCCATTTTATCAGTTTTTTACCATCAGGGCACATTAGACATGGTCCACATGAATATAGGCCAGATGGCGAGCCTAGGCATGTTGGGCTACCTGTATTATCTGTGATCTGTGCTCCCTCTGGACCCTGCTGTGAAGGGCATATTGAAGCTTAGGCTGCCTACAGATCCTATACAGCTTTCCTATGTCCTTCTAGCAAGGTTTGGGCTCAATGTTTGTCAGCAAACTGTCAGTAGACATCATGTAAGACAATGTGAGATATGTAGCAGAAAACTTTATGCAGCCCATCCAGAGAATGTCTAACAAGAGCTCAGGTGTCGCCATGTCTCGTGCTCTGGGGCTTGCCTGGCCTGTGGCAAATCTACCTGCAGGTTCATCGGGTTTATAATCATGATATAAACTGTTTAGCCTATTTGGAAAGCCAGTTTTAAAGAAGTCATATATACCCGATATTCTGATGATGCAATGTATACTGACATAATTCTCTGAACTGGTTTTTAAACTTTCTTTCTTGCTAGAACATACCTAAGTCCTTAGATTAAATAGGATAAATTGATAGCAGAACAGAATTATAATGTTCTGAAGCAAAATCCATGCAGAGTTTTCTGTTAAAAGGAAAACAATTTCTCAACAATTGCAATCTGAAATATCCCAGTCTTAAAACTGTTAAGCAGCTGGTATTAGAAAGTGCATTAATAGAAAAGGGATACACTGCTCTTGTGTGGAGGGCTACAAGTTCTGGTTGCACACATGATTTACTGTACCTACTTTTACATCAGCACCAGTTTCACAACTTTACCAGTTGGTCTTTTCATTTTTTGTATTAGCCTTTACTCATTGGACAAGCTGATGCTAACTAATAGTTCATGGCTTATTGATCATTTATGTTTTGGTGTACTTATGTGATCATTTTAAAAAAACAGTGGGAACTGAAGAACTTCTATAATACTTTATTCAAAATTTTCATGTTGAAACAGTCATGTGAGAAACAAATAGAAGAAATATTTCTCTGAAAGTTCATTTTTTGACTGGCCTGAGGATGCTGCTTGCTTATACTCTGCAACACTAAGATATTGATCTGTGCTAGTATTCATGTATATTTTTAGCCTAAGATGTATTTATCCTTCTGTTTAAAACCTAGGGGACTTAAAGGGTATTTTCATGATGGAGGAAGATATGAGGTAGCAAATGGCACATGCAGGAATATATATGCTTTCTCATGTGAGGTTCATTTAAATATGCATTCAAACTGCCAAATGTATAGGAATGAGGAAGAGAAGGTGC
Organism: Falco naumanni; assembly: GCF_017639655.2. Lineage (NCBI taxonomy): Eukaryota > Metazoa > Chordata > Aves > Falconiformes > Falconidae > Falco > Falco naumanni. Next base: position 74,818,175 of record NC_054056.1, read on the forward strand.
AGCGCATTGTTGTTTTTTACCCTTTGGTACTGAAATGCTGAGCTTACTGTTTTGGTTTTGATACGTTCCCACAGGTTTACGGAGTTATGCCTTTCACTTAAAGGAAATGTGTCTGGAGGTGGCAGCGTTCCCCACAACTGTCCCAAGGCCAGGGTAGGTAAAGACGACTTGACTCAAAATATTCATCTACACCTGCATCTATTCTAAGATTCACCCTACTTTTATAATTGCTCCCATCTGGAATTTGACTATGTCTCCCTCCTTTTTCTAAGGAGAAAAAATTATGCGGTTAGGGCTCTGTGCTCATCCAAGGGGAAAGGGACAACATGCATTTCCCAGCCACATGTGAGAGCTTTTATAGTGCATAACTGCAGGAATAAACACAAGGCTCCTGTTGTCTGTCAGGTCTGTTCAGCACACAGAGAGAATGGCAATGAAAGCATGGTATAACTTTTGACAAACGCAGAAGCCTTTGCAGTCTGTGTTCTCTGACAACAGAGACTCCTGTGAAGATGGAGAGAAAACATTGAACTGATGTGCTAAAAAGCTCTCTGTCGGGACAACTACCTGTTGATAAAGTGCTTTCCCTATAACTGGGCATTTTTATAATGCTGCCTTTCATGATGAGAAATTTTTTTCAGATATGAAATGGGACTAAAAGTTTTTCATCAAATCAACATCATTTAATTCATTTTCCATCTGCATACCTGAATTTATGGGATTTGTTCTCAGGATGTCCAAAAGTTGCACCATTGAGTTTTTCCTAGGATTCATCAGGAAAGCCTGCACATAGTAATGCTGATTAGCAGAGCTGCCTGTGTCTGATAATTCCTCAGCAATGAGGTTGCTCCTTCAGGAGACTACAAAAAAAGCTTACACTAAGCCTTATGTTGTACACTTCTCTCCAGGTCAATATCAATACTGGACCTTTAATGTCAGACTGCAAATCCACAATTAACTAGGTAGCCTGAGTCAGATAATGATTGTCTCCTGAAAACTCTGTTAACACTGTTTTTCTATACTTTCCTACTTTTCTTCAAATGCTCAAAAAACCAACCAAACAAAAAAAATTCAAGTACAAGCCAGTCATAGTTTAAGCTGTACGGTCAGCAAGTTTTAGCACTAAAATGTCTCTCAGTAAGCAAGTCCAAGGAGGAAAATCTTCATTGACTTAACTGATCGTTCTCTTTCATTGCAGTCAGGGTGGATTTATCTTTTTCTGAAAATTACCTGCCTGATCCAGCTTCTGTTAGAGTCAGAACTACCAACCTCAGGAAACCCAGCAGAGGAAGACCTGGTATGTTTCCGAGGTCAGACTGCATGTGGTCTCCAGAGTAGCTGGGTGTATACATTGGCCTCTGCTCTGCATCTGTGCCTGATGTTTGCTTGTGCTCTGGCTGTTTGTTCGGGACTTGGGCATTCTGACAGCTGGGACTAGTGGGTACCCAGGAAAAAGGGGGCCATTTAACGAAGTTTTAGAGGGGCAAATTGCTGTTACAGGAGAGCGGTTATTGCTGAATGTGTCTGTACATCAGATGTTTTTTACTTTTCTTCTGAAAGAAGCAAACTTTGATTATTAAATGTTTCTGCAGTATTATCAATTACTGCCCGTTTATCTGTTTGGTTTTCAACACAGTGTTATCTCCTGTTTTAATATTCATATCTCATCATGGCATCAAACTTTCTCTTCCTCCCATATAATTACATCACTTTTCTCAGTAGTATTGCATATATTTCGATAAACCCTGAAGGCAATGTTAGAAGCAGTCTAAACTTGACTAGTGTGAGACAGAAATGCTAGGCAATATTTTACACTGGCAGGAAAGGAGCCCTAGAGAGAAAAAAATTGAGCTGAGAGAGAAATGTGAGCTATAGGGAGACGCTTTTACCAGCATGTGGGGGAAATATCAGAAAGAAAAATACCCTCCCTAAAAATCTTTAATACATCTTGAGCGTTACTGCACTCAGAAGTTTAACTCTTCCAGAATGCCACAAAGCTTTTTATATGACAGATAAATCTAATTATGTTAACCTTCTGCTGATTTCCCAGTTCAGCGCATACAAACAGATGTCAGGCTAATCTCATGCATCTTTGCCTTGCGTTGCATCTCATTAAAGTGGAAGACCTCACTGTGGAGACCACAGGCATACCAAGAGGCCAGTGCTGGAATGGAATTTCAGCAATGCAGAGACCATACTGTCTCTCTGCACATGAAGGGGGTAAATACCTACGAAAACATGCTCAGGGTAGGAGGGGTTTATATGGTGTTTCTCTGGGCATGAGAGCAGCAAGAATGTTACGATGACCTCTTAGATAGGAAGTACTTTTTCTTTTTAAGTGACCTTATGTATTAGCTAGTCCTTTCAAGGAAAGGACTGACTTTCAGTAGAACTTTAATTCTAGGTAGCTCTCTAACACAAACAACTTGCCTCTCTCGAGATCTGGATTATGCAGTTATACTGCACTGTACTTCCTTGCAGCCTCTCAAAGGAGAATTTGTGAACCACAGTGGTAGTGAATCCTGTAAGAAAGGCTTAAAGGGTATTATCTGCTCTCAAGTTTAGGATGAAGAGCTGAAAAAACAGGTAATCTTCAAAAAACGAGCAGATGGTTAAAAACCAGCTTTTACAGAGCTCTTCTCACCGCTGGCCGTGTGTAAAAAGAATGAGAAGCTGAATTAAAATGTGCCATGAGAAATAGTGTCTGCCATTCTAAACACCACTTTCTACTCTCTGGGCATTTGAAAGCAAATTATATCTAAATCCATTTTATGCAGATAAATGCCTTTATGCTATTAGTACCACTTGAAGTAGCCTTAGTAAAAATTCAGTTTTTTCTCTTTTTTGCTAGTGGCATGATTTGGGAGGAGGAGGTAGAAGAAGGGGGGGGACAAGCTTACTTATAAAAGAAAAAAAAGCCATTCAAAAGCCATGGTTTCTTCCCTCAGATTAATTTGTCATATTATAGTGTGTCCCGAAGGTTAGATTAAATAATCTTGTTCACCTAACAAGGAAATTGTTATAATCCCCAAAAAGCTAAGCTTAAAGAGCTGTAGCAGTTGCATTTTTGCCATACCTAGAAGAATGAAAGCATCCATTTCTGTGCCAATGTGCTGTTGGAACTAAATTCATCTCTGAGAAGTCAAAAAAATGACGGAACAGTGCACAGAACAATAATCAGAACCGCTGGTGACAGGCGTTTTCTCAAGCTTTTCAATGCTTGAAATGTCTTACCATGTAGCATTACTTTCTCAGAGTTCAGGATTCAAAATCAGAGATAGCTAGTACATAAAGCATCATTTAAAACCAGCCTTCTACCCAGGTTTCTGTTTTACACACCAGTCTTACAAATAACATGGTCTACAGCTGTGATGGCTGTGATAGTTTAAAATATTTATACATAAAATTTAAAGATCTTTACTTGTCTAATACTCTCTGATGACTCAGTGTAAAGCCTTTTTTAAAAAAAAGCACCCCCAACCCCTCAAAAAGTTTGACCCATCACTATGTATGTGAGCACATGCTTTTATCAGCCCACTGTTTGCTTGAGTCATTCTTGTATTATGATCTCTCAACCTAAGTTCTGAAGAAGAAATCCTGGTAACACAGGGAGTAACCTTTGTCTAGGAAAAGGTTAGAAAACTGTGCTCCAAAATGCTATTTATTTGTATCCTTAGCTTGAGAGAACACTTGGCTGTTATGAATCATTACAGTAGCTAGAACAATGAGTCATCAGAACATGATGACAGAAGAGTTATGTTTCAAGGAAAGCAAGAATTTTAAGCCCTGACAAATTTTAAAGAAATAATAGTATGGTCAGAATGATATGTTATACTGATCATTTAGGATCAGATTCTGTTGTTATTTGCATTAATAGTGCCACAGTTAATGACATTGCTTGCAGAGTTGCTCTCTGTTAGAGTCTTCAAATGGGTTTTGAGTTTTGTTTTTTTTTTTTAATTTATTACCCTGTAGGCCATGATCAGTGTTATCTTTAATTATGTATGCTGTTTGAAGATACCACTGTAATAAAATCCTAAGTACTTCATTAGTTAATATTAATTCAAGTGCGAGTTCACTGTTTCCTATTTTTCCTGTATTTTTTATTTCTGCTTCATGGCCATGACTTTCTCAAATGGAAAGCATGTGACAGTATAGAGGTAGTAAGCTCCTAAGCATGTGAGCTAAAGAGCCAAGAAAAAGGGACAAAACACTCTTGTGGGTTGAATGAGGTTTGCACCCAATGTTCATTTTGAACCCTTGAGTTCCATGAAAGTGGAAGGTTAAACTCCCCATTTTGCATGATGGAGTCCCCCCCACAGCTTTTAATTGCAGATCTATCTCCAGTAAGGTCAGAGGTACAAATTTCTCCCACCTATTTGGGTTCTGGCCAAAAGCTTGATCAGAACTTCATAAGCCCTGCAACTGCACCTTCAGCTAAAGGAAAACATCAAATAAAAATATACTCTTTTCCCCAAATATATTGTTCAAGTTGCAATAGCATGGTAGGGTTTTGGTGACTGGAGCTTTGGTAGAAAGGAAACTAGGTATATGAAACCAAAAGGATGTCCCATACTTCCTTTGCTGTTAATCTGTTTCCTAATGGAAAGGGAGAGATGTCAGAGTATGGATGGGAGACTGAGGTTGCTAGGGTTCAGACTGAAAGATGAGATGGAGGTGAAGCCTGAGTTACACTCACTGCTTTTTTCTGAAGAAGCAGACTCATTACTAAGGAACGCATTTTTTCTGGATCGTAGACCCAGAAAAGCCTAGACTTGTCCAGGAGATGTTGTAGCGGCTGCAGTGTGTACAGCACTAGCCCAGTGCGCTGGCCTCAGCAGAGGTCAGCAGTAGATGTCTGCATAAAGAGGTTAAGCTTTTAATGATATTCACTGCAATAATTGCTTCCCAACCTTCACTGATTTCTGTGTGTAAAACAGCGTGGCACAGAGCTTAGACCAAACCATTTAACTGCACATTCCTGCAGCTGGTTTTGTAGCTTGTTCCAAGTTCAGAGCAGCCATAGCTGCACAGCGAACAGCCTGAAAGTTAGCAGTTAGCTGGGCTGAAGCTGCCAGGGGTATTCCCTGTACCAAACTGAAGCGTAGACATGATGCTGACAGGTAAATATCAGCCAGTCAGTGCAGCAGCAGCCAGCAAGTGTGGAGCAGGTAGGGTGGTGCAAGGCACAGATGCTTCTCTCTGCAGAACATGGGCTGTGAGGAAAGCTTCTAATAAAGAGAAAGTGATGGGCCTGGTTCTTGAGCTCATATCCACCATTCCAAGTGATGACCATTCATGTGTTAGGATGCAGGTTGTACAGTACAGAGAGCCTCTGTGCTCTAAATCACAGAAAACCAAATGCCTCTCTGTAGCCTGTAAAAAACATAGGATATTTAGTGCAAAGGACCAGAACCAACAAATCTTCAGTGTGTAAAAGGAGAACAGCAGAAGACACAGGAAAACAGCCCCAACTGGATGTCCCAGGAATTTGTTAGATAAAATGATCCACTGGTCCTAAGAAGCAGCGTATGTTTTGTACTACAGAAAAGTGCAAAATCCTTGGAATTTCACTCAGGTAATCTTGAGCAAAACCTTGTTCCATGTCCCCACATATGGGAACTGGTTTAATCACCAAGAGGCAGGAACCAGAGTCCCACTTCCCCCGTACCTGTGACGGGCCCACACTGTGGCCTATCCCTACTGCTTCAAAGAAAGGCAAGTGAATAAAATTCAAGAGCTTTTTTATTCCTCAAGGGTGGAAAAAAGTATTCCCAAGCCTTGCAGATGAGTAGCAGAAGACTGAAGCATGGAATTAATTATATACAGTAATGACTTGTTTCGACAGTGCAACAAAGACCTGATAGCAAAGACTTTATTCAGTCAGTTGAACTATTCAGAAGGTGTAACTACGTTCACTGAGCTCTGTCTTGAAACAAGAAAGTTTTCTTGCCGCCACTTCAATTAAAAAGCTGCTCCAGAGCCTTCACTGCTGTGATGATTTGAGCCTCCTGTTACCAGTCTAAATCCACGCATGCTTGGCACCTACTCATGTGATGTTACAGAAAAGACTGTCCTTTAATTGGAATATTTTTTTTCTTTCCATGATACTTGTTTCCCTGGAATGTGTTTAGAGAACCGACTCTTCAATTTATATTGCTAAGCTAGCCTAACGTTATGGAAATGGCAGACTTTCTGCACAGCCAACCATCCTACCAACCTTTTTGTGTTTGAATTGATGTCCGAGCGTTGGTGTCCCTCATAACCTGCTTCCATGGGCAAGGGGGATGGGACATAACTGTCCCAAAGAAACAGAAAGCCAGACAGTTTTTTTTGACTGTGTCTTTTCAGTCCTGCTCTCACCTGTGCAGAGCACTCCTATAGCAGAACGGGAGTGGCTGACATCCTTTCTATACAGAAGCTGCAAGGCAAGGGAAAAATGCCCTGCGTGTTATAGTACAGACTAACCTGTGATAGTTCCAAGACTTATACTGAGCATAGGAACAGCTGGGATTTTCTGCTGGTCTTTTCCATAAGCATTCAATCATTCTTTTTTTTTTTTTTTTTTTTTTAACAGAAAATCAGCACTTCTAAAAGGCAAATAACCAAAATTAATAATGTTGGTGTTCATACGTCAGGAAAAAAATCTATTTGTTAAATATTTGCATTGAAAGAAAGAGGTGGGAATGGCATGGTCTTGGTTGCATCAGTATAAATCTTTTGCAGCTGCAACAGTGTCTGTGGAGTTTATGAATGGCTTATGTACAGCTGACCCCATATTTCAGTGTGCATCCTTCTGTTCTGGCCTGTGTCTTCCTCCTGATATATTCTGCCTTTCCATCTCTCACCTTCTGCTCTCTTCTTTTCCCTCTGTGACTTTTCCTATGCTTTCCTGACTTCAGCTTCCAAGAAAGTTAAGGAATTTTAACTGAAAGCATGTTGAACAGTTGCCCTAGTACAGAAGGTTACTCTTAATTATGTCCAAGGAAGAAGAGTCTACAATATCCCAAAGTAGCTCCTCCCAGAATTTACCACCATAGCTCCAAAAGTTTTTCTTTATTTGGTGTCACACTTAGTCTTGTTTTTTTCAGACATTCAGAAAATTCCTATCCCTTGGTTGTCAAGTTATTTGAGGGCCAGTACTATTAAACAGTCATGGACAGACAGCAGTGTATGTACAACAGCTTTACACAGTGTATACAATGAAGGTGGATCAGGTAAGCATATTACAGCATGTGTTCACTAGGTCCAGTGAACTCCTCTGTTGGATGAGCACTTTCAGACAAGCATCTTCTGTCAAGCAGATCACCCTTTATTCATCTCCTAGTGGGAATGCAAGTGAATTGGCCCATGTCTTCAGAAAAAAACCCCATCCTGCTCCCACTAAATTTCACAGGCTTGTGTGTTTACTTATAATCCACTGTGTTGAATCCCTCTTGACGTCAAAACATTTTAAATCCTTTTTTTGCTATCAGATCTTACCCTTTAGAAGTCCACTAGTGTTCATGAACACATCCTCAAAGAAAGAATTGCTTTTTTTCAGGGTTGTTTCACCTCTTTGTTATCTATGACCCATGTATGACATATGCTCAGCTACATGCTCTGGCATGAAATTTTCACGGAAGTTTTCAAAAGAATAAAGAAAGATTCGCCTATAAATCCATAGACACAACATAGCTTGTAGTTAATTTTATGTTTTATGTAATGATAAAAAAGTAATTGTTGTTTTCATTTAGCCACGGTGATTAGTCAGCAAGTATCTGTAATGTGGCATGCAGACTCCTAAGTGGAATGCAAATGTTTATTCTGACTGAAGGATGAATATTCAGATGCAGCAATTTCACCATTAAAAGCAACAGGTGTTTAGCAATTTCTCAGTAAAGCAAAGCCAATGAAGTAAACAATTTTTGTGCTAAGAAATGCTTTTTCTGGAGCTTAGTAGGCTTAGCAGTACTCTAGGAAGGTCCACCTTAGCAGAGACACCATATGCATGAGCAATGTTCACTGCCCTGCAATGACAAAGTAAAGCAAAATCAGGCCTGCAAGATGAATTGTTTTCTTATAAGAGTATTAATGTTCAAAATTCTTTCATGATGTGTGTATATTAACATGCAAGCAAGGAAACCTTGCTGCTTCATAATAAGGAGGGAATTTGTACAAGAGAGTACCTTGCATATTTACCAGTGAAGAAACCTTTTTGATCATATCAGATGAAGACCAAAGTGGCAAACACTATAACTAGATGCTTTTGATTTGCATCTGTTCTTAATGTATGATTTCTGAGAGTACCAGATCTGTTATAAATACACTCAAGAACATGGGAATGGTTTGGGAGTCAAAAACTTGCCTCAGGCAGTCAGGGGGCTTGCAAGTAAATGCTTTTCCTTACATTTCAAAGTTTCTCACCCTGTAATGAGCTTCCCCACCTTGTGAGTAAAATACACTCATCCATTTATCCAATAGTTAAAATCTACTGCATGTAGTGGGTTTGTGTGTGTAGTTGTGGGCATACGATTTCATAGGGCTCCAACATGTTTTCTTACTTTGCACAATGGATTTATCCAGAATGTCCAAAATTTCTTGTGAGAGAAAGATGTATGTAAAGCACCATCAGGCTGGTGGTTATCTTTTATTTATAGTCAGAATTGCACTAATTTCTGCTGTAACTATAAATCTCCCTGAAAAGCTTATTTTCACTGGAGTATTAATTGCCTGTAAAAGAGCAAGAGTTATGTGGCTGAATTGCTTGCATCAGTGGGAATACAACTGTTTAATGGCAATCTAACGGGCAAATTTAATTGTTGTATTATAATAATATTTTTTTTCCTTCCACATATTTATTATGAGTGTTTGCTACACTCTTGTCCAATTAAATTCTCCAACTTCTGAAACAAAAATTGGTTCTTTACCTGAGCTACACGTTTGCCAGCAAAGGAAAAAAAATAACGCGCATTCATATATAAATTCCTCCCACCCAGCTCTCTACATCAAAATCCTGTCTGCTGATGAACAGGGGTTCCTGAAACCAGGCTCAGCCCATGCCAAGGTTGATGGTTTCTGCTCCCATCAGCGGTTGAGGACTGCCACCCCAGTGTGCTCCCACAGTACCGAAAACAGGACAGTGGCTTTCTAAAATCACTAAGACAGGGTCTCAGCCAGGGGAGGTTCATACGCACCCTGATATACTGCACATCATCTGCCAGCCTTTCATCCCCTCAGTCAAAACATTTCCTTGGGAAATTACTTTTTTTAACTGAATGACAGCATACACTTTATTTTATTTCCATGTCTCTACAGAACTAGTGCTGCAATTGCATTTTCATGCCTTAATATACTTGCGTAAATTGACCTAACTTGGTGGAAGTATACCAAATCAAAAACCTGTAAAAATGTTGAGTAGTCAAATGCAGTAATTAAAGGAATTTTTAATCGCTTCAGATGTAGAAACTGCAGCATTCAGTAGATGACCTTGCAAGTTAGCTCAGTGTACAGCTCTGTGTGGCAGGGGACCACGAGCTCAAAAGCACAGACACTGTGACTTTTTTTCCAAATGGCAGGAGAAAACCTCTGCAAGACACTCATGACCTTTTTATTTACCGAAGGCTTTAATTTAAATTGGTTGAGGAACAGAGGTGAACATTTACTGAACCTAGACAAAACCAGGCATATATTACTGTCCAGGGAAGCTTGTCCACTGCCTCTCTCAAGTTTAGCAAATAGAAAATGTTTCTCCATCAGGCTCTTGTTCTAAAAACAGCTTTTCCCAAATCACAACCAGCTCATCTGTACGTTCCTTTTACAAGTGTATTTGAAATACTACATTTTCCACACTTTTAAACTCCAGTTGTTGTTTAAAACATTGAAAATATCTTTCATCACTGATTCAGTTCAGTTTTCAAGTTTCAGAGTTCATGTCTGCAACATCAGCTCTCAGAGGGCTCTCAGAGGTCCGTTTATTTCATTTATTCAAATAAATGGGACCTCCAAAATACTGGGAAATGGATAGAGGTGTAGAGTGGAAAAGCAAGGACAGCAGGTTAAGGACAATCTTGGAGACTTGAATGTGTTTTAAGCCTAGCTACTAGCCAATTACTTTGTGCTGCTCAGGTATCAATTTATGTAGCTGAAAATCTTAGACACCACCACCCCCCATATTTTCGTCCCCTTTCTTTCTCCAAAATACAAATAAATTAATTTTAATAGGAGCAACTGTTTCATCTCAAGGGATAGCTTCCTTTGAAACATATAAACCGATTAGCAGAAAGATGGTCACAAGTTGGCATCACTATCAAATTGCTATGCGGGAAAATCAGTGCTGGTATCATGTTATTTCAATCTGGCAGACTTTGGAATGCAATTTTCAGAAATGTGAACCTTAGCCTGCTTTGTTCTCTTACTTTTCAGATCACTAAATTTAGGAAAAGTTAAAGCCTTGATTAACCCTTTCATATTAATGACTTCTGTCTTGATATAATTTAAAAATAAAATTTCAGTTGCCATTTTTATTCTAAAACTCTTTCCTCATTAACTCTTTAGAAAATATTTACTTTCTTCCAAATGAAAACACACTTGAATGTCAGAGGCACAAATAAACCCTGTCAAGGTTGAAATCCCTCCATCACTCCCTCATTGCTCCTGACAGCATTAAGCAAGGGACAAAAAGGCAAATGTTAATAATGGAGTGTCAGTCTAGATATTTGTCATTAATGTTGAATGTCCTTGCTCTTGTGTATACTTTTATCAGTGACCTTACATTCTTTTAAAACATTCTCTAGGAGGAAAAACTATAAGAGAAAAACAGCACATCAGCTAAAATGTGAGATGTCTTCCATGAGAAAATATCTCCATGAGAGAAAGAGAGTATCTCCAGGAGTGTAATCATTTTGAGATTGTTTTAAGGACTCTGAAGATTTCTTCAGATCTTGAATGAAGCTCTGAGGTTGCAGTCATCTGCTCTTGATGAATTCCCCCTAATGTTGGACTGTTCCTTGAGAGAGGTGGCACAAAAAGGATGGACATCAGCAAGGGAAAAAAACAGGGAATTTATAGCCTATATGTTTTCCTAGATAGCCTCAGAGATGCTGAACCATTCAGTGCTTTCATAGGAAATGGTCATGTCCCCTACCACTTTTCCTGCATGTCAGTAGAGCTGGTCCCACAGCGTCCAGTACACTCCCACTGATGGCTTATCTTCCTTTGCTGTTTGAAAAATACATCTCCAATATCTTTTCATCAAGTTAACAACAACAACAAAAAAATCACATATGACTAACAAGCAGTAGTGGGCATGAGCTAGTCACCTCATTAGCAACCTGGTCATATCACTAACCTAGCCATGTCATTTAACTAGTCACCCTGTTTGCAGCTGACATCAGATCTTGAGTTCTGCCTGCTGCAGGTGTCTCAGGGATGACAAAAGCAGATAGTAGGTTGGCTTTTCTCTGAGCCACAGCCTCAAGTCAGCTCCTTCCCTCCACTATGACAAGCCAGTTGTCCCACAGCCCGGTCTCTCTTCTGTGTCTTTCTCAGTCCAGAAGAAACCCACTGCTCAGAGATGATGCACATTTGAGAAAAGTGTGCTGTGGGGTGGGATCCTCAAAAAAAAAAAAAAAAAAAGTGGTCTGGCCTGGACCAGGTCTTCCTAGGCTTGGACTTTGGCCACTGGGACAGGGACTGAGTTGGCACTGGCCATATTTCTCTATTATATGCCATGCTAGGGGGTCAAGCAAGTTAGGATCTTCTGTTGAGCCTGTTAAAGATGGACCCAGAGGAAGGACACTATTGGATGAGGTTATCCAGACCTGCCCCACATTCCCCCCATCCTATCATGATTGTCTACAAAGCATTCGTGTTAAAGCATAACCACCCTCAGTCCAAAAGTTTTAGGCAAAGAGAAACTACTTGTGGGAATTGTAGAGCTAATGGAGACAAACTTAAGTTTTACAGTGTGGTATAGATCTATCATACAATGTATCATTGTCCTGTCTTGGGGTTTGGCAGAGATTTAGGGTTTTGAGCTGCTACTGCCACTGTAGCTTTGATGAGCTGGCCATGGGTTTTGTTTATTTGGCTGTTTCTGTGTGCCTGCACTGTCAGATGATTTTTATTTAGTTTGTAATGTACTTCTCCAGCCTGTCTCCATCAGGTTAACAGAAATAAGTTGACCTATGAATAACATACAATAGAAGAAATGAAAAACATTTCCCTTAACGTTCAAAAGACAGCATTTTGTTTCTTAACCTGCAATAGACTTTGGAACTGAAATGGTGAGTGCAGCCTGTGGTTCATTATAGTCTAATATGACAGTTAGAAAACTGTATGTGATGAAATGAACCCGTGGGAGAAAAGCAGGTGCACAGTCGTGGAATAAGCCTGTGCAGTCTGGATGCAAAATGGTCCAAAGACAAACACAGACATGAGCTCTGTTCTGAATAAGGGTTGAAAGCTTCTTACCAAAACATCCCAGCCTGTGCATTGGTCCCAGCCTGGTGTGTCGGTTATCTCTGGAAATTGTCTGTCACTGGGAATCCCTGGGGATGCAGCTGTGGGGCTCTCTCACCACAAGCACCAGCTGTGGTTTTTGGGGGGTACGGGAGGAGCTGTGGGGGCTCCCATGCACATGGAAGGGCACAGCATTGTCCCATGGGAGCAGCATTAGTCAGTGCAGCTGAGCTCCTGATGTGGGTGTTGATCTCTGCAGGAGCTTTTCTGCTTCCATGTACTAAAACTAAAATATAACTGAAAGATGGTTAAGAAGAATGAAGCTAGGAAAAAATCTGTCATGGCTCCTTATTCCTGTTAGGTACAAATTCTGACGACTGCTACAGTTTTGGAGTCAACAGAGAGAAAGACATGTTTGGGGCCACTAGTATTTTCAAGGGAACTTACAGTTCCTGCAGCTAAATGGCTGAGTAGGATGAATTTACTCAAAGATTTTGGTAATATGTTTACACAGGTATTTAGTCTTCTAAGCTAGTCATTGAAGTCCTTCTGTTCAGCAACTTCTACAAATATAAGAGGGGAGAGGAATAAAATATAACCAGCAAAACTTTTTATTTGGTTAATAACTTTCAAACCCCAAAGCTTCAGCCTCAGAATCTGTTCTTGTTCTACTAGTGTTTTATAATCTCAGACCCTTGCTCAAGAGGACAATTTCTTCTTGTTTCATCTTACTTTAGCATTCATACTGTAACAAATCAATTTTCACACCAAGGGCATATTAACAACCTCAGGATCCTTTCTCCTCCACGTCCTAATTTGGAGATAAGTTAATTCAATATTTGATTGTCATGCATTGTTCTTGCTTTAAATACTCTGTATTTGTTTTTGCTTCAGCAGCATATTTAGGATAGGAAATCCTTTTGACTGTTTTCCTTTATAACCAGCAAAGCAATTACATGCAGCACCACTGACTGACTGTACCACACATTATCTGAGTAGCTTGTGGAGGGCAGTCCTGCTCATTAGTTATGATTTTACTGTGATTTCTGTTCTTTAGATCTCTTTCTCATTTTATACGCTGGTATTTTGGTTTTAAAAACCATGGCTGTTAAAAATAACTTAAAACATACAAGCACTTATTTTTTTCAAAGTATTACAGTAATTAAAAAAAAATAATCAGAGGCTTTTCATTACGTTACTTCTCTGAAGCCTATTGAAATTGTTGTAGATGGCTACTGACTCAGGCAACCTTCTGATCATGTCTAGAATAGAATAGATGGTAACAGTAAAAATAAGCACCAGTATGCTGAGAGGTCCTAGTGAAACTGCACTGATTACCATGTGTCTATCAACCTGTCAAAACTCACAAATCAAGAAGACTTGTAAAACCATATTGGAGTAACAACATGGGAAAAAAGGGTGAAAACTATGGAAGAACTAGTTACAGATAGCAAAGAGATATCTCTGAGTGGAATGATTTGTCTTTCCAGGCATAAAGTTTTTAAACAACATAGTTTAGAGGTTCACCATCACTTTGCTGCCATGAAAACATTAAGCGATTAGTATTCAAATAAAAAATCTTCATCAAAATACTGTTAAGGTTTAACTTCAGAAAAATGCTGATCACATACACACTGTAAATAGTAATAGTTTGGGAGAGGAGCATGTGTTACACCTCTCCTAGACACAGAATTGGCTTTAGTCTGAAAGTCATAATTCCTGAGGAATGAGGAATCCAGAAAAGTAGAATTCAGATCAGTATGGGAAGAGGTTTTCTATTATAGTTAATTTATTTTATTCACTAAAATAAACTTAGTGAATTCACCAGAAAGTATGTTTTTGGATGATCAGAAGTATTCATGAATATTTACCAAATTCCTAAATTATTTTAAGAAAAATATGCTACAGAGAGGGAGCAAAGTAATGTCAGTGAAGTTAATGCATCTTTTCTCTTTGAAACACAGAAACATTTTGAGATTTCATTTTAAAGTTTTTGTTACATAAATCAGCTTTAAAAAATATTTTTTGCGTCTATGAAGCTGAAAAATTACCAATAAGTACTTGGTTTGTTTTTTAAAAACTAGGTTTCTTATTTCAAAATTTTACAGAGAAATGTCTACCATTTTTATTTTACTATTGGTTAACAACTGGCTCTGTTTTCTATGCTATTAGTTATTAACTAATAACTAAATTAAAATTTAATTGTCACAGTCACATATGCCTAGAAATGTAAACACTGGAAATATTTTTGGTTTCCTATTTACCTTCACTGCATTACATGGAAGTGATTTGTTTATATTCTCAAAATTCATAGATTATTTTTCAATAATTTCTAGACAGGATTATTCTTTTTGAGAGTTAAACTCTTAGGCACTTTACTAAGGTTTCAAAGATGCACATAGTATTTTAAAAAGTCCTGAAAAGTTTTAAAAATGCTTTCTTGGTAATTGTGTAGGACACTGTATTTAGAGGTATACATTTTTTTCATCAGAATTACTTTGTTGGTTTCAGCTGTCATTAATGAATCACCCAAATGAGTATTGCATTGTAACAATTATACTATCAGTTAATACATATCCTTTTGGGCTATCCTACATATGATATTCAGCAAAATATCAAATATTTCCATAGTAAACTCCAGAATGACATATCCTGTCAGTGCCCTGAATATCATTAGACATTGCTGCATAGTAAATACAGACTGCCTCAAATGGACTTTATTACTATTTATGCCCTTCATGACAAGTAATGATGTTATGTGTAACATGGACTATATGTTGTTTTAAGTAATTCTGTTCAACTTAAAATATCACAAAATTATTTTCCAAATATAACACATTCATTTTAAATATCAGAAATAGCTTCTACAAATTAGGTAATAATGTTTCCAGGGAACATTTCATTAAGTTTGTGTAGAGAAGATCATATATACCTCATAGACTGACATTATGCAAAATATTATATTAAAATAATAGAATTATATTACAGCTAGTTGAAAGTTAAA
Organism: Falco naumanni; assembly: GCF_017639655.2. Lineage (NCBI taxonomy): Eukaryota > Metazoa > Chordata > Aves > Falconiformes > Falconidae > Falco > Falco naumanni. The sequence goes on from NC_054056.1 coordinate 74,833,620, forward strand.
CATTTCTGATGGTTGAAACATTTCCATTAAACTCTTAATTTCCTCTGCCTCTAAACTGACTGGTTTAGTAAAATTACTCCACAATATTTCTAGAGTGCTTTCTACCCCAGACTAATTTAACCATACAAATTTCTGGGTATTGAACAGAGATCAGCCTAGTAGGTCTTTTCCCGCTTGTTTGCTATTAATAATCGGGGACAAATACTTTTCACTTTCCCTTCTGGAAAGCAGGTACAAATGAAGGCTACTGCATTGTAAATAATCTCTACGACATTATAATAAGGAGGACAAAATTTGTTCATAAGAGAATGTCCTCATGGATGTCTTCATGACTTGCTGCTTCTACTCACAGTGAAAACAGCTGATCTTCACCTTTCACTGCCAACACAGTGATTTACTGGATGACTCCTGAGTCCACATTGAAGAAAATAGCACATTGTGAAGATTTTCATCTGCACTTACAACTAAACCAAGAAAACTTTTTTTTTTTTAATTGTTTAGTTGAAACAATGTGTTTGAAACAATGTGAAAGTGTGTGTGGACAAGCTGTGGTGGGTTGACCCTGGCTGCATGCCAGGTGCCCACCTCAGCTGGACAGGGGAGAGAGAATATGAGAAAAGGCTCCTGGGTCGAGTTAAGGACAGGGAGATCACTCAGCAATTACTGCCATGGGCAAAACGGGCTTGACTTGGCAAAGCAAGCTGAATTTGTTACTAATCAAATAAGAGTAAGGAAATAAGAAATAAAAAAAATAAATCTTAAAACACCTTCCCCCCACTCCTCCCTTCTTCCTAGGCCTAACCTCACCCTGATTAATCTATCTACCCTCCCGTAGTGCAGGGGGATGGAGAATGGGGGTTATGGTCAGTTTATCACATGTTGTTTATGCAACTCCTGCCCCCTCGGGGGAGGCTCCCCACACTCGGGCCCTGCTCCAGCCTGGGGTCCCTCCCACGGACACGGTCCTCCGTGGCCTTCTCCAACGCGAGCCCTGCCCAGGGCAGCAGCCCTTCCCAGCCCGCCCCAGCCGGGTCCCCCCCCGGGCGCAGCCCCTCGGGCACAGCGGCTCCAGCGCGGGTCCCCGCGGGGGCACAGGCCCGGCCCGCAAACCCGCTCCCGCCCGGGCTCCTCTGCACGGGGCCACAGGCCCTGCCCGGAGCTGCTCCAGCGCCGGCTGCCCGCGGGGCACAGCCTCCTCGGGGCATCGCCCTGCCCCGGCCTGGGGTCCCCGTGGGCTGCGGGTGGGGATCTGCTCCACCGCGGCCCTCCGCGGGCTGAGGGGCACAGCCTGCCTCGCCAGGGCCTTCACCGCGGGCTGCCGGGGAACCGCTGCGCTGGGGGCTGGGGCACCTCCTGCCTCCCTCTGCGCTGGCCTGGGGGTCTGCAGAGTGGTTGTTCTCACATAGCCTCACTCTTTTCTCTGGCTACAATCACGTTGCCCAGGGTTTTTTCATCCCCTGCTTCATACACTGTCCCAGAGGTGCTACCACCATCGCTGATGGGCTCAGCTTTGGCCAGTGGTGAGTTCACCTTGGAGCCAGTTGGTGTTGGCTCCACTGGATGTAGGAGAAGCTTCTAGCAACTTTTCACAGAAGCCACCCCTGTAGCCCCCCACTACCAAAACATGGCCATGTGTAGCCAATGGACATGCCTATTGCTCCCACTCTTCCATCAGGATAAGTTCTCCTGAGCTGCACAGCATAATTCCTCTGTGGTAGTTTAGATTATATTGGCTTTGGTACCCACGAAATCAGATGGATTTTGTGTAACATAATTTAGCAGCATGCTAAAGTTCAGATAGTCCACAGTGGCTACCAGCAAAAGCTGTAATACATTCTGGTTGATACTGTGGAGGGGGAAGGAGGAAAACGGCTATTGACCTTCCCTCTAAGAGAAGAAACTTAAGAACACTGGTGAAGACTGAGTATTTCCTTAGAGATCAGTGATGGCAGCCTTACATTAGGGAGCGCCTGACTGACTGGTAGCTAATCCCTTCTTTAGGAAGTTGCTAAGGGTGAGTGAAGTTATATTACAGTATACTACACTTATAAAAAAGATCTATCATACCACGGATTGATTCCTCTGTATTTTGAGGTATTTATGCACATACCGGAACTAGTAATGCCTCGAAATTCATATCCAGTGCTATGCCACTGTCCTACTAGAACAGCAACATGCAAAGACTAATGTTCAAGTTTTCTAGCTATGGCAGTCCCCTCTCTGTGCTTGTGAAATGCAATATGTACATTGTTTGAAATGAAAACAGTGGTATATGTATGATGTACCAAGTAAAGAAGTCTACTGCTCCACTAAATACTGTCAACTACGTCTTGTTATATGTTGTGACCCAGGTGTTTAAATGGAGCCATGCAGAAGGCAGCTTTGGTACTCACACGTGCCCTTATCCTGTAGAATGAGCAAAGGCCAGAGAAAAAAAGGGAGGGGGTAAATTGTGTGTAGGACTAAGCAGCCATCAGATAGAGAACAGAGAGAAGATGACTGAAGACTGGGTGTGACCAAAATAATTTACTGATGCTCCTAAACTGACTACTTCTACTAGCAGCAGTGACCATTATAAAGTCATAGCTTAGGAAATAGAAAAAGGTCTAGATTTGGTGAAGCGGTCAGTGCAAGCTTTGCAAGAAAATAAAATACAAAAATTTGAAAGTAAAATTGATACTACTAACTGTGAGACTCCACTCTCTTCTTTATCTTTGTAAGTTAATTTCATAAGAGATCAAACCAGCGACAACTGTTTTTCTCCTTGTTTTTACCTTTTCATTTAGTCATGAAGCAAGCAAATTAGTATTATTTCATTAATACTTTGTTTCCACAGAGACACTAAAGAAAGCTAAAATGAATTACCTAAAGATATAAATTGAAAGCCCACAGAGCAACTTGCTTTAGACCTCTGTGTGTTAATGCTCAAAACCAGCTTTCATTTATGAATATTTAATTTGCTTCTGAACAATCCAAACCATTTCGTCATGAGTGAAAGTTTCTGAGCAGAAGCCTAACACGGTTTAACACATGCCTCTTATTCATACCTTTGGATAAATGGACTGTTCAATCTTAGACAAGTCCTGAGAAATTACATCTTCACAGAAAACTTTAGATTATTTCTGTGTCATGACAGAACTTTGCCACATTCTTGTTTTTAATATATCCTTTGAGTGATGGATTTTAATATATAATTCAAAACACAACAACAACAACAACAAAAATGCTACACTTGCCCATCATCAGTTGATTAACAGTTTACAAAAAAGTGATTCATTAATACTACTAGCAACATTTTATACAAAACATTTAGAGGATAAAAGATAAAGCCTTGTAGGTGAGGATTTACTTTATAATTCTCGTACCAGGAAAAGCAACATTAAAGCTCCATTAGGATATTTCTCTTGAATTTTTAGCATTTCATGAGCCATGTAAAAGGTAGACTAAATAACATTGTAAGGACTGGTAATAGTGATAGATTTTTATGCACGTCTTGCAGCAGGATGTTGTGAACATTTCTGCAGACACATGAAAAATCTATTTGTGAGAGTGTAAGTATAGAAAGGGAAATGGTGTAGGATGGATGAACAGAAATGATAGTAAAACCCATGATTTCACTCATGTGCTTGTCATGCAAGAAAGTATTAGGAACTGGGAGACACTCAGAAGGCTGTATATAATTCAGGTCCTATAAGCCAGCAATCTTTTAATTTCTCTCCTCCTGGTGAAGAATATTTAGCTCAGGAACTACAGAGAGAATTTAAAACAAGAGGATGATATTTTCTTTGTGAAGAAATTGCTTTTCTTAATAGCTATTGGTTGAACATACTAGGATGGATGTCACTATGCTGAACACCTTATATTAAAACATTTAAAAATGATGAAGGCAGTCTTAATAAAAAAATATTTTCTGCACAAACTACTGTGTAGCACCAAAACAATTTATTAGGAATATATTATGAAAACTACATGCAAAGTAACTAACCCCCAATGTACTGAGCTAACAGGAAAGTCTTAGGGCCCATTTTGAAGGCAGTAGGACATAGTTTTCCAAAAATCTCATGGTCTTTTTTTACATGAAAGGAGGAAGAGATGAAGAGGCACTCCCTTCTTTGAACAGCAGTTAAAGGTTAGGGCAGGGTGCCTGGATTCTCTTTTTAAACAAAAAGCCTATCAAATCTGTGAACATAATAGCTGGCATGTGAAACCATTTATCCCTCAAACAATACTAAGTAATAAAAGAATTAACTGTGTGGGCTGAAGGTAAAAAACTGCCTTAGGAAAGGTTTCTGACTGAGCGAGTCTTAAACCTAACCGTGTAACCCATCGACGAGAATACTTTCTCTGCAGCCCCCTCAGTCTCCCTTCTTGCTAGTCACTGGGCACATCCTGACACATTGTCCTTCCCTACACCATAGAGGCACAACTTCAAGTTGTGGATACTAAGATGCCTATTGGTACCATAGCTACATTTGTATCATGAAGTGTACAAACATAACCTGCTGTACAATGGCACAAAGTTGATCCCAGATGAATGTCTGGTTCACAAAATCACTGGTTTTACACAGGAATGGAAAGCATAGGAAATGGATGTGGTTTCACCTACAATTTGGGCAGATACATGTCTTTACAGGCATTGCCCAACATCTGTATCAAGAGGGAACCCCTCACATATTACGGTGGAAAATGAATGGGCAATAGTCTACATTTACTACTGGAGAATTTCCCCTGTATTGGGAAAAGTCTTCATAGCATAAAGCTGCAGCACAGGTTTTCTGGCTGATTTAAAAGAAAGCAAGAGTTGCTAATTCTCTGTTAACTGCTGACATGAAAAGCCAAAATTAAGATGTTTAACATGGTAAAACTTCAGACTTACTTGAAAAAGGCTGTCCATAACTGTCCTTCCCTGCAATGCAGTTATCAGTAAGGTGCTTATGCCCTGGGACAAAATGAGTTTGGTCCTGGAGAGACCAAAGCAAAATAACTTGATCATAATGTTTGTGAGCACTGTCTGTTGCAATGTTTTACTTCTAGTTTTCCAGGGTTCTTGGTACTGCCACAAATTGAATAAAGAGAAACTTAATAAAACAGGATTCTGAGCTGAATAGAATGCCATGTCCTATTCAAGTTACAAAGAAGAAGAAAATAAGCAAATCGGATATAAACTTATCCTGTAGTGAGACATCAAGTTTTCTTGTGCACAAGCTTTAAGTCCTTGTTGCAAACTTATCTCCTAACAGCATCTGCAGATGTAGGGTCATATGTGGAAGCTGGAAGGCTGAAGTGGTTCACCTCCACAATTTCTACTTCTCCTCTGGTGTGACTTATGGCACCATACAGCTGTTCCTGTAAGAAGCTGTCTAAAGTAAACTGGCAATCAATTTGTTTTGTTTTGCTTCACTGACTGTGACACTGGAAAGCTCTGGAGCTGCCGGACCTCCTGTTGAGCCATGACAGTGTCAAGGTGGCACCTTCTGGAGATGAGTTGGATGGGCAGGCTGAATAAGTTACCCTGTCACTTGGCCCAGTTTAATCCACACGATATTCAAGAAGCTGCAGTAGCATCACTCGGTATTGTTTCTGTAGTTGCATGAAGTCCTATTGACTGCAGCAAAACTTTTGCGGGCAAGCCCCATAGAAAAGGTCATCTGAGATAGGCTGAATCTGCACAGTGAAGCTTAGGATCTTTGAAAAAATATGAATATTACCACTGAATGAGACCAAAGGACAATTGAGAGCTGAAACAGTGTGCTGTCTGACAGAGAGCAATTAACTGAAAATGGAACTTCTTTGCTTCACTTCTCTTCGTTTATTCTCACAATACAGTTCATACATTTTTCATGAGAAGCAAATGTCTGTGCAGATAAATGTCTGCAGAGAGTGCAACTGGGATGCCAGAACCCATTTTGAACTCAGATATGAGTACTCTTTTGAAGCTACTGACTATAATACAATATTGTAATGGTTTGGAAGTCGTATAATGGAACTTGTTTTTGCATCCTGCTTCTCTAAAGATCCACCAACCTCTTGACTCAAATGAAAAAATTGATCAAGAACAGAAAAATATAGTTCTCATTTCTTCTCATCCCTTAAGTGATACTTTCAAAATTACAGCAAACTTTACTTCTTACCATATTTTATTTGTATTATATTTGTGTTCCATATTTCTGCAACAGAACAATGAAAAATAAAGCAAGTGTCTTTGCATGTCAACATTGAGCTTAAAAGCTTTATTCACTTCTACTCCTCATGTCAGTGTCCTGCCCATTTCTTTGAAAATGTATCCCCATGTTCACACAGAAATGCAATTTGCAGTGTAGTACAGAGTATTCATATGGCTTGAAGTTGTGTACAAGCTACAAATATAGACGACAGAAACTGTTGACCTCCATACACAGAACACAGGACGATCTACTCTGAATTGAAATAATTTCATATATCTACTTAAGGTTGAAAACAATGTTCATAAACATTTGACTTTACCTTGACAGCTGTTTCTCAAAAGGAAGGGATAGAGCTTGTTTTTGAAATATTCCCACAATTCTGAGAAAAACTGCCAGCTCCTGCTGTATCCCCTGCTGTAGAGACAAACACTCAACCACCACTGTGGAATTGAAGTGGCCACTTTTCCAGGTGTGAATGCACAAAGTCTGTTCCTGAGATAAACCAATTTATTGCCAAATTCAGCTGGGGAAAAAGGAAGCAAATGGGGATTAAAAATTTATTTTTTTGGTCCTGGTTATTGGTCAGAGTGATTGTCAGTATAATTTAGGGAAGCCTAATAAATGTTTGAATCTTCCTTTATACTTGATTACCATCAGTCCTGCAAATATTGTCTTCCAATGGTGCTTATATTGGAGATCAAAATGGGTCTAAAAATCACCCCATGCAGAAGTTCACTGATTTCAGTGGCAGGATTTCACTGCAGTAATAGGCCTGACACCAAAAAGATCCCCTTGTCCTCCCCTAGCCTCCCAGAGTTTTCCTCTTACTATGCTTTTTCCTATTATAAAGACAATATAAACACAGGGCAGCGTGAGAACCAGTTTCCCAGGCTGTTTAGTCAGAGGGCTTCTACTGCTAATGCTTCTCCACAAAGATTTAATAAAATCAGTGACAAGGAATGGAAACACATAATGTCATTAATAGAGACTAATGAGCTTGTTGTTCTTAACTAATCATATTTTAGAGTTGTTTGTGGAAGGATACATACTCAGAGGGCCAAATAAGACAAGCCATTAAAACATGCAATGTTTGTTAGTTATTACAGCAGGCTGAAATCTCTTTAATTTTCAAAATGACTTCTAGAGCATGGAAGAACCAAAACAAAACTGAACAAAAGCAGTTTACAGGAGCTGTATAATATGTAAATGATTGTGGTAACATTCCAAGAGTTTTAGAAATTAGTCCTAGCAAACTTGCTGTTCAGTGGGTATAATAATGATTATTGCTCCTGGACAAAGTTATGCCTTCACTTGATTTTTGGATTGTAAAAGGAGCTATTGTGCATTGCATTGGTATTTGATTCCGCTCGTGATTTTCTCTACTGGAGACTTGTAGGAAATGTAATCATCAGCACTCCAAGAAAAGTCATGCATTCTGTCTCCAAATTATATGCATTCACTTAGTACAAAATAAGATCAAGGAAAGCATTTCTTTTATTTTATCTTTGCTTCTTTCTGATTGCAGAGTTCTGATATCTGCTGCATGAAATAAAAGGAGAAAGCAGTGCTTTACTTTCCAGTTCCCAAATAAAGAAATCTTTTGTTAGTTCTAATGTTATGAAAGATGTGTGTCCATAGGAATACCTCCAGCCTATAGGACCCCTATAGAATACGGCAGAGCAGTTACTTTGGCAAGATTCAGAAATGGCTGTAACTGTCAGGAAGCTCAGTGCTGTGATAGCTCTCATATCCAAGGTGTTGGGATGCAAAGTAGCTGCAGCCTGAGGGGGCAGCCTGACATGCCAGAAATGTGCCAGGTGACCAGGGAGTCAGGAGAGACCTTTCTGCTCCATACAGTAACATGATGGCAGCTAAAAGCTGCCTTGGTAGTAGGGTCACCAGCTGGGTGAGCTTTCCTTGGATGGGGTCAGGTTTTTTTCATCTGACATCAGACATTTTGTCTGGGAGGAACGGGAACTTTAATGATTTATTTGGAATTCCTGGACATCCTGTAGTATCACTGGGGCAAAGTCCCTGACTAAGCTGATGGATATCAAGAAATCGTGGAGCACTGTCCCCAGTGTGTGCCCACTAGGTCCTCTGCGTTCTGTGTATGATCAAATAATTTTTGCAGTACATATGTGATTAGTCAAACAAATGTAGAAGCCCTGAACTCACTGCATATCTACCACAGGCATATACTCATATATCTCTGTCAGAGAGATCCATAAAAAGGAACTTTCCACATTTAAGTTCCTAATTTGTATATCTTCACATTCAGGATTATATATGTGTGTGTGTGTATACATATATATACACACATGTATAGGCCTTGTTGATACTAATTCTTAAGCTGTGAAAGAACCTGGGATGCTTTGCAGAAAATCATTGTGCCCTAGCAGGTGCCCATGTCCCTAAGCACATCAATCCTCTCTCTAAGCTGAATGATTTCGCCCAGGAAAGCAGGGCAGGTTGCTGAAGCAGGACCGTAATACAGCTAAAGGTAATGCAGGAGAAATACTATTGGCCTAATCTTGACCTTCACGTCCAAGCAGTTCTTTGGACCTTCTATGACTCAAGAATTCATTCAGATCTGATTATTTCTAAAGTCTCTACTAGACCTGATTGAGCCTGAGTCATAAATTGTTCTGCATTTCTTCAGCTGAAATTGACCTGCTTTGGTCTATTTTATCTATGTCATCTTTTGTGCTCAAACCACTTTTTCTGTGGTCTCCATGCTCTGTGACACCTTTTGTGTCTGGGCCCCAGTAACTCTTTTCCCGGCATGTCTCAATATATATTTTATGCCAGCGTACTTTTCTGTGAGCTGGCTGGCAATAATTGGGTACAACATAACATCACTGCCAAAGAAGAGTCTGCCAAAATGTAATACATCAGAAAGACTGGACATCAGCTGTAGTATTTAAATTACAAAAAATACTGACCTAATAATTCACTACAGACGTAGAAAGAACAAAAGATGACTGTGGTCGATGCGAAAATGCTCTTTTTTCCCCATTGTTTTGAGATACACATCTTTCCACACTTCTGAGTTGTTCTTTCATCCAGGACTGACTAAATATAGCATGATTAGCTCCTTCCAGCTCAGAGGATACGTATTTGGCATCTTTTCAGAGAAAAAAAAAAAAAAAAAAGTAAGCAATTCAGACTTTCCAAAATTAACCAGAGAGCACAGAACATAGCTTGCAAGTGCTACCAAGATTGAAACAGAGTGAGATTTCCAAATGCTCATTTTGGCTTTGCAATTGGCACAAGTTTTTTTAATTATGTTATTTAGTGACATGTTTTTTTTTACCACAGTTTTTACAAGACACTGCAATGGCTTTTTTCCTCCTACTGAAGTTTTTACTTTGCCAGAGTAATTTAAAATAAACTGCATGTGTATTAGACCTTTATAAATTAAGGATGAAATCCTGTCCTTATCCATTTGTTACTGTGTTTTCTTTCAAGTTTTCTATAGAAAATATCAGTGACTGAGGTTTAAAAATGCATTATATCTCCTTATAGCTACTAAACCCAAAAATACTATGCCTCTTGTGTCAGACACGGAGTCTAATACTAAAGCTTTTAGCTTCAAACTGAGAATTTTCTGCTTTCTGCTTTCACACATGCTTGCTAAATATTAGGACAGGAATATTTATTACTTTGGATATAGTTCCTGTAATAAATATTCAAAGTATTGTGGACTTAAAGAGAAACTTTCTTTAAAGCTCCAGGTCTAAATAAAAGAGAAGAAATGAGAGAACGCAAATGTTCTTTCTTAATGTTAACTGAGATTAATTAATCAGTAATTAATCAAGATGACGACTAATTGCGGTGGCTCAGGTTGGAAACAAATGGCAGGCTTGTTCTAGGGGATTTACATTGTTTTTCAAATGGCTTCTTAATCTGACTAATGTGGCTACTTGGTTATTTTTGGTAGAAGATGGTGGTGCTCTTAATGCTGCTGCAAGGTAGAGCTTTTATTACTAATATATCTGAATCACCTTTTCTCCCCATTGAATATGTTCCCCTTTGGACTGAAAACCATTAGGAAAAGTATAATTGCCAGAGTTCAGGATTCTGGTTCAATCTTCCATCCCTGAGATTAGAGAGGTTAAAGGCATGACAGTATCACATACTGTTCCCATGGTAACTTTTTTGGCATTGATGCTTCCAGGCAAATGACAATACTGGTGAAAGTTTAAAGGGCAGGATTTCAAAGGTCTGTTTGAAATAATTCTCAAATCCTGTTGTTGCCTAAGGGAGAAAAATAATAATAATAAAATACCATTATTAATAATGTTCTGAATCATGCATATTGCCTTCAATTCAATTTTTAAGTGACTTGACATAGGTTTAACTGCGTGTCGGGATCCATTTTGGACTGGACACTATAATTGCATCTGATCTGGTAAAGGCTAGAGGAGTGGTTTTTCAAGGGGTTTTGTTTTGTTTTGCTCTGCTTTTGGTATTTATTTTAAAATCACTGAACTGATGCTTTATATCCAGGGACTGAAGCTTGCCATAGGTTATCATGCTGGCCTTCATCCGCCTGAGGCAGAAGAAAAGGGTTGTTATTTCATCCTAAGGTGCATGTTCCAACACGTGGTGTTAGGTATCCCCCTTGTATCCACCCTTACAAGCATTCAGGTCCCGGCTGTTGTAATTTATACAGCAGCAGTCTCCCCAGAAAAGCTGGGATCTACTTCTGGGCACTGAGGCTGGAACACGGAGGGAGCAGAACCTTCTCCAGCCCTGAAGCACCATCTATTCACCTACAGGTCAGCAGGGGAAAGCCCTTAAAGAGCAACCTCAGGTAAACCTTTGCAGGAGGTCTTTGTGGGAGGAGTAAGGAGGAGGGTTTCTCCCCCATTCTTTCGCATCCTACACAATTGGGCAGAGGCCCTATGCCCTTGCGGGTCAACAGGAAAAATTTGCTCCTTCTTCATGCTATGGGGCAGTCCTGCTGAGCAGCCTGGGGTGAGCGACCAGTGCAGAACCCTTCCTGCAGCTCGCCATTGTGGTTGCATGTACAAGGGCTATTACATGGGCAGCATTTTTTCTTGGCGTGTTCTTTACTGAATTAATCCATTTGCTTTTTTGCACCACTTACTGGTTAGCCTTATTAAAGAAACTTCACTGTTGTGTTACCTGTCCCTTTTGACTACCACTACTTTCCAGTTCATAAGTTACTTTCCTCCAAGAGTATAGAAGACCACTTTTTTTCCAATAAAGATGAATGCTGCACATAAAAGCCCATAGTTTTTCCTCTTTTAAAAATACCCCAAAATACAGAAAGATAAGCAAGTAAAAAATATCAATACTTCAGGAATGAAAAGGTTCATTAAAACAAGGACAGCCTGGAGAAAAGAGAAGCTAAATTGTAGCAGGGAGCTGCACAACTCTGGGGCTGCTCCATGAAAAGCTTTGTCACCCACAGTCTGTGAGCTAATTCCAAAAACCTCACAACCAAGCAAAAGGTGATAGCCCAGGTCTGAAAAATAAACAGCCTCAGTCCTTGCTGAAAATCTATAGCACCAATGAAAATGACAGAGATAATTTTGTGCTGTTTTTCCAAAAAAAACCCACAAACCCCCATTATTTTATTGCAAATAACTTTTTTGTTCTCCCAGCGCTGTTCTTCACTGGTGACTCCAAGTGACAGAGAAACGATCATTCCAGCTGAAATTCTATTTGCGAAATAGAATATCTGGTACAGTGGGCAGGTAAAAGTGTGTTTTGTCAAACCCTATGGTTGCTTATAACACTGCTCAAAAAGGGCTGTGGGGAGCTAACAACATATTAAGGGAAGTAGTTCTCAGGAGTGCTCCCAGTTATGTATGCTAAACTGGACAATTCACTGCACTGTTTTCCCTTTCTAAGTACAAGGGTTTTCCTTTGTAAATATGGAAAATAGAAAAGAGTTATTCTTACGGTTAGAGAGCATGTTGACCTTTCCAGGAAACAGTTTGATTACTTGACAGGTTTTGCTTGACATTGAACCAAAACCTGTGCTACCAATGGAGCAGAAACTACTAATTATTGCTCAGCCTTCTGAAATTGTTTCATAAATGAAAAGTAAATGCTGAAGTGCTTGAGGGCTGGAGTGCTACAAGGTGTAACATGAGCAGGTACAGCGTTGTACCACTGTTGGAGCATACTAGCAAGCTTCCAAATATTTTGACATCTTGGCCAAACATATACACAAATGCTTCTGTTTAAAATCACTGCACTAATCCAGCCTCTGGGAAAAGGTCACAGGTAATACTGAAACAAAGTCATACTAATTATTAATACTTCTATGTGGTAAACAAATACATATAATACATCGATGTTTTTTTCCAGCCCCAGGACCATTGTTTTGCCTTGTAACAATGGTGAAGTCACCTTTCTGATGTGTCTGATTTGAAAAGGGGTAATAAAATTATTTATGGCAGGAAGATCAGATGTCAAGGATTTTGCTTTCCAACTGGGATGCCACAGTATCACATGGTATGGCATTTCTGCATTGCTCTGTTGTAAGGCCCACTTGCCACACCTGACTAGGAAGAGATCCACCTGAGATCTAGATGATCTGTGACCTGTTCTGCTAGAAATGGACGATGAGAAAGAGAAACAGAGACTCAATAACTGACACACGGGAATACAGAGTTTTCCCAACTTTGATTTAGAAGCATAAGGGAGCTAAGAAGAGTCAAGACGAACATTAACCGTATTTTAACATTTTCATGAAATGATTAATAAACACTGATATACACTATTTGTTGGAAGCACAGTTATTTAAAACTCCCATCTTTGTAGCAACTTTACTTTAGGAAGTGCATGCAATTTCCAGTACTGTACAAAGAGCTGATTTTACATTCCATTTTTACACAAATATTCTGCTAACAGCTTGCTTAGACGGAGGCTTTAAGAAAAATTAAAACAATCTGACTAAAATAGTGAAGATAAAGTGTTGGAGACCCTTGAATAAAAGCTCTCCTTTTAAAACAACCACCACCACCACCACCCCAGAAAAAAAACCCACAAAACAAAAACTATCATGTTACTATGACTTAATTCTTCTATTAAAATAATCTTCACCGTAACTGTTTTCTGGGTAAAAATCAAAACCAAGTTTCTCTTTCTGAAGGCTTGTGGGATTTTGTAATCACTTTCCAAATTCTTGTACAAACTTCTGCGTTAGAGTTTGGGCAGGAAGCAATCAAAGAGATCTGAAGCGATGAGAGATTGGCTTCACTTCAGCTGAGTGGACAATTGCATCAGCGAAGCAATCTTTCCTAATTGAAGAAAAAGATGAGAGGTTGGTCAAGCAGCAAGAAAGAGGAAGACGTTACAAGCCTAGAGTGTTAATTCCAAACCCACTGATACATCTCTGACTCCACAGAAAGTGAGGAGGGGGGAAAGTCATCCAAGGGGAATAATTAATGGCATTTTGAAAATTATGGCACAAAAGGAATGAAAGGTGGCCACTATTCTTGCCTGTGCCATGAAGCTGCCCACACTCACACACACAAAGTGGGCACCCTAATGAAAGAGGTTAAAGCATGGGCAGGTTGCAGGATGTCAGTAAGACAGGACTTTCTTTCTGCATAAGACTGGCCTTCGGTCTTGTGATTATAAAATAAGTTCCAGGTTTTCTGCAGGATATATGTAAGGTACTAAAAAGAACTCAGGCAGAATAAGTCATTTGAGCTTGGTGCCAAAGCAGGGAACTAGTAGTCACAGGTGGGCTTCTAGGTGGACTATGCATCCAGTGTACTATTACAATTAGGCTTCTAAATAAAGAAGGAAGTGGGTGTTGATCACTCCAGAAGACTGTAGTTGCCTTTCAGTTCCAAACAGTCATTATGAAAGTATTTAGCATTTCTGGTATTAAATCTTTAGGTGTGCCTCTGGGACCCTCTCCAATAGTAAATACAGGTATTTTCAGGGTTTTCCTTCTGTACCCTCGCAAAGGAAGAGAAGCTTTGGAATGGAGATTCCTTGTCTTAATCCATTCCCCTCCAGGAAAGTAAATAAACTGAACGTAATTTTCTCTGGCTGAGTAGGCATATCTCCTGGCACAAAGGTTCCTATAATTCTTCTCTGAAGCATATGGATCAAAGTTTTTCCCTTTCTCTTCTAGCAGGCAGTCCTTATTCTACAGAATTTTTCTGAAACATGGAGGTGGGCAACATGCAGCTGTCAGCAGCAGGCAAGCTGTATTACAGGAGAAATGAAATGGATTCCTAGGGATTACTGGAAGTAACTGGAGAGCCAGCATGGGCAGACTGGGCTTGCCAGGGTGCAGGTGTGGATATGTGCACTGGTGATGCAAGTGGCACAGGCCCCAGTGTTCTTCCCATACAGGGAGCTGGTGCCGAGCACCCCATCCTGGCAGGGAAAGTAGCTTTTGCTGAGCTTTGCATTGCCATGGATGACCAATTTCCACATGCAAAGGGAGCCACAACATGAGTGCTATAGTGCAGCCAGCCAAAGAAATACACATCTGCCTGGGAAATACCCTTGAGTGAGGTGTGAACATGGAGAAAATGTATTTGTTACAGCGGTGGAAAGAGAGCCAGTTAATGGGAGCAGAAAAGGTTAACTTAGTACCCCTGAGGCTTACAGGTCAGCAACTAAGATGCCCATAGGTTTCACTGAATGCTACAGGGACAAATCGCTCAGGCTACTGTGGGGATTACAGGAACAGATCCTGCTTCTTGCATCTGAGATGGATCAATCCTGATCAGGTACTCAGCTCTACCACCAGACCCTGTCCTGTGGCCTGGCTGGGAGGGGAATCCAGCTCAAACCAGGAACACAGGTGGTACAGCCCAGGAGGCTCGAGGGCTGGAGTACGGTCCATCTTGCCAGCTCACTACTGCAGATGCTGTGTTGTAACTCCTTTCTTTCTTTTAAGATTAATTTTTTGCTACTTGGGCTCTCAAAGCTCTCCAAAATTTGTTGTGAGCCAGGAAAAAGCAACAAAGTAATTAATGCCTCACTCAGATCAACATTCAGGCTTTTTGCATTAGCCTTCACCAGACAACAAATTATAAAACAGAAGTTTCAAAGAAAGTGTTTGCTGCTTATTAGCAAACCCCTAAGCAGCATGCCTGAATCAGAGGACGATGTCCTGCCATGTTAACATCTGTGCAAAAAACAAGCCCTCCCACTCACTTCAGTGGGGATAGTTTTCCACATGAGATTTGCTTTGGGCTGTGGCACTGATTTTGTTATGTTTATCTGAGAGCACACTATGGCCCCTACAGAGGCAACACTCGTAATTCTAAAAGAATAAGAGTAGTAATCTGATGGCATCAGTAAATCTGATGGCGTTAGCAGGAGCTAGTTTCCAAATTAAGCTTCTTTGTAGCAAAGACTGCTTGAAATAACTTTGGCAATTTTCACTTTTACTGTTCACCCCTTTTGCTGTATATGCATTTGTAGTTTCCTCTTATTCACAAAAGGCAACACAGCTCCACACAAGCACTTTGCAGCCTTCCAGACTGTTAACTTCCCTGATGATGCTCAGTCTCTCTGAAGTGTGCACACACAAATATTAGAATGCAAAAGCAACAAGCTTGCACATGCCTAGTTACATCCCCTTTACACATGGCCCAAGCCAAAGGAATTCTCACGTTCCCCCAATGCCATTTTTTTAAAAGAAGTTCTACATGGAGAGAGCTTGGTCTGGGTCACGTTCACCTCTGCAGATGACTATTTGAGAAAATACTTACCCAAAGGTCTGACTATAAAAACCATCATGCAATAATGAAGTCACTTTTGTAAGCCTGTTCATGCTAATGACTTATACAAATAATGCTCCTTAGATATTAATGATGCTTCTGTTCCACTGACATTAGACTTCTGCATTCCCCATCAGCCAGTTCAGTGAAAAGGCACCTGCTTACGGTTAATCAGTACCTTCTAAAATAATGTGCTTCATTTGAAGTTATAATCCTGATATCCCAGCCAAAGGCTGGGGAAGTTTTTCTGAAGCCAAGCAGTGGATTACAGTCCAAAAGGAGAGCCAGCCTGTGAGCATCCTGTTTCCAGGTAGTTTGCTCTCATTCATAACAAATACTAAGGAAAGAGAAATACTGCAAAACTGGAGGTTTAAAATACAGAAAATAAAACATTTCATTTCCTTTCTTTAAATGAAAAAAAATGGTGAAGGAAAAGGTTCAGAATTTCAGCTTTAATGACAAGTCTTTTAACTCCATCAGAAAGTGAGAGCTGTGGCTTTCACCACCATGGATTTACAATGATACTCTACTTCCCCTCTGTGGCAGAGTTTGATAACTTACCAGTCATGCAGCCATATAGCAAGGATTGGAGGAGGTGTGTACTTCTACTTATTGAAGAATTTTTACAATAAAAAGAAGAAATTAGGAATCACTATCAAGAACATTTTCAATGGTATTCATAATTTCATCAGAGTCATTCATTTTTTATTCCCATCCTTTACCTGTTTCAAAACTATTTCTGTCACCATACATTGCACTTCAAGGGAGGTTTTGAAAAATCTTCCTATTATTGTACTTCCAGATTTCAGACTCACAACTGTGTGGAAGAGTGGAAGAATGGCGGGCGGAGGGTTTGCACCACAGGTGGGGCTCTTCAACACCCCCCCACCTTGCTCCCAGGCACGTGTGGGTCTGAAAGGGGCATTGCTGCCATTGTGGGGCTTGTTGATTTGGGCACTGCCACACCTGCTGTGGAGCCCAGTCGAGTACATCCATGCAACACCACACTGCGGCATGTTGCTGTGCCGGCATGGTGGGACAGCTGGACCGGTGTGATGGGACAGCTGGACTGCTGTGGTGGGACAGCTGCTCGGGGTTCTCCACCCTGGTGCCGCTGGGTGCGACAGATACGTACCTCAGCTGAGTTCTGTGTTGAAGGTATAAGTAGAAAAAAGGGAGGCAAGCCCCAGAGAGACTTTCCCAGGGTCTATGCTGAAGTGTTTAATAGGAGGCCCATCCAGGTGTGCAATTTCCTTTTCATACAAGGAAATCACAGCCCAGGATTACAAGTCAATGTTTTCCAGGGGCAGAGAGTCACAGTTAAATCATACAAAAAGCTAACTCTTCTCTATAGGGAGAAGCCCAGCAACCCACAGACAGATGGCAGAATGAACCTGATGATTAAAAATACTTTAATTAAACACAACTCCAAACATACACATTCACACTGTCTGCTTATTTTATGTTATTGTTGGAAGAAATGTTAAATTTTAGGTAAATCAATGATGCATTTGTATAACCTCTATTTATTTCTTTTAAACGTAAAAAATGATATTTTATTTTCATTGCTGTTTTCTGACTCTGACTCTGCAATTAGAATCGTAGAATCATTTAGGTTGGAAAAGACCTTTGAAATCAAGACCGACTGCTAACCCAGGACATCCAAGTTCATCACTGAACTATGTCGCCAAGCACCTCATCTAAGCATTTTTTTAATACCTCCAGAGATGGTGATTCCACCACCTCCCTGGACAGCCTGTTCCAACATGTGACCACCCTTTCAGTGAAGAAATTTTCCCCAATATCCAATCTAAACATCCCCTGGTGTAACTTGAGGCCGTTTCCTCTTGTCCTGTCACTTCTTATCTGGGAGAAGAGACTAACACCCACCTCGCTCCAACCTCCTTCCAGGCAGCTGTAGAGATTAAGGTCCCCCTGAGCCTCCTTTTCTCCAGGCCAAACACCCCCAGTTCCCCCAGCCGCTCCTCATAAGCCTTGTGCTCCAGCCCCTCCACCAGCTTCGCTGCCCGTCTCTGGACACGCTCCAGCCCCTCAATGTCTATCTTGTAGTGAGGGGCCCAAAACTGAACCCAGTGTTCGAGGTGCGACCTCACCAGTGCCAACGGTGAGGCACCAGTTCTTTTTTGGGGGTAGATTCTCTGCAATTTATTACATCAAATTTACCTTATTAATTTGAAAGCATTTTATATCTCCAGACAATGCACGTAACTGATGCCTAGAAGTTAATGATTACTGTATCTCAGGAAACATAATATATTGGTATTTTTAATAATGCAAGTAAGTACATAACTAGAAATGGAGCTGCATCACTTTTAAAACTATTGACCTGTGAATTTCTGAAACTTTATTGCCTTTATTACAGTGATTATTAGAAGAGTTTTGTCACTTTATAAACCGTTTCTTAATTTCTTACTCTTCTATGTCTTCCATTTTTTAATTTTTATTTATTTATTTTTGGTCTTACCTTACAAAAGAAGATGAGCTGTTTCAGCTGTTATTGCTCACATTTTGCCTTTCTTGCTTAAGCCCCGGTGTGGGCACAGATCTGAGGCAGATGGAGAAGAGCGTGGAACAGTTACCAATCTGAACAGGTGGAACAATATCCTGAGAACCTAGAAGGGGCCAGTCAGAGATTTGCATTGCTGTTGCAACAGGAGAGGCAGCTGTCATTCCTGGCTAAAGAAACCATTAGCTGTTGCGAAAGGGGAGGAGAAGAGGCTCGATTTTTAACACTGCATGGTGAGAAATGAGATGATTGGGAAAATACAGTGGACACCTTTGTACACCCTAATCAGAAACTAAAAAATCTTGGACATCATACATACTCTGTTTTAATGATCTCTTTGCTGGCTAGCTGTTCTATGGCAAAGTTCCTTTTTGGACCAATCTAGATGTAAGGAATTGGAGGAATTGGTACTCTGCACGCTGACAGTATATGGATGGATTTAAAACTAGCAATTAAATTTGACTGTCACAGGACGGAGGGATAAGGATTTGAACGCATCAGCAATAGTAAAATGTCTAAAATATTCTGACAAAATGTGGGCACCCTAACTGGGGCAGCCAGTGGCATTCATGTTTTGATTTCTCTGTCAAAGTCAGAACTTAATATTTAATCAGTGCCCAGGATATCAGTGTTACAGCTGGGACTGAGAGACAGGCAATCCTAGCTCCCTTCTCTGATCCTCTGAACGGTGATGCTGCCAAATCACAATCCAAAACTTGAAACAACAGAACAACATCTTCAAGGAGCAGAGAGGAAGCCTGGGCTTTGTCAAGAGCAGCGCCCTATGAGGGTTGCAGAAGCCTCCTCACACAAGCATCTTTCATAAGTCTTTTGACGAGACTAGTCATGAAGCTATAAAGATGACCTATGGTAATTTCCTAATTGTTAATATATTGAACTCTTCTGTCAAGCAATATGAAGGTGAAACATTTTCCAAGACTGGCATAATATAGGTGCTAGAAGAGCTATACATCGCTTCTCCACTTCTACTGGAAATAGAAAAAAGAATATGATCGTACAATTGTATTTCAGGGGCTAGAGCACAAAGTGACAGTGGGTCAGAATCATGTCGGCAGTTTTGTGGCAAGCAAGAGAAATTCAGCTGCTGCCTCCTGCATCCTTCTTCCAAGTGACTGCCTGGCCCTGACCTGAAACATTTCCCTATTTTTTGCCAGGTGAGTTGTTGTGTTGCCTTAGAGCAACAGGGTCAGGTGAGTGCTTGAGGCAGCAAGGAGGCAGGGGTCAGCAGCAGCCGATGTGGTCAGAGGGGTTTGGTCTGCTGTGGCAGTAACAGCTGAATCCGCAGCGGAGCAGCACCTGCTGCCAAGGTCAGGGTGAGGGACAGAGGGAAGGAGGTGTAACGAGCAAAAGGAAAAGGAGAGGTCTGAAGCCATCCTTTCCTCTAAGTGACTAGGCGTAGGCCTTTGGGAGTATTTCTGAGAGCATTTTCCTGAAAGTTTTCTCCGTTACATCTGCCTCACAGAAATGGAGAAAGAATAAACAAAGTGAATACCCCAATAAAAGTAAGCCTCGCAGCCTCTCAGCTGCAGGGACAAACCACATTTCCTTCTTACACCTGTGTCTGAACAACTGCAGCTATGCTGCTGGGGACGTGTACTCCACACAGCACAAAAAGGTCTGTTAAATTCCATTCTTTTCCGCTAAGAAACAGCTGAATTTGGAAGTAGTCCCAGTTTTGCCTGTTCTTCTTTCTCACTAATTTGTTTGCTCTGCTTGTCTTGGCTTAGCTACAGTTCATGGAAGTAAGTCAGTTATACAGAGGCTGTCGGTAAAGGGCCTATTTCTGTAAAAGGCCTGAAGTTTGTATATACTGCTTCTCACATTCTTCTGAACTACAGGCACTGTTTAAATAACTGATGAGAAATTTGCATTAAAAAAAAAAAACCAAAAAACAAACCAGCAAACAAGGCAAATAGTAATCCAATGAAAAATCACTAAAAAATCCTGGTATTCAATCTCCTGTGAAGTTTTTTAATTCAGACTTCTTTTTGCCTTGCATTAAGCTACACGTGTCTACTTCCACAGCCATCCTCTGCTGACCTGACCCATGATTTGCAGAAATGCTGAATGCTCGTGGCTTTAAAGGCAGCGAGACCTGTGCTCTAACCATGTGAAACCTCCTATAATACTAAAGGATCCAAAAGCCCTGCCAGAGGGCTTCTCCCACAGCTAGTTGGAACTTCTTAAGCGTAATCTCACATGCTCCAGAAATGTTTGGAGGAAGGGATTTCTGAAGGTTGCCAGGCCAATCTCTTAGGAGGTTGCTCAAGCACCATTGTCACCAGCTCTACATCTGGTTGGTTGTGGCTTTGTCTAGCCAGATCTTGAAAACCTCCAAGCCTGGAGACTGCACAACCTCTCCCAGCACATACTACCCTCATGGTGAAGAAGTTTTTGCAAATGTCCTTTGCTACACCATCTACCACTGCCAAGAAGAGTATAACTCTGATATCTTTGTAACTGTGCTTCAAACTGCTAAAAAATTGCCCCTGAGCCTGGAGAACATGCTAAATGAGCCCAGCTGGTACATTGTGTGCTCCAGAACCCTGACCTTCTTAGTCTCCTGCTGGAGACTCTCCAGCTTCTCCACAGCTTTCTTGCAAGAAGGTGGGGGGCAATCCTGGGCGACGTGTTTGGGCACAGTCTCACTGTCACCAAGGGCAGTAATAATTTCCCTTGATCTACTGGCCGTGATACACATGGCATGTGT
The DNA here is from genome assembly GCF_017639655.2 of Falco naumanni. Lineage (NCBI taxonomy): Eukaryota > Metazoa > Chordata > Aves > Falconiformes > Falconidae > Falco > Falco naumanni. The sequence goes on from NC_054056.1 coordinate 74,854,779, forward strand.
TTTGCCTTTTTTGCAATGAGACAGTGTTAGTGGCTCATATTACGATGTCCACCACAAGCTTGCTTTTTTGTGAAAAGGATCATTCTTTCACCTCACAAGAGAAAAAAGGCAATCATTGGAACATCGGGTTTTTGACAGTTCTTTTTAGCGCTTATTGAGTGACTGTGTGATACCTTAGCACTCTCAAAAAGTATGAATTGCAACAGTAAAAATGTAGGTAAAGCTTAACCTCATTGCCAGGGCACAGCAATGAGCTTAATAAGGTTGATATAAGCATAAATTCATGCTCATTTTTAAATTTCCCATTATATTGTGCTCTAAAAGGAATTTTCTAAATGTAATCCAAAATTTTCTAAATTAAAATGCAGGCAGGGGAGGGCCAATTGCTCTCTGAGCACACAACCAAGTCAGTTCCAGACACCAGGCATATATCCGCAAAGAGGAATTGCTGCTAATTCCCTGTAATTTAGTACTTTCAGTGCAAAGTGGACACACTGTACTTCCAGGTAAATGTGCTCCTGCCTGCACTTCTACTGTCTATAGCACAGGAGGAAGGAGCTGAGACTGTTTAAGTTCACTTAACATCAGCCCAATCCATTCTGAGTTAATCCTCGCCCAGCACAACTTTCTGCTTACTAGCATGCACGTTTGTATCATGAACTTAGAAGAAAAGTGGCAATTTGGAAAGGTTTTGATTTTTATACCAGATATAAATCATTTAATGCCTCACAACAAGAGAGAAACTGAAAATGGCTTTTGTCTTCAAATTTACTTTCGCCATCATAGAAATTGTTCCACAGATTTGTTCCCTTGCCTTTTTATGTGCAACGTATCTGGAGTCCCCAAGGGCTCTAAGAGAGAATAGAAAAGCAGCATTGAGTCTGAAGTTTCAGATTTATTGACTAATATGCTCAGAAATATACCTATTCTACCGTCCACATGAGGGGAAGCTCAAAAATTACTCTTGCCAGTCCTAACTCTGAGACAAATACTGGAACTTCACAATTAAGCTTTCCTTTAAATTCCCATCCTGAATTTTCTTTTGAGGGACTTCTGTGGGAATCCACCCTAGAAGGGTTTTCAAAGGGCTCAACTATTTGCAGTTCTCACTAAAGACTCACAACCCTTCCACTGTAGCTATCAGCTGAATATCACAGTCTCGACTTAAATCAGCCCCCGTCATAAAATGCTTTGGAGAGTCAGAAAGACATGAAAAAACTCCTGAGACAAAGCTACTGTCACCTGCATAAACAGCAATGGTTTCCACTGAGGGTGCAAGGAGGAAATGGGGTCTGAGCCCACCTCATGTTCTTACACTGCGGATTACCTGAGTATCTCCCTAATGCAATAGTTAGGCCTTTTCACTAGTCTTCCAAATTTTTTAGGGAAAATGGCTGTACTGAGGCAGTGGGAAATGGACATAATCCATCATCCCGAGAGCCTCAGATGTTCCATCCACTCCGTAGCCCAGTGCACCATAATGGTGACACAGCAGAAGCTCAAGTGTCTCTGTCCTTAATGTCTGGGCAGAAGATTGCCAGCACCAAGATGCCCAGTTTCTATGTTTTAAATGACTTATTGGCAAGACAGCCAATTTTTTTGATTTTTAAAGGATTTTACATTTTAAAGGATTACTACAATGAACTACTTAAAACAAGCAGCATATGAGCACATTGATCCCAGGTAGTCCCTTGCTCATTTTTTATTCCATACCTCTTGAAGGCAGAAGTGTGGAACAGAGTACGGTATTTGTAATATTGTTCATATCTTTGCCTTTGAAAAGGTAAAGAAAACCCCAAGCCTCTCAATGGCTGAAAAAAGGAAGACATAGGCATAATCTGTAATTCTTCAGTATTTAATATAGTGAAATTTAAGATCTTTCCATTTCTAGAGATGCTACAAAAACTGCACTGCTGATCCAGAAAAATCTTTATTTTATATTATTTGTTCCATTTTTCGATAGGGTCACTCACAAACTGGGGCAGGGCAGACAAGTACAGATGAGTGGGTTCTCTAATGCTGACAAGATCTTTGAAACATTAGTTGTTCATTATAATTTCAAGCAAACTCCCTGTGCTTTATCTATTATGTATTTACAAGATGATACTGAAATATTAAAGCACACAAGAATGAACTTTGTATTTTTAATTAATTTCTGGGTTAATTATGTTACGTCAAGTGAAAAAAACCCTCAAACTAAACCAAAACCTAAGTAGTTCAGCTATGCCATTTTTATGTTTTGGCTTAAAAGTAAGTTTTACAAAATACCAATGATAGCAATTTTCTTCTTGGCTGTCAATGTCATCATAATGATTTTTAACTTCATTTTGATATGAAATTTGCTGTCTAAATATTTGTTCTGAGTGATCCACAATGGATTGACTACATCAGTGGACAAGGAAAGAGCTACAGATGTCGTTTACCTAGACTTCCATAAGGGCTTTGACATAGTGCCCCGCAACATCCTTCTCTTTAAATTTGAAACATATGGATTTGATGGATGGTCGATGAGGAATTGGTTGGATGGTCACATCCAGATAATAGTCAACAGCCTAACATCCAGATGGAGATCATTGACTAGTGGTGTCCCTCAGGGGTCCATACTGGGACCAGCACTGTTTAATATCTTCATCAATGACATAGACAGTGGGATCGAGTGCACCCTCAGCAAGTTTGCAGATGACACCAAGCTGAGTGGTGCAGTTGACATGCCTGAGGGACAGGATGCCATCCAGAGGGACCTGGACAGCCTGAAGTGGGCTCATGTGAACCTCCTGAAGTTCAGCAAGGTCCTGCACCTGGGCAACTCCCAGTATCAATACAGGCTGGGGAATGAGGGGATTGAAACCAGCCCTGCAGAGAAGAACTTGAGGGTACTGGTGGATGAAAAACTGGACGTGAGCCTGACAAAGTACGCTTGCAGCTCAGAAAGCCAACCATACGCTGGGCCGCATCAAAAGAAGTGTGGTGGCCAGCAGGTCGAGGGAGGTTTCTCCCCCTCTGCTATGCTCTGGCAGACCCCACCTGGAGTGCTGCATCCAGCTCTGGAGCCCTCAGCACAGGAAAGACATGGACTTGTGGGAGCGGGTCCAGGGGAGAGCTACAAAAATGATCAGATGGGTGGAACACCTCTCCTGTGAGGACAGGCTGAGAGAGCTGGGGTTGTTTATTCTGGAGAAGGCTCCAGGGAGACCTTTCAGTGCTTAGAGGGAGCTTATAAGAAAGATGGGGACAGTTTTCAGTAGGACCTGTAGTTATAGGACAGATAGGAATGGTTTTCAACTGAAAGAGATTAAGAATTTTTTTACAATGAGGGTGGTAAAACACTGGAACAGATTGCCCAGAGAGATGGTAGGTGCCCCATCCCAGGAAATCATCAAGGTCAGCTTGGGCAGGGCTCTGAGCAACCTGATCAAGTTGAAGATGATGCCCTGTTCATTGCAGGGGGGGTTGTACTAGATGGCCTTTAAAGGTCCCTCCCAACCCAAACTATTTTCTGATTCTATGATATAAAGTAATCTCAATTCCATTTCGAGTTAGATCCTCCTCTGTCTCTCTCCTTCTCCTCCCAGTGTCCTGGATAGGTGACTCAAGCCACAGAAATTCAAATCACATTCCCACAAGTGATCAGGATGTTAGAATTTAGGAATTATTAATGTATTGTCCCTGCTTAACTGCAATTTTATTAAGAAGGCTGAATCTCACATATGAGGTTTCAAAAATGGGTAGTAGCTCTTCTTATTTTCCTTTTTCATGACTCAGCAGATCTGGCCTGAGGAAAATTGCTCCCCTCTTCCCAACAGAAACAGTGCCAAACTGGAGGCGGCAGGAGGTATCATCCTAACAGGCTCCTCACTGGGATTATTTACGTAGGATTTTATTTGTCCTAATAAAATTTCTGCAGGTGAAAGTGTTAGACACGGAAACAGAAATCCAGAGTCTTGTTACTCAATAAGGATTTTTCTCTAATGACCCCAATCAGTACGTAGAACAACGAACCATCACCCCCAGCCCACCCCCCAGTCAGAGGACAGACGCACAGCAAAACTCAGCCTAGTCCTGATTCAGACAGTCAGCACTGCAGAAAGTGCCTGTGATGAACACATACCAAGAAAAAAATCATGATGCATGGCCTTTCAATTTATACTGAGAATGGCTGTCCAAATAGAAAAATGCCTTTTTATTTATTTTTTATTTTAAGCATAACACTAGCTTTCTTCTTTTAATTCTCTTTCATCTCCCAAAGTAGCTAAGAGACTTAGTTTGCATATTATTTTAACGTATTTTACTTAAATATGCAGCTAGATATAATTAACAGAAGGAATGACTTGCACACACAAATGACAACTCCCAAATTAGCATTATATTTGGACACAAATATAAACCCTTTAAAGTCCCAATCTACTCTCCTCATTGTCAGCTGTCTCTTCAAAATTAGGATGCCTATTTTTCTCCAGTTCTTTTTTTATTGTTGTTCTTGTTGTTAGACTTTTTGGTATCCATACCACACCTCTGGCAGACAAGGACCCATTTATGTTAACTTTCACCATGACAGCAACAATCACTGCAGCGGAAGACTGAAGTTTGGATTGCAGCAAACGGATGTTCTTCAAAACTCCTCTCTTTCATCTTGCCTCAGGTTTGACTAAGCAAGTCTGCAGAGGTGGAGAGCAGCAGACACTTGAATTGTCTGTGCAGCTGGAGCATGGGGTACATGGACCTCTTCTTTTTGTCTGTTCCACAGAAAGGAAGGTGACAGTCACTAGAAGTCCATGTGGTGCAAAAAAAAGGTGCAAAGAAAGCAATAATATTACATTTTTAAGTTATTAATACAGTACTGGGAGACAGCTGTGGAGGAAAGCACTGCAAGATTCCTGTAAAAGGCTGAAAGAGAAAATTACTTACTTTTTTTTTTCTCCATGTGAAATATGCACACATTTCTCACACAAGGACACAAATGGACAACAAATGCCAGTGAGAGAAATAAGAAAACATTCCAAACAATTTTAGTAGCAAGTAGCTGACAAAGTATCAGTGCGCTCTCTGTTCTTGCTGGCACAGTGGTCTGAAAGAGCCTAGAAAGGTCTGATGGAGCTGCTGCGAGAGGCCCCAACACGCTGCTGCAAGACAGAACTTTTCCAGATAAAGGTAAGTATGATAGATCTCATGTGCAAGAAAGGCCAGAACAGAGGCCTATTTTTTGCTAGCTGGAAGGAATTTCAAATGATATCAAAATATATGGCAATTTGTATTAGCTAGAGAACCAGGCTTTGGTATGTTAGTGGTAGTAAGATGGGCTGTTTCAGTTGCTTAAGCAACAGAATAGGCTTTTTTTAATTTGTTAAACTGGTAAAAATTTGTTTCATGGGGGAACTCCTACTTTTGAAGAAAAAAGCCAAAAAAAAAGGGGTGAGGCTTTACAGAGGGTCATCAAGTCACATTTATGGTGGTTGAGAATAAAGATATTATTTCCATGAGACTGAAACATAGAAGTTGAGACGACGGAAGTGGAGGAGTTGCTCCTCTGCCAATATCAGATGTGAGAATTAACTTGAAGTGGCAGGTGGAGTGGTTATGTACTTAAAAGCACACAAAGCCTGGATGTACATTTGTCAAAATTGACCTTAATCTTATGATTTACAGAAGCAAAACTTCTAGGAAATGAACTTGCACACAGACATCTTCATGGGAAGTTCACATCATGACTTTCAAGCTCTAGTTACGGATGCGTGTGAATTCATGGGATAAAATTCAAGGAGCTTGAAAAGAGTTACTTAACAGAAGTTACATTGCTGGTAGCTTAAACCCTCCATACAAAATGTGCACTTTTACTGCAATATTAAATCAAATCAAAAACACAAGAGAAAACATGCATTAGAAATAACAAGCTGTCCAGTTGCATAGCAGCAATTCAGTGCAGCCCTCTGGATCAGACCCCAGAACTCTGTGGCTGCCTCGACTGAAAACATGCGACACAACTGAGAAAAACCAGTGTTAAGACTTTCCTCGGTAATAAAATGAAACAAGCCTGTGAATTCACAGTCCCTGAAATCTGTCTGGCTCTTCAGGGCGTTCGTGAAAGGACAGAGCCCTCTGGTGGCCTCTGCTCCCCCCCGCAAAGCCCTTAGTACGGGACATCCAAGTGCCAGTGCTAAAAGTTATTTTGGCATACATAGATTTAGAGCAACAAAACTATCAGGACAGAGTGCAATTTCGGTTCCAAAAGCCATGGTTACACCTGCGTCAAACTACTGCTGTAAGAGAAGATCAGGGTCTCATCAGAAGAGCAAGCAGATCTGTGTTTTTACACATTGCATACAAGAGATACTTCTCTTTTGCTAAAGTAATTGAAAATCTTTGCTGTCGATGCAAATATTTCCAACAGATTCAGGTACTAAGATTTCAGAAAACTACGGAAAGCAGGTTAAAACACTTGCCTTTCCTCTTTTACAGAGTTCACATGTTTTTGATCCTCTTTATTTCAGTTGAATACTATCCCCTTGCAGAAATACAGTGTGCACAGGAAGGGTGGTCAAGCATTGGAACAAGATGTCCAGGGAGGTGATGGAATCACCATCCCTGGCAGCATTGAACGTGCAGGTGCGGTGCTTAGGGACATGGTTTAATGGTGGACTCGGCAGTCCCGAGCCAATGACTGAACTTGATCTTAAAGGTCTTTTCTGATCTAAACGATTCTATGATTTGCTCTCTGCAAACACAAAGACACCAGACCCACCCAGCCTGCGTGGAGTTCAGACAAGAGAAGTGCAAACCTGATGCATTCTTAACTCTACAAGTATACCCCTTTGGGAAAAAAATGTGTGGCTTTAAAATGTAAAAGCCAAATCTGTGTAGTTTCATGTCAGTCCACTGTCCTTACAGAATTACTGTAGATTAGCACTGTGCTTCTTGTGCTTTTCATTTAGATCATACCACTTGGAAGAATTCCTTCAATTTGGAGTCATTTTACTGAAGATGTGTGTCGAGCAAAGGGTCACCAAATCTATGCCCACAGTAGAGGTGACAGGCACCCACTCTATCTGACACTATTGCAAAGCAGTCCCATAGCCCTGTCCCTGCTGCCTGACTGTGCTTTCACTGCTTCGGTACCCACTGGTGGTGCCAGGTCAAACTTCCATCCTCTGCAGTGGGAGTTCAGCCCTTTCCCTGGGAACGAGAAAGGGATGATGGCTGATGAAGACTCCTAGAATGCCTTTAAAGCAACTGAATCAGGGTCCAGATGAAGTTAAAACAGTGCTGTGCAGCGTCAGCCTGAAAAACATTGTTTAATTATTTAAGCACTACAAATGAACTGACCTTTGGAGTTGGAGACCATGACTGAAAAGCCCCCAAACATTAGACCAGCGTGCAAGATGCCCGTGTGCCAACAGATGCAAAGAAGTCGACTCAGGACAGTTACTACTGTACAAAGAAACAAACATGCAAATGGCTCTTAGGCATGCAGGACTTGAACTGAACTTACAGTATTTTTAACAATTTTAGCTTGTGTTTAAGAGCAGCACACGGACAACATGACTACCTGAAAGAAGAAAATAAAAACAAGGTGTAGACTACAATATATGTGAGGAGCTGATCCAACAGACAAAAGGGAGCCATAAACTGGGTTTACATCCCTGAGGAGCAGGATGCCACTGTGGGCTGTTTAGTTTTTGCATGCAGCGTTATGCTTGCTACTTATCACACTGCTCTTCATAAGGAAACCTGCAAAAATGCTGACCCTGGGGCAGCTTCTGTAGCTCAGAAAAAGCCGAACCCTGGTCAGAGGCGAGACTGGAGGCTGCCGCTGGGATCAGTGTTGGTAACCAGTGGAAGCCTTCTCAAAGTCCAAGCACGGGTCAAGTCTTTGGTGTGATACCATGTTGTGGTTTAACCCTAGCCAGCAACTAAATACCACGCAGCTGCTTCACTCGCTCACCCCACCCCAGTGGAGTGGGGAGGAGAATCAGGAAAAAAGGTAAAATTTGAGCGTTGAGATAAGAACAATTTAATAATTGAAATAAAATAAAATAAATAACTGGAATAACGGAGAGAGAGGCAGAGAGGGATAACATCCAAAGGGAAGGGAAAAAACCAAGCGATGCACAATACAATCGTTCACCACGCACTGACCGATGCCCAGCCTGTCCCTGAGCAGCGATCAGCAGGCCCCAGCCATCTTTCCCCCCAGTTTACATACTGAACATGACATTCTACAGTATGGAATATCCCTTTGGCCAGTTGGGGCCAGCTGTCCTGGCTGTGTCCCCTCCCAATTCCTTGTGCCCCTCCAGCCCTCTGGCTGGCAGGCCCTGAGAAACTGAAGAATCCTTGACTTAGCGTAAACACTACCCAGCAACAACTAAAACCATGAGCGTGTATTACTGTCGTACTAAATTCAAAACAATTCTCAGCTACTGAGAAGAAAGAAGAAAAAACACCCACAAAAACCAACCAACCCCAAACCCCAACTCTAACCTAGCTGAAACCAGCACACACCGGTATAACACGGCAGCACTCAGAGCCTGGAAGACGACTGCTGGTGACCCAGCTCTTATGCCATACTGCAGTGATAGCTTAAATAGCAGAAATGTAAGCTTGAGATCCTCATGATACCATAGAGTAGATATTAGCCAACAACAGTCCTTCAGGCTTCCCAAAGGATACAATCATTTTCAACGAGCCAGCTACTGTTATCGTATTTGCTCAACTTCTGCGATTTCCTTTGTTGTCCAAGTATTATGATACTTGTGCTTTTGCCCTTTGTGTGCCTTAACATAACCCACAGTAAATTGCAGTTTTGATGTTTTCATAACCAGTGTACTTGAAAAGACTATTTTTGGTGCAGCAAAGTTCCTAAACTGGCCACAGGAATCAGCTAGTCCAGCATTTTGCCACGTGAAACAGCAACTAGACACAACACTGCTTTCCTCAGACAAGCCTGCCACTTGGGCCATCCAGGTTGCTGCAAAGACAGTGTCATCAAACACGGGAAAACGTCAGCATCACTGACAATTGCAAATGCCCATTTTCTCTCTCACACACACACACGTACTTTGCAAGAAATGAAGAATCCCTGCTCCTCTGGATTGTTCCTTCCCCAAAATGCCCTGAAAGCATCGCAACAGACACTTCTCTCTCCAAATTACTGCCAAGTACTCCACACTGGTATCTGGTTAGATCACATACGATCATTTTCAAAGCATCCATGTGCAGCTCCTCTGGTGTATGTTGCCTATGTTCATACAAGCCAGTTATGCAGTCCAGAATGATCCCGAACTCCACAGCTTGCCGATCAGTACTACAGCATGATCCTCGGTGTGTTTTTGGCTGAAGCAAACCAACTTTGTCCCGAACAATTCCCCAGGCATAGTTCAGCAGTCTGCACAATCCCAGGACACTTCTCAACGGGCAGTCCACATGCAACCATGCTGCTCTGGAGTGTGAAAGTTTTTAGTGGTATGTGCAATCACTGTTGGTGCCAGAGCACAATTTTAGGCACGGTAAAACATATTGTGAACACTGACTGGACCTTGCTGGCACAGAGGCTGCCTGCCAGTTCTAGTTTTAACCTGAGGAAAGAGGAGAATCAGCAAAGTACATCAGGGCCAGGATGGCACATGGCTTCATTGCACATCCAGTCTTGCACATACTGACAGCGGTGACAACAACCATATTTGAAGCTGCACCTAAGAACAGCCCAAAATGCCACGCTGATGTGGGACATTAAAGCATCTTTCAACATATTCCATAGTTTCCCTTATGAAGAGTGACACATTATCAGAAAAAGGACTAGTAATGGTACAGTTACTGCTCTACTACTACTATTCTCATGCTAATAAGACACAAGCAGAATGAAGTAACGTAATTAGTAAGAGTCCTGGAGGTGCTGTTGGTAGGGGGATACTATACAAGGGGTTTCTAAGCACTCATTTTCCATTCGATAAATCCATCGACTTTCACAATAAAACACACACATGAAAGTAAAAACAGTGGAGATTTTGAATTATATTTATCACTAACTTGGCTTGACCTGTCAATAATAATAATCCCTCAGGCACAGTCATGCACACAGGGACATATCACAGCTGAGCAGCCTGGCATGCATTACCAGAAAAAGAAAAATCTGGTGCACAAAGACACAATACCCAACAGAAAGACAAGACACAGGAAAACACACTCACAGACCAGTATTTTCAGAGAGTTTATTTATAGAATTGTTATTTCAATTTGGCACACAATTGGAAAATGCTAATACAATTTGGTGGGACAACAGGAAAAATGCCAGTGTTGCTGGTCCTTCGGGGAGAAAAAAGAAAAGTGAATTACAAATAAGGAACAATCAGGGTTGAAAACAGTATTGTCTGAAAGTGGGCTCTATCAGCTGAAAGTCTTAGAGCCTCGAGACACTGGGATGATGTTTCCAAGTTCTCTAGTAATGTAGACTGAAGCTCCCCAGAAGTGAATTTAACACAACCCAGGTTGTTTGCACTATTGGCGGAAGCTGAGCTTTTCAAAATTTAGCTTAATTTACTGTTCATGTTTTATCTGGCTTGCTTCTGCTCACATTGAACTCAGTGGGAATGCTGCTACTGACTTCCAACAACATCAGGCCTTTCCCAGAGGGCCAAAGGAGGCTCCTGCATAGGCAACGAAGCTCTGCACCCAACGGAACAGAAATGCTGAATGCTTGTAACATTACACTGAAAAGCTGTTTTCTTATACTCCTTTCTGAGACAGTTTAACTTCTCCTTATTTGTATTTTTCCTGTATGTTCAGTACCACCAATCACATTAACCTCTTCGAGTTGCCTTTATTTTGTTGGCATCTATCACACTTTTGGTAGGATAAGCACCTTAGACATTGGTCCCAAACATTTAACAACTTCAGGATAAACTGGATAGTTTGCTGCTGTGGCCCTCATCCTGGGATTGTCTCCACCTCCGATCCCTCATTTTTCTTGTCCACGTGGACTAATAAAGTACCAAGGATCAGGAAAGAACAGAGAGATAAGGAACAGCAAAGAGGGAAAAGGGACCACGAATTACTGGCTCCAGAGGGAGTCTCAGAAGGAAACTGGATGAGCACTTCTGAAACTCTCAGAAGAGCTGGAAGAGCTGGTGTAGCATCTGAAAATCATGACGTGTAAGGCTTCAACACTTCTCAAATACAACCCGTGAGTGGCATGACCTGCTTGTGGAGTGCAGACACTCACAGCAGGTGCTAGCACTTCATCGTAAGAGCTGCCATACAGAAGATGGGGCTCAAAAGTCAAACAACCTTTGAGTCCTCAGTTACCAGCCTTGTCTCAACAAGTGACATTACAGTGAAGCGTGTATACTGCAGTTTTATTATTGAGGATAGCAGGTCAGAAGACAGACTATGAATGGTATTTTGGCAAAGTCAAATCTGTAATTTTTTGTGTGTGTGAAAAGGCCTAAATCTCTACAACAGAGCACTGAAGAAAGACTCAGTTTGAGTGACCCGACAGGAAGCAGCCACCCGTCCAGGCTCTCCTCACTTAGAAGCAGTGTGCCCCCTGCCCTCATCCTGCTCAGACTTAAAATCCTGCAGGCAACTATCTGTGGTCCATTAAATCTTAATGGTTATCTAACTTATCTAACCCCTGAAAGACAAATGAAACTATCAATGTTATTAAAAAAAAAAGATATCAAGTAATGGAAATCAGTATTCTCTGTTACAATTTCTCCAGCACCAGCAGCTGCTTTGCTCCTCTCCACTTCTCTGCTTCAGAAAACAGATCCACGAAGGGCATGAGTGTAACTGGGGATACAGTAGCCTTGAAAAGCAGTTTTGTTATCAGAAAAACTGCAGCTAGAATGACATCCACAAGACAACAAGGCAGCCAGCTCTGCTGGCATGACACAGAAGAGGCCCAGCACAACCCTCGGTTACTTCTCACCGCATTGTTCTTGGGGGATGCAGACTCCTTGCTTCACACTGTTAAACCAGGAGAATACAGTATTGCACCGCTCTTGTACAACTCCGACAGATAACAGATGCTACAAAGATGTTGGGATACATTTGTTTATAAACAAAAAAGCAGAGATGAACTTCAGTGCTGACTCCCCTCCACGCCCCTGATCTCCAACCACTGGCCATTTAAAAAAGTAAATCCCTTCTCATACCTGAAGCCAATTAGAAAATCTGTCCACTCTTATGACGATGAAATAAAAGCAAATATATGAAACAATATCACTATATGACTTTCCAGCTTTGCCTATATGGTTAATTCATCATCTGAGTAAGCCATCTCTGCTAAATATTTTCATTATTATTACATGCTCAGAAGATCAGAACAAACAGCTCTTACATAAGTCCATCTGTAAAAGTCTGGCAAATAGGTTAAACTCAAAACCAGTTAAGTACAATATTCAACCCTTTTATTTCTGTGTCCATTTATTTAGAAAACATTCATTCAAGGAATGAAAGTTAGGACTCTTAGTACAGTACGAGGCATCACCTATGCTACCATCTGCTCTTTTTAGCAGAATGAAAAGAGAAAATAAATACGACTTTAGAATAATTTCACTTGCAATTACCTTCATCATAATAGCCACTCAAAAAATCCACCATCAGAAAACCAATGCTAAAATTGCATTCTAATAATGCTAAATGCATTCTCTTACTTCCCTTGTTTGGAGATAGAATGATACTATGAATTTGTTTTACTTCATTTTTTTTTTTGAAAAGGCATACTTTTGTAGGACCCACCTACCCCATGCAACTGTTTTAAGCAGCATCCCTAAAAACAGTATGACAGTTTTATGTGGAAATGGCTAGAATGTAAACAATAGTGTTCTAGCCCAGCAGTGAGGCATGGGTATGGTATGATTTCCTACCACTCTGGGCATAAGCTTAAGTCACATCCACAGAGCTGAGACCAAACAAATAGTTAAGCCAGAATACCAAAAAATTTTAGAACGGAGCATAAACATAGTCGAAGTAGTAGGATATTCCGAGTGTTAACACTATACAAACAAGTATCGAAGTGCACTGGCATATGAGCACTAAGCAAGCACTGTTGAATATTTACTGGTCTGCATAAGAGTTGCATTTATTATAAAATTACATCAGAAACTGTTATTCACCAGGTACTTACCTATTCTCGTATCAAAGCAGCTCCTCTTTAAACTAGACTGGGAGACCCCAAGCACCATCTTAGGCCTCAGCTGTGGGAAAGTGTATGAGCTCAGGCTGTACCAGAAGTAATTAACTAGGCATGTCACCCAACGTTTCTTCATTTTCACAAGAAGTGACATTGGGCCAGTAAGGGTCCACTGCCAAAGGTACTGAACACCGTGATCCATTGCAACAAACAAATTTAGGATATAAATGGGTCTAATGGAAAACTAGGTATTTTAGCCAGCACGTGGGAGGAAGAAAAGGAGGGCTTGAAACTCTTCTTTGTACCTTATCTTCTTAAGAAAAAATAATTTAGGCAAATAGTTCTGTTTGTTTACTGTTCATCAACTAAAATGCAAGTAAGACCTTGTGCAATGTCTAACATCTTGATTTTCATTTCTTATAAAGAAACTAAGTCTGATCACAGCTTATGCAAGGAAGTGATAGAACTGTACCCAAAATAAAAGCACACACATTTTCACAAGGTAAGTTTCAACCTCAATCTAAAACCACAACCTGCCACAGACTTTGTTTTAATTGCCTATTTAAATAATATTACGCATTCAACCTCTGTGACACAATTAGGTTTTTATACTAGGCTAACTATGGCTATTTCTCATATTTAAATTTTAATCTGTGTTCTTTCACTAATAAACAGAAGATCTGCTTTTTTTTAGGCTTTAAGAGATTAAAGTCAGCCTGAAGGAAAAACATTGTAAACTTCTTGTAAAATACTACTAAAGCCTTGACAAATATCTTGATTTTTATTCTTACTGAGGTTTGAAAACGCAACAAGGTTTTCATAGTAGATCAGTCCCTTTTTAAAAAGGACATGTTCACTTATTTGTCACAGCATACAGTCGTTTACTAAATGTAAAAATTGGAAGTTGTTCTGTGTATTACCCACAACTGTAAAAGCTATTTTCAAATAGCAGCAATAGTGTCCATTTTGGAAAAACAGTTTGCTAAAAAAACTACCCGTACCAAAAGGCTAGTAGAACTAAGCTTCAGTCTACTTTGCCAGTAAGTTTACAAAATAAAAGTCTGTATCTGTAGTTATACAACATCTGAGGAGGTCTTTTGGAAATTGAACATTAGCTAGAAGTTAAAATATGTATCTAGACATGCTCCGCTATTGACATAAGGGGAAAAACCTCTTTTTAATCGGAACAGCAGTATGATGGAAGAAGTTAAAATGAAAATAAATAAGAAATTGGTTTAAACAGCCTGAGCTTATACTGAATAAACTTTAAACAGAAAACATCTGTATTAACTATGAATTTTACCTTTCTTGAAGAGAGATGGGAAGCTTATCTACTGTTAATTCAAATAGCAGGTACATTGTAACCTTCTGAACCCTTCACAGGGATGGAGAGAACAACAATACAGATGCTTATGTCTTTGCAGGTAGAAGTCCACATATTTTAGAGATGCAATAAAACTTATTTGCTATCAAAGGGCCTGTGGTTTGTTCTGTATCTACTGGACTGACAAAGAACATTTTTCAGTAAAGTGTTGCAGACCCTGCTGTCCTTCAAGTGCCACATGCTCTTCAAACTTCCTTAAACAGATTCAAGTTCAAATGACAGCTCTCTTTGTGAATTTCCATAAACCAAATAACCAGGGGATGGCTCACGAGCTTCCCGCAGAAAAGAGTGCACCTTAACCTAAGAAGACAGAAAGTAATTTCTGGGGTTGTAGAAAAATTTCTGGTTTACATCTCACATTGTAAATGGGAAAAAACCACTCAATTTACTATTTCAGTTAAACTCATTCCATATGACTCTGTCCAATGGAAAAAACCAACAAAAAAATTGGTACTGAAGGAAGAGGCTGCTTCTATAGGCATAAACACCAAATGATGAACAAGTCCTACATTAGAGAAAAATCTAGCATGCGTCTTCAACACTGTACGCAGAAATCAAGGACAAGAAGTAACTTTTAAAAATTATACAAGGAAATGCTGCCTCCCTTTAAAAAGGTACATGAAAATAATTACACTGATTAATAAAACACTGATATTCACAACCCACCTGAACTAAACTGGTTTACATCTTCAAGCAAAAAGTCAAAATAGTACAGAACATCTTTTTATGTCTTAAAAAGCAGAAGGAGTGCCACACTGTCAAGAGATAAACTGTCGCTGCATAAAAATTTGTGTCAGCCTTCTTGTGCTTTCTGTTCAGGGGATACACAGGGTCATGTCTCCTGCTAGACTGTTTACAGAGTTATGATGCCTATACAAATCAATCTTTTCTCCTACCTAATTCATTATGAAGTTGCTACAACTACAGCAACAACATTCAAAACGTTCCAATAAATTCTTGTGAGGACTACTTAGGTAACTTTATGAATAAATTTGGATTTTTCTTTAGTTCACCTATGTTTACCAATGTATACTGTATATGCACCTTGATAATACGAACTGTGTCAAAACAGTCTGAAAAAATAAAACATCGAAACTGAGGTGTGAGGCAGACAGTCCCCTTCCTACTTATGATTATTGTTATTTTATTCTTTTATAAATACCACCACTGAAGAAACCCAATGCATGATACAGTCCCCAAACCCACACCAAACTGCTTTGCTTTGTTGTGCATCTTTCCCAGCAGGTTTTCACACGTGCTTCTTCAGACAGAGCATTTGGAGGCTACAAAAGCACAAGTTGTACTTCTCCATCAGTCAAGGTTATTTGTGTGACGTTTTCTCCAGATCTGGAAGTTTTTCAATTAGTGCTTTATGGTTCATGTTGATACTGGCTATAAGTCCTCCCTCATTGCCATCTGAGCCAGTGTAACTAATTTCTTCACCAGTCAGGGTAGTCATATGGCCACCCAATGCTCTCAACACTGCATTTCCAGCACATATGTCCCACTTCTTAATATAGGTGACATGGATATATACATCAGCTTGTTCTTGATTCTTTTCAGCCACATCAAGGAGGGCCAACACTTTATAACCTAGAAGAAATGGACAGAAGTTTTAAAAAAGAAGTTAAACCCAGTTTTCCTGTTCATCACAAAGAACAGATCTACTAATGAATGTTCATAATAAGCACATGGAAGATTTAGGAAAGTAATGCCATTAATTGTATCATGCAACCCAGCACAATGGCAGAGCACCAATAAACTTTGTCTGTCCTCGGACCTCTAGAGAAAATCTGAAAAAGAAACACCTCTCTGCTAGGTTTTTCCACTGCACTCCAATTAAATCCTTGGGTATTTGAGACACATTATTTTTAGACAGCCTTTACCAATATGTTACATAGACTTATCCAGAGACACATTAAAAGAATGAGATCAGAAACTCAAATATAGTTTTGCTCTTATGTTCACTCACTTCTCAATCTCTATATTATGCTGAAGTCTACCTTTCTCTTCCTGGCTTTTTATTACAATAGAAGAAAGATACACATACCACTTTTTATTACAGCAATTCAGCTCAGAGCATAACCTTTTATCATACATTAAGCAGTACAAAGTCATTGCTCAAAATAGCATTCTTTCTTTTCTGGAATTTTTTCAGTTTTTCACCTGTTCAACCAATATCCTTGTTTCATTAAACTTTTCTTCTCTTTTATGTTCTTATACAGAGTAAAGCCCTGGCAAAGATCTGCTATAATCAGTTACACTTTCACTTCCTTTATCATAAGAAAACTCATTTAGATTCACCATAAAGATCCTATGCAAGATCTTCTTGACTAATCTGTAAGGGAGCTCTAGGTTTCCATATTAAAGACACAGAAAGACACATTTCTGTAAAATGCACATGTTGCATAGCTTTTCTGAGACTTTAAAACAGCTATTACTTCACACTAGTGCCTCACACGTTTGCATTCTGTCAGTAACACGCATAAGGATACTGTGTAAGGTTACAAGTAGTAAGCTAAAACCTCTTTGGATTGAATATGAGACAGATAAAAATGCACTTTAGTGGTATTAGTTTTCTCTTTTGACATAAATGCAAGAAATAGTACCAAACTCTAATGGCTCTTCCTTAGAAGAAGAAAAAAGTTTAATTAAATGTACTACTAGTTAATGAACATCCAACAGATTCTCTTCCATGATTCTGTATGTGGTCACAGAAGCCTTTTTCCTCCACAGAGGCATCAGTAAACACACATCAGTGTGTTCAGTGAAAGGACCGCAATAACGTTGGTCTGGGCTTGGATTCACTAACATACTAACTTGTGAACAGTCTGAAGCACGAACTAAGTTTGCATCTAGGTTTCTACACACAGGAGAAACTCTGTCGCTCATGTCAAGTGCTTCCTTTTAGGGATATGAAGAACAAAAAAGGCAAGAGGAAAAAGAGAAGATGCCACAGCTATATCCTTTTGTCTAATAACAGCTATCCTACTAAATCATTCTGAAGCAATAAAATGCATAGGATGCTTAAGGAACCAAACCTGCTCCACCAGCTGGGATTATCACAGTCTTATTTCCAAATGTCTGCCGTGCAACCTGCTCAACTTTTCCTGCATGGGAGCGGGATACAATAATCCTTGGAGTCTTCTCGTTGTAGGAGGAACGAGCTCTTATGTTTGACCCACCATCCACCATTGCCCAAGCTAAAAGAGAAACACAAATTCTGCTAAAATTTACAAGACAATCTCTGTTAAGTGTAAAGATAAAAGGATCCTTATCCAAGAAAATGGAATTGATACCTCTGACTTAATTTCCCTCCCTACTGTAAAAGGGAAAGTTAGGGCTGAAGGAAGAGGCAGATGCCCACATGTGCACACAAGGTGAAGAGAAACAGTCCCCTGCCCCACACACACTTTTGTGCGTATGGCATCTCACTGTGTCTAACTATTCTTATGTGATACTTTCAAAAAACAGTAAGAGGGAAAAATCCCAAGCAGCAATATTTAGAACTTGCAATTGGAAAGCCACCAAAGTTAAAAGTATGGCTCTGAATCAGAAATTGTCAGCATTTCCTCAAACAACCTTTTGAAAAAGAACAAAAAGTCCCACTACCCTTCAAAACAGATAGCAAAAACGTTATTGAGTCATTTTGTTCAGAATGACAGTAAAGCTAAGGAAGGGAATAGCTCAGGAGGACAGTAATACTAAGGAAAACATTTGATGCTGTGTTACGGAGGACTGAATTTAGAATACACAACCTCCCACTTCTTTCATCATGAGGTTCAAATCCAAGCCTGGTAGGCGGCATCCCCTAACCGTTAATTTGACATTTACTTAGCAGACTAACCAGCAATTTCATCTCAGCAGAGGGCCAGATTGTATGGCAACAGACTAAGTTACGTGTAATAACAATTCCGACTGCCTTTTATTGCTTTGTATTTGTGTAGTAGTATTAGGAACAATTCTACTCACAACACGTTGGTATTTCCAGCTGGGGAAAAGAATATTCATCACATAGAATAACAGAAATCATCGCATCTCATCTGATGCCATGTCTGAACATTTCACACTGTGCTATTATTAAAGGAGATAAATTCTCAAAATCAGAGTGCTAAAAAAACCCCACCATTTTTTCAGGTAGATGTTGATACATAGAAAAACATGATCCAAAACCTCCAAGATTCTTAAAGCATATTGGAATATAGCACATATTTAAATGACTGGAAATTAAGTTCACATTTAAAGACAGTAAAATATTTAGCACAAAACATTGAGCATTCAGTGGGCAAAAAGAGAACAAATAAAAAATGTATGTATTCAGACTTAGTTTCTGTGCCAGAGCTACTGCATAACTTCACAACTCTAGAGGTCAGTATTGCCTAAGGGAAAATGAGAACATAAATTCTTGTTTCAAATATATAGTAAGACAAGAATACTAAAATTACTTTGAAGCTTTCAGAAGCACATACACATTGCCAACCTTCCAGCCATGCTCACTGATACATCATCAATACTAAAGAATTAATTAGTTCATGGTTGTGGCATTAAAAGCATTTCAGATAAGGCTATGCTACACACTCCTGCCTGTTAAATACATACAGTTGCCATCAAGATCTTTAATCAATCTTTGTTATTCACACTGAATAAACACCAGGTCCTGGGTACGACATCACAGACCCAAGTTCCTCTGCTGAATGAGCAAAGTACTCTTCTGCTAAAGGCTAACAGCACACATAAGACTGTTCAGTACACGCAGGTTTCGCTTCCTTTGGTTTGCTGTAAGGACTCTGATGGAAAGGATCTTAATTCTTACACATATTTCCAGTTAGCTTGTTTTAAATGCATCATTTCTATGTTAAACAAGGGCGGCATTTTCCTTTGTGGTTTCATAGCACAAAACACATCTGTAGCTCTAATTCTGAGGTGTGCAGCAACACTCTTTTGCCCCGGGTACTATCTTCTCATTTATATCTACAGATGTTCTCTCAAACTTCAAATTTTAATTAACACTGTGGCTGAAGATGCTGGAAATATGTGAAGGCATAAAGGTACCTGTATATGCTGAGAACGGCTTGTGTATCACTCCTATGACTGGTTTACCATTTACAGCCACGCAAACCATTGTCGTGACATACTGCCGAAGATCCTCTGTGGGCAAAACAAGAAAGTGAGCAAGTTTACAGCCAGATGCCAAGAACACAAGAAGAAACTCGACATTATAGAAATGTTGTTCTTTGAAGACTAGCCTACATTCTGCCTCTCACAATTATGTAACTTTGTTGTATCTTCAAATAACCTTGCAGTTTTTAAAAGACTTTACAGACTCTTCAGTATTCCAGCAATTCTTCCTGTTCAGAAGATGTAAGCTATACTCCTACCAGATCCAATGCTAACAACTATGTCTTATGCAGCATGTATTTTCATGGGAATCTGTACCCCTATATTCTCCCTTCTTTGCCCCACTTCCTATCCTCCCTTAATGCAAAGGTAATAATTCAAATACCAAAGAACATTCACCAGAAAAGGTGACTGTACCAATGGAACATTCATACGAAAATCCCCATTCTTCTGTTCGTCCTGCAGTACTTATCAGAAAGAATTTCAGTTGGATTGCCTTGAACATCTTATGTGACATCTTAAAACATTTGAAAAAGGGGAAGATGGAGTTATGGATGCTTTTTTTAAAAATTGTAACAAGTTTTTTTCTATCAAAGTAAACAGAATATTTACTTAGTATTCCCTTTAAATAAACAAACAAAAAACTTTCTGAGATATTTAGTGTTGCCACAGTAACAACCAAAATAAAGAAATGTGTAATTCCAGCAGAATCCACAAATGACAGTTACCATTTATTTTAGCAATTACTTAGTTGCAAGGAATACTGAAGTGATTTCAGAGTGGGAATATTTAAAAGTAAATGCTGTGGTCTGACAACTACAGAGATTTCATTATGCAATGTGTTCAATTAAATCACACTAGCTTTGACATAACACACTTTAACAAGAGATGTCACTTTAAATACTTACTAGTTTGTCTCCAGTATAAAAGGCAGACATCAGAATTACACACATAATTTGTCAACAAGAATCAGCTACCTGTGTATTCTTGTGTAGCATCTAACGGATCGATCCAGACAGTCACACTTTCTGCTGGAACTTCTTTAGGCTGTATTTTTTGTTTTATGTCTTCAGGAATACTGTGATCCCAAGAGACTGTCTCCTGATCAGCTGTATCAACACGCTCTTCAGAGTTTATCTATGATAAAACAACAAGTAGTTGCATTAATTTATCAGATAGAGTAGCTATGTTAGTCAGGAAAATTACAGATTTGCTCACATCTTCTCTTTCTCCCTTCACCTCCAGCTGAAAGTGCATGAATTAGTAATTTTTCAGCAGCTCCCAAGCTATTACAGTCATGTGACAAGCAATGGAAAACCACAATCCAGAATTTTACTGTGAACCATACCACAGCTGGAAAGTTTCCTTGGCTGCACTCTTCCTACTGAATGTTCTTGGGAGTATGAATCTCAGGGGTTTTTAAATCAAAAATTAAATCCAGTTGCTTCAAATCTACAACCAGAACAATGGACTTCGGAGAATCATGCAGTACACAGATATAGTCAGTGTCTAATGTTCCATTTATACATATCAGTATATATGTATATACAGAAATGTACAGATATTTTATCAACAAATATTTGGCAGACTGTGGTATGACTTGGGGACTAGGAATCCTAGTAGATATTCCTGCTTCTGGCATTGAGTTACAACCAGAAATTTAAGCAGCTCAACTGGATGCAACCATTACACAATTGTCAGATGAATGAATGGTCTTTTATAAACAAGTTAATAACATTCCATACCCATGAAGAAAAGAACATTTATAAACAGCAGTCCAAGGTCCCTTTTAAGCCTACTGTCACCTGCTGCCTAGCTCAATGAATTTTACTCTGGACCAGAGGGCATTTCACTGTGCTGAACAGAGCTTGGTCCAATAGTGAAACACAGTCCCAATCTGTTGCATGGAAGAATGTTCTGCAAAACCCAATACAATGACATTGTGACTGCAGTAGGAAAACATTTTTGGATCACAAGAGGTGTACTTATCACAGAACACTGTATGTCATGGTCTCTCATGTTACAAAACATCACATAACCTGGCAGGAAGAACTACTGGGGAAATATGGATCAATCTGTCTTAACCCATCCATACTCGCTTACTATCACTGCAAACATGGTTTACAGAAGAGCTGCAATGCAACTGGACAGAGGTAGTGCTAATAGGAATTTAGACAGATTAATTCCATTTACTTTTGGCACCTCGGTTACATTAGGAGACTAGTATTTCTATGCTCCTACTGCCAATAAAAAGGAAATCATTGCTACTGTGCCTTTCAAGCTTCAGCCTGCGTGAACCCTTCAGAAACGCATCACTCCACTAATTACTCGGTAGGATGATGATGCTTATGGCTTAAATGTGTAGGTTATATGTCTG
This sequence comes from Falco naumanni, assembly GCF_017639655.2. Classification (NCBI taxonomy): domain Eukaryota; kingdom Metazoa; phylum Chordata; class Aves; order Falconiformes; family Falconidae; genus Falco; species Falco naumanni. The sequence goes on from NC_054056.1 coordinate 74,876,784, forward strand.
AAGTCGAGTGTAACTAATGTAGACTTTTAGGACCTTTCAGAATATTAAGAACACAAGCTTTTTTTTATTCCTGCTAACTTTAAAGGTGGCTGCTTCTGATACAATTCTAAAGGAATGCCAGGCTGGCAACCTCCGATGCGCAGTCAAAAGGCAAAATAGTAGGCACACATGGGATACGATGTGTCTACAAGCAAGAACCACCGATTTCCCTTCACTTGCTACAGATGGAGTTGGGACCCCTAAAGCTGATAAATCCCCCCTGACTAAAGCAGCTTGTTATTACAGAGGATGTTGGCAAGTGACGCTGAAAGAACACAAATAAAGGAACAATCAAGACAATGTTTGAATGTTACAGACTTTGTATCAGCAGGATTTTTACATAATTCACATCATGACAAGAAAAGATATCACAAACCTCAACTGCAACAGATCATTAGCAAAGGGTTAAGGCTCATGCTCTCCAAGAGAATTCAAAAAAAGAGAGCAAGCAGAACTGTAGCAACCCCAGCCATACATCACAGATGTCTTCTCACATAAAACCAGTATTTGAAGCACTGCATGTCAAACAGAGTCCTTGAAGTTGCCACGACATTTACAAATTAAACATCTGTCACTGTACAATAAACCTGACGATTGTGTTTTCCCCTGGGGAAAGCAGTCCTGCAAAGTCAAGATGACTAGTCCCACAGACTTGGCAGCCTCAACACAGCCCCTGGGCAGTTAAGTTCCACTACAGCATATTACGTACCACTATAATATAAAATGGAAAAAACCCAAAACAAAACAAAACCCACATTTCCTCAACAGAAGGAAGAGGCCTCCAAAAAGTTAAAGGGTTGTAACCAGTCCTCAAAAGGAAGACTCTCTTGTTAAACCTGTGTTTACAGTACACTAAAGTTAAAAGATTGAAACTATCTGAAAGGTATTGTTTTCAGAGATAAACCTCCTATTCTAGTTCAAATTCTGTAGCGGTCGCCATGAAGCTGCAGCAGTTATAATGCTGGTGAGAAGTCTCTCACAACAGCCATTATTAGTCTACCAGAAAAAAAAGAAAAAAAAAAAAGAAAAAAGGTAATAGTGATGAAGTTGCAGAGCCATTTGTAGAAAATAAAAATTAAAAAAACCTAGCTGGGTCACTAGTTCTTCCATTCATACGATCATTTACTCTGTAGCCTTGGCTGAACACTCCACAAGTAGAAATTCACAGTCATTCCACCCCATGCACTTATTAAATTGTTAGGAAGCCACATTATAGGTTTTGCAAGACATAGTTGCCTCAGAGAAGATCACTAACCCTTAATAGTACGAACTTTTCTTCTTTCCCCACCCTGCTGCCCCCCGCCCCCCCTTTTTTTTTTAATACATGAGAATATACCTGGAAAACATGCCTTTGTGTTAATACTACTATTGTGTTCTACTTGTTATTCTCATTTGTTGGAATCCTCCAGAGGCCATGACTTTACATTTGAAGCTCTTCTGAAGCGATATGGATACATAGTCGATGGCATTCCCCAATCTTCACCCAGAAATTAGGAGTAGCTTTGGTAGAAAGACAATCACAACGCCAAATGTTTCAGACAACAGTTTGTTCCAGCAAGACACACCAAGTCAATTAAACCTCGATGTTAGTGTAAATAATTATAAAGTTTGCATGCTTGCTATCATACACATAACTTCGCCTACTCCTAAGAGTCTGATTTAGACAGCAACTCATCATGCAAGAACCTGAGACAGCAAGCAGAAGAGAGAAATAAATAGCTATTTCGGGTTATCCACCTAACAGCTGTAAGCTGTAAAAGCCCATCTCAGGAGGTTCTGTAAGCTGTCCATCCACACCGAGCTCAACTACATCTCAGCAATCTTCCCCAGTTATGCTTGAAGGAAAAGCCCTCCTCACAAACAGCTGCATCAAACACAGAGATTTAATAAAATACATGTAAATCTGTGAACAGACTACTGCTGAAAGGTCAACAAAAATTTTATTTCATAAATGAGGCACCTTGCCAGCACAGAGCATCCTCAAAATGAATCTGTGAGGTGCAGGAATCCCGTAACAGCCAGAGGACGCTGCTCATGAGAGCCAGCAGCAGAGGTCCAACAGCAACACCAGGATCAGCCCACAGTGTGCCTTCCCAAACACCCAGATGTTCCCAGCCTTTGGAAACCCGTTGTACAGAAAAGACTCTCCTCCGGCATGTTGGTGATTGAAATACAGATCTGCTCAGGGGCATGGGAAGCAACCTGAGTGTACTACAAACCCATGTGGATAAACGCAGTGCTCTGAACAACCAGCCAATAGTCCTGACCATGTAAAGACTTCAGGGAACCTCACACCAGCTCTTCCTCCCACGTTGGGCTACTCCCTACCAACACTTTCCCATGTCTTTTGTCGCAGTTCATCATTCAACAAACTTCCTTGAATACTAGCTAGCTGTCTGTACTGAGGTGAACAAACTCCAGCTTTTCCTTGGTTTGAAAGAGTAGGACACTGCTGTAGCTTTGCCTTTGAATTTACCCATTGAAGATAAACTGAAAAAATATATGCTAAAAAATTAAATAGACTTTTCTGCCCAAATACGTAATTATTTTTTTAAATAAACATCAACAAATGCAAATGTAATGTTTTTCTTATAAAGTGTTTGGCTGTATGTGGATTTTATTTAAATTTATTACTCCCCCTCCTTCCCCACATCCTTATCTAGCCCAATACTCATTTTGCATTTTAATATGCAAATAATGCAATGTCTTGAAAAAGATCCCCATATGATAATTAAGTCCTCTCAAATCCAAATCTCGGGGCTTTTGTATTAGAATAGAAAACAAAATGAGAACACCACAAATACTATCCCACCTGTACTACAAAAAAGAAATACTAATTAAGCTAGTCAAGGTTAAAAAAGAAAACAACATACAAAACCCCCACAGCTTAAGTAACAATAAAATATAATATTTACTAGTGAGACTATGAATGTACAAGTATTTCAGACACTACGTTTCAAGAACAGGGACTGGAACGGGTTGCCCAGAGAGACGGTAGATGTCCCATCCCTGGAAAAGTTCAAGGTCAAGTTGATTGTCTTCAACCTAATCTAGCTGGAGATGCCCCTGCTTATTGCAGGGGGGCTGGACTAGATGGCCTTTAAAGGACCCTTCCAATCCAAACTATGATTCAATGGATAAATCTATTGTTTTGAATGGAATCATGAAAAGGAAAAGCCTGGAGTCCCAGACAAAATAGTGTGTGCAGGGGACCGTTACTAAAACATTTACAGATGATTGACTTTGTTTTCCTGTTTTGTTAGGGCACTAACTCTGGATGACATACACAGTCACTTCACCAGTGATTACACAACCCAAGCATTATGCATACCCAAGATTCAAACTTAACTTTGCCATTTGTATTCACGTGACAGGAGATAGAGGAAAGGAGTGGGGGGACAGAAGTAAACGCAAACATTGACAAAAAATAAACCAATGACTCTGATACCTTCTTACTGGCTAAGACATGTCCCCTGTGGACAGCAGAAGATACTTTATTACTCTGTTTACCCTCTGGACTAATGCCCATGGCAACCTGTAAGAGGTTACTCACAATTATGCACCTTGAAAGGTGTACTGACCTACTAGGTGGCTGCATGGCACTGTACTTGATTTGCTGTTATTTGACTGTGCTTCAGAGATGTCACAACTCAGGGGAAGAGCAATTCAATCAGCAGGCTTTGGGCTTTCCCCCATCTATGGACCAAACCTCACACCTTGCCCCTCCAACCACTGCTGCTGCACTGCACCGGAGAACAACATGCCCTAACACCCACCACACCACAAGTCAGACTGCTTTACCTCCATTTGCCCAGCTTCTCTCTGTTTTTTCCTCTCAAATGTATCAGAGGTAAAGCTGTCTGATCTTCGCACAGCATCTGTGCACACACAAATTGTGTGAAGGAATCCGATGCCAAAACCTCTGAATGTAAATACCCACTTGACAAGTCAGGACCTATAAACATGCACACAGGAGAGCAAGAAGTGGTCAAAGCACCATATTTCCAACACCCAAGGAAAGTACCTAACTTATCCAGGTTACAAAACAGGGCTTCAGAATCTGCTACACAAGGACGGACTTGCATTCACACCAAGATTCAGCTCACCTGAAGCTAGGACCACTCACAACTTTTTAATTTGGGGGCTGCGAGTAGCAGTTTTCACTATGAACAAAAGCTGCTTCCTGAAAGCTTATGTTACTTAACACTGAAAAGAATGCAAACTCAGAAATCAAAGTATCACTTCCTTAAGTTTAAAATTCCTTTAAGCTTTGAACAATTTGAACAGTAGCCCTGCCAGCATAGTAAAAAAGAAAAAATAATCTGGTTTTATTCAGTACACTGACACTTTTAAAGCCAGTTGCCTCCTTTTGAAAGGTTTCTTTTCCTCCTTAGATTACCACAACCTATTAGAAAGGAAAAATGAGCTTTTACAGGTGATCTTCATGCCTTTGAAAAAGGTTCCTCTTGCTAGGGTCCAACTTACAAAGAGTTTTAGCAGGGTAGAGTTTGTTATGAAAGGACAGAGGACCTTGCTGAATCACACGGCTCTCTAAATAAACACCTTGTTAAAAGGTTATAAATTTGAATTAAGATATAAAATGTATTTGTATATAAATGTGTAAGGTATAAAAATACACTAATATATAAAATAATAAAAGGTATAAAACCCATTGGTCTCATCATTCATTTGAAATTAAACCAACAAATACTTCTATAATAATGCCAAAACACAGATAAAGGACAAACGCATTTTTCAAGGCACAGAAGTCCAGACAGAGAGAAGCTTTCCTCTACCATCAACTACATCTTCATTTTATTTTAATGACATGAAGAAGTCACTTCATGCAGGAACAAGATGACAGGATCAGACAAACCTAAATGTCAAAAAGCTTGATTAGCGTTTATCAAAACTCATTACATGGCTTTGGTCATTAAGCCAGCAGGAAGCAGAGTGAAACAAACAGGTTTTCATAGACGGTAAAGACTTGCCAGGTAACAACTCTGCTTCTACTGACTTACGACAAATAGAAGTTGGTGAACACAATAAAAATCAACAGAGGGAATCAGCATGGATCACAGAATTCACAGCTTCCACCAGTAATCTGCAGAAACAGATTTTAGAATTTAAAACCAATAAAAGAATAAAGCCACTCGCTTATTAACTCACACAAGTCATTTCAGTAAATGGCAAAATTCTCCGTTACGGTTCTATACAGATGCAAGTCTAGCAAAAAGAAAGGTATGACTAGCTAGGAGAGTTGCAAAGCTACTTTTCATTTTAAGAAAACATCCAAATAAGGCCGGATTAGAAGTCTACCAATACAATAAATAACACTGACAAAACGTCCACTGTCAGTGGTACACTACTAAAAACCAAATCTTCATATGCCCAGCTGACAGATCAAACATCCCTGGTATACATGCAAGCCACATGAAGTACTTGTAATTAGATCTGAAAATATAATCACAGAACTCATTACCATAAAGTTACAGGCTTTAACTTCATGTTATGTAGACAGTGCCAGCACAAGTCATCTAATATCAATTAAAACCCATGTTAAGAGATGCATCTCCAGACAACAACTACTACTGAGATTCTTGCTTTACTTAGAAACCTACTGGCAGTTGCTAAGACCATACGGGTCAGAAGAACATTAATTTTGTTAAAAACCCTAAGACCTGAGGATGCCATTCTCGCAACACGGAGAGACAAACAAATTACTACACTTTTTCAGCAAAGCACTGAAATGCTTCTGAAGTTTAAGTAGCATTTTGATTTTTAAACTGACTTCTTTAACATATCTATCTTTCCCACAAAAATATTATCAGATGTAAAGCTTGCCATCTCAAATGAAATTCCAGTTTTCTAAGTATGACAGTTGGCATCGTGGTCAGAAGCCTGTAAACAGCAGGTTTAAACCTAGAAAGTACTCCAGGTAGCTTGAAAAAAAAAAAAATATTCTTGGAGACATTAAGCTTCCAAAAGTAGAATTAATTTAGAAGAAAATCTCATTAAAAGGTAAAACTGGCATGTTCTTCAATTTCCATTTCAAATACTGATGCCTGATTTCAGCATTATCATGCACAAACTTGAAATGAGGTATTTATAATCTGCCTTAACTGTGAAAGAGATAAGTTCAGATGCAGGACAAGACCAACAAAAAGATGCCTGAAGAGAAGACTGACACAGAGGAAGACTTGATTTCCAACACAGTCACAATAAAAAAATTAAAAAAAAAAGAAACAAAGGATATTTCTCTATTCGGTATTTAAACTAGAAAACAAGACATATAGCTGGTGCCACTATAGAACATAAATCAATACACTGGTCAGAAATAAAGCCCAGACAGCAGGAAATGGAGAGTATAGGGCAGAAATCACTCTGGCAAATAAGACTGAAGTCTGCATTTGTGAAAACACTAGCACTGTGGAGAAGCAAAATAGCAGAATTGTGTGGGTCGCTTTAAAATTGACCTTTCCATAATCAGAGGACAGAGGGAATGTGGCCAATGCACTTAGTTTAAGGAACACATCTTCCTCTGTCAATCACTCCTACCTTTGTGAGCAAGTAGGGCTGCTTCTTCAGATGTGCTGATGCAGGCTGTTGATAGGGCCATAATGTGAAGGAGGGTATTTTAACCTTTATTTTACATTTTACCTTGGATACATTCATATATCTAGTTCCTGAATGGCAGACCCTGATGTGTGGCACCAAGCAGCTCTTTTACCAAGTAATGCTGCTGAAACCCCAATATCACGAGATCATACCTTCAAACAGAGAAGCTCTTCTGCACAGAATGTACCCGTGTTTCTGGCCAGTCTCTAACTGGATTTGGAACCCCTGCTGCCTCAGTCCCCTGTCCCCGTCCCCTATCCCCTCTCCCCCCCAGCAGCAGGGCTAGCTCAAGCATCTCTTTAATCCCCTCACTTGACTCCCATCCCAGTGCTTCTTATCACACCACCACTGTGCTAGCACAAGGAATGAGACTGCATAGAGAACCAACCACAAAAGCAGTGAAGTAACCCAGAAAGATAAATGAGATAAATGAAAAAAAAATTAAAAGGAGCAGAGGAGATGATTATAGCTGGATCAGAGCTTTAACTCATTCTCAGCATGACAAACAAAACAGACAACGACAGCACACTGGTAGTGCAGGAGCAGTAAACATCTCAAGCCTGTAACAGCAGCTGAGGACCCTACAAATAGAAACCACTGCATATATTTTAGCATCAAATGTATTTTAAAATCAACTGCACAAACATACTTCATAGAAGATGTGTGCAAATATTCATTGCCAGATGTTAAGCACGATCAGGCAACACTGGGTAACAGCTGAATTAGAAATAACTGACTTGACCCTTCCTCCCTTATCTTTCTCACACCTCAATCTACACAGTGATAAAACAGAATGGATCTGCTCCTCTTCAGTCTTACCTAACCTAGCTGTGAGAAATCTTGAACTGATGCAAATGCATCTATTTATATCAAATAGAGCAGGTGATGTAAGCAGCGGAGTTCCTCTTCCTCTGTAGTCAAACTACCTTTACTTAAAAGAACAAAGGCAAAACATTTCATATGGGTGGGGGGTTTTGTCTTCCTCCTTCAGATCTGGAAGGTGTTTTTTTTTTCAATCACAACTGCCAGGACTGTAAGACAGTTTATTTCAGTTTCTGAAGTGAGACGCCTAACTCTACCATCTTCTCTTAATAATCACACCGTAAGAGAAGATCTGCTTCAGGCAGACTGTTTGCGTGCTGTCCCTTTGTATGTCCCACAGCACAACACAGGGAATCCAAGGCTGCTCACTGACTAAAATTTCAGTCAAATGACTTCTCCCCCTATTTATTGTTAAATACTGGAAAGCCACAGCTATTCTTAGAGGATCATAGAATGGTTTGCGTTGGAAGGGACCTTAAAGATCACCTAGTTCCAACCCCCCTGCCATGGGCAGGGACACCTTCCACTAGACCAGGTTGCTCCAAGCCCCATCCAGCCTGGCCCTGAACACTTCCAGGGATGGGGCATCCACAGCTGCTCTGGGCAGCCTGTTCCAGTGTCTCACCGTCCTCACGGTAAAGAATTTTTTCCTAATATCTAATCTGAATTTACCCTCTCACAGTTTAAAACTATTACCCCTTGTCCTATCACTACAGATCCTATTAAAATGTCTGTCCCCATCTTTCTCTTAAGCCCCCTTTAAGTATGGAAATGTGACCAGAAGGTCTTTGCAGAGCCTTCTCTTCTCCAGGCTCATCAAGCATTTCCTTCGCATTATAGGCATATTTTGGCACCCGGGTTTTGTGCTGATTTGTTTTTTTTTTCCTGGCTGCAGCTATTGGCACCAATTTAAGTACCCCTGTAAGGCTCAAGGGTTCCACGATGTGAGTAAATTGCATTTTGCATAAATTTACTCATGAAATTCTTTCAGGTTTTGTTTGACAGCTTTTGTTAGCAGCATCTTATCTAGCGTGAAAAGCAGAGGGGTTTTATTTGACTTCAGCAATGTTTTTTATTCTGGAGCATTGCTCTGTACACAGGGATAAGGCTACAGATATAAAGTACAATGCTTCTTACAAGATGCAGTTTTATGCTGCCTCACATGAAAGGTGTCTTAGGAAATCCTCTATAATCCTCATATTCACACCAAAACTGAAGCAGGTCTGTTTATGAAACAGCAGGTTTAGATGTGTTGTGTTGAAAGTACACATGAAGGATTTGCAGATTGAGATGAGACCTTGTCTTTGCACCCAAGAAGTGGGATAGTGCCACATGTATATAAATAACTAAAGTTTATATTTTGGTTTGTACAAATGTTTATGAATACATCTTCATCATAGTATAGACTTTAAGAGACAGCATGTCTTACCAGTATACACAGCTTAGTGGATATTTTTTAAACACTGCATGAGACGATGTCAATAATAACAGCTTATGTACTCAGAATACTAAATATCCCAGAGCTGATCTGTCAGATTAAGTAACTCTAGATCAGCTGAAAGAGTTGTCAAAAACTCTTCCTAGTCATCGTCAATGCCCAAGGAGAGGGAAGAGGAGAGGGAAGAGGGCATATGCCTGATTTTTTCCAGTTCCACAGATGTACACACACATTTTTGTCTTCGTACTGTGTTGAGAACACATCTGCACCTAAAGTACCATCTATTTTTAAAGACTAGCAGCTCAAGTCAACCATAAGGAAAACAAAAAGGAGTACCAAAGTTTTTTAAAAGGAGATGTTCAAAATTAAGGCAGCCTGAGAGGAAGACACACAAGTCAGGCTGTCAGTGCTATGCATCCCAAGCACGGGAGAGGAGTTTACACACTTGGCCACAGACACAGAACAGGTGATAACAGTTCACTGAGCAATTAAGAGCCCCCCCCCCCCCCCCGAGCCCCCAGCCTTCTCTAAAAGCACAGACAACTCTTTTATCTAAACCAATGGCATCCCTCCACCCGCAGAAGGGAAGCAAGCGTACCGGTTTCAGGTAACGATATAGGTATGCTGTCGTGCCAAGCTCCATGAGGACACTGAATAGCAAAAGAGAACAGGGGACAATACTGTTCCTTCCTTTAACGTAGGGCCTGCAAAGGTGGCTTGCCATTGACAGAGAATCCAGCAATCTTTGGAACATAAACTTCATAGTCTTTTTGCTGAGGAAGATTAACTACATACCAAGTTTATTTCAAATATTGAAGATTGTGGTGTTTCCTTTAGATTTCATATTCAGAGGGTTCATTATAATACACAAAACCAAACAAACCAACCACCACCCTGAGGAACTTCAAAAACGGCCACTGAAAACTCATTGAGTAGTAACTAAATTTAACCGAAGAATAAACTTAACTATGCTACTTTTTCTCTCAACCTGTCCAGGAAAAGCATGCAAATCATCACCTTTGAAACGCAAGTTTAAGGTTTTCTATCCATTCCAAATGACTGTAAAAAGCTAAGGATTTTAACATCAAGAGACTGAAGAGAACTTCCCATTTACTAAAGAGAATGTGGAAACAAATCCAACCGACCCCCCAAAACCTCAAAGTATAGCTCTGGTCTGGGTGCGACCTGAAGCACGAGACCCGGGTTTCACGAGCAAACAAGCGCGGGGAGGGGTGCACACCTCTGGAGAAAAAGCAAATTCCACTCGCCCACCTAGGCAGTGACACAGCCGCTCGCTTATCTGCTGTCCCGAAGTCACAGGAGCTAAGAAGCGCAGATACCGTGACACCACGTTCCTAAACCTCCAGATTCTCAATGCCTTGTCCCTCTTACAGGCTCCAGGAGAGTTACGGAGTTATACGCTCCCCCGTAACTTCGGGCGGGGCGGACAAATGGCAGCGAGGGTAATTAAGCAAACGGGCGTTCCTAGTCTCAGCACCAGGAGCGCATGTGGAATTCGCGCTATGCCATCCCCTTCATCCTTCCCCGGACAGCCCGCCACCCGCAGCCGTCCGGCTCGGTGCCCCGTCCCCGTATTATTTCAGCCATGTTGTTTCACCTCGCCGAGCTGCCCCGCAGGCGACCCAACCCCCTCCCCCGCAGCCCAGCACCCGCGGCAGCAGGCGTGAGGTGGCACTGCCACCACGGCAGCGCGAGGGGAAGGAGAAACGCCACACGCGGGCGGCACTTCCCGCCGGCGGGCACCAAACGGAGAGGTGACACGTGTGTCCCCCCCGCTCGCCTCAGGGCGCCGCACGGCCGGCAGGGCCGGGGGAGCCCCCCCCGCCTCACGGGAGGGCGGCTGGCACCCACCTGCACGGCGGGGAAGGCGCCCTTCAGCAGGTAGAACATCCTGCGGTTGGAGAGGAGGTCGCCGCTCGTCAGCTGCTCCTCGGCCCCCTCCCGCGTCTTCCCCTTCGCCTTGGCGTTGAGGACGTTGCCCTCGCGGACCCGCTTCACCTCCTCCCCGCCCCTGACGGCGGCCAGGACGGACACGGCCAGCAGCTCCCGCAGGTCCACGGCGCCGGCGGGCGCGGAGCCGCGGGGGGTCTCGGGCCCGCCGGCCGCCGGCTCGCTCAGCATGAAGAAGGCGAAGCGGCCAGCCAGGAAGCCGGAGTAGAGGTGGTAGAGGACGCCCAGCCCCAGCAGGCAGAACACGGCCATGCCGAGCGGCGAGAGGCGGATCCCCATGGGGGCCATGGCCGCGGGGCAGGGGGCACTGCGGCGCGGGCGGGCGGCGGTGCCGGCAGCTCACCACAGCCCCATGGCGCGGCCGGGGCGCTGCGCTCCGCTGGTACTGCGGCGGGGCCGGCCGGGCTCCACACTCCCCGGCGGGCCGGTGGGGAGACGGCGCCGTCTGTATCCGGGTCAGGCGGAGGCGGGGCCGGCCGCTCGCACTGAGCATGTCCCGCCGCCCTCCGCGTGGGGCCGGGCGGTGCGGCTGTCCTCTGTGCTGCGCGGTCCCCTCTGCGGGCGGCTCGGTAGAAGGTTGGGGGGAATCCCCCCCATTTCCTACCGTGGCCATGCCCGGCAGCGCACGCTGGCCACCCGCCGGTTGTCCCGAAGCCGGGGTGCCGGGGTGCCGCTCTGCGGGCCCGGGGCGCGCACGGCCGGGCGGCGGGGCCGGGGGGTGTCCCTGGCAGCGCCACCGCCCGCTGCGTGCGGGGCGGCGGGGGGCGGCGGCACGGGCCGGGAGGGGGCTTTCCCTTGGAAACTGCTGTTCGCATAACTTAGTTTCTGAAGGGTGGCTGTTAACGGGTCCGAGCAGCAGTGCTGAGCATCTCGTTGTTTTTCACGTGCTTAGGAGTGAAATTGGGGAGCTTGGGGAATCTTCGGCTCCCGCCGTGCTGCGGCGAGGGGGCTCCAAGGATTCCTGCAAATCCAACCATTTCCTCAGCCAAGTGACGTGCTAAAAGCCTACCTGCACTGTGCTTTTCCTTTGCACCTCAGTTGGATTGGGGGAGTGTGAAACTGCATGGTTATGACCAGAGTCTCTTTATTTTTTTTTGTTTTCTAATTCTCTCCAGTATTTTTGAGTAAGCTATATCAGAAACAAAAGAAATACATTTACAATTGTTTGAATTAATTACATGTTCTTTTACTCAAGCCTTATTTTTGTCTGTTGATACACAGGTTATAGACACAGACCTTGGTAGTGACTCTGGGAAGAAGTAATTCCTAGGGATCACATGCTATAACTGTTTTCCTGGGATCTTGTGTTTTAATTTTTAGAAGTGTTAAACTCCTGTAATCAAGAATGTGAAAACTAGGAAAGACCAAAATTAAGATTGGCTTTGCAAACTAAAGTTGCCATATCATCTTCTCTGTATTTCCATTTTAATGGCAACTTCAATTACATGGTTGCATACCAAGTATCCTGCAGGATCACGCCCTCTCTGAAGGGTATGTACTGGGACTGAAAATGAAAGGACAGACCGTAGGGAGAGAAGTGTTCAATTTCAAAATGAGATTCAAAAGAGTTAGTTGGATTTTATTCTTTGCTGTGCTGGGATTTAAAGAATCACAGAATGGTCAGGGTTGGAAGGGACCTCTGGAGATCATCTAGTCCCAACTAAAGCAGGTTCACCTACTGCAGGTCACACAGGAGTGCGTCCAGGCTTGTTTTGAATGTCTCCAGAGAAGGAGACTCCACAGCCTCTCTGGGCAGCCTGTGCCAGGGCTCTGTCACCCTCAAAGTGAAGAAGTTCTTCCTCATATTCAGCAGGAACTGCCGAACTGCCTGTGCTGCAGTTTTTGTGCCCGTTGCCCCTTGCCTTGTCAGCGGGCACCACTGAAAAGAGCCTGGCCCCATCCTCTTGACACTTGCCCTTGAGATATTTGTATGCATTGATAAGGTCCCCTCTCAGTCTTCCCCAGGCTAAACAGGCCCAGCTCTCTCAGTCTTTCCTCATCAGGAAGATGCTCCAGTCCCCTCATCACTTTGTAGCCTTTTGCTGGACCCTCTCCAGTAGCTCCCTGTCTCTCCTGAACTGGGGAGGCCAGAGCTGGACATGGCGCTGCAGATGCAGCCTCACCAGGGCAGAGTACCTCCCTTGACCTTCTGGGCACACACTTCCTGATGCACCCCAGATCCCACTGGCCTCCTTGGCCACCAGGGCGCACTGCTGGCTCATGGGCAACTTGTGTATGCTATTGGGCAACAACTAGAACGTCCATGCTTTCCAGCTTCCCATCCTTGTTTATGTACAAGGGTTTTTTTCTATACAGTTGCTTCTCTGGCAGAAAGGCAGAGGGAGGATACACTGATGAGTTTCCTTATTATCAATTTCACGATTCAGCATTTCATATAGTAATTATTAATGGTAAGAAGCTATGCAGCAACATAGGGTTGGTGTTGGACAAAGAGTAAACTTGTATCTGTAATGAACAATGAATGCAAGACTAACAACTAGGTGTGCTTGGGAACATGACCGTTATAAAAAATGCTGGGCAAAGTAATCAACAGCTATGCTGCCTGATGCTATCAGTAACAGTTTATGTGTGTTCAGTAAACAGGAATTTTAAACTACTGGTGGAGGAAACCCAGAAGGAAGAAAACCTGCAAGTTTTTGAGCTGGTTTCTTAATGGAAAGAAAGTAAAATACTAGGCTTTTTGTCCCACTGAAGTTTGCAAAGACCTTACAGAGGTATAAAAATAAGATGGATTTATTACTTGCTGCTAACATTTCTATGCCTGCCATTAATATAGACAGCAAATATTAACAGTAATGTAAACTGTGAAGAGGACAGTGCACAAAGGGCTCTTTATTTCAGTGATACTGTATGTGCCATCTCTGCCAGGTTTCAGAATAAACTTCATTACTGAATGATATCACATAACCAATAGATGATATGCTGGCATCCTTTTTCTCCCTAACAAACTTATTCTGGAATTACCAATATAATTTTTAAAGGTCTTAGTCTGATACCTCCCCAGCTGTTTTTCCAAGATCCCCAGATCAGGTTTCTCATGTTTATTCAGCCTGTCAGCTTCACCTGGGCTCCAGAACACCACAGAGATCTTTGCAAAGTGCTCCTGCCAGTTGACGTAAAGGGAGTTTAGGCAAGGCTTTCTTTATGGCTTCAACCTGTAAGATGACCTTCCAGAGACCACAATGTAGGCACAAAATGAAATAAACTTGGAGGGAAAAAAAGAAGTCTTTGTTCTGAGGGAAGGAGTTAAAGAAATTTTAGTAGATCTAATTGCTTAACGATTACCTAGATTGTTGTTGGAAAATAATGCTTTGTTTTACTAACTATTGTGTAAATTAACTGAAGCAAGGAGTCTACAGTTCCTTCTGAAGGACAGTTCGTGATGAGAACTAGCTAAAACCAACTCTATAGTTTGGACAAAGACCAAGGAACAACTGAGTCTGCGCAAAGAGAGAAGGTAAAAAGTTCAGAGCGAGGGAGACTACCAAGCCTTCATCCTCACCACCCTCATGACCACCACCAAGAGGCACTATGCATGCACAGTTGGGAGGGACTTATGGAAATGACTTCTTGGAACTAATTTTAATATGAAGCAGGGCTAGGTTATGAATATGTATAGGCATATTTGGAAATCTTATGTGTGTGCAACATTTGATTATATAAATTGAGGCAAGTTGTTGCCCCTGTTGCGCATGGCTTTGGTGAGACTACCCCCTGTGCTGCCCAGCACTGAATAAACATACCTACTCTACAATCTAATAAGATTGTGGAGTCTGATTCAGCACGTCAGTTTATTCTTAGCAGAAGGAGATTTATCCCTTTGCATGAGGGGTGAGGTAAAAATCAAATGGAAACATCCCTTTTGAAAATATAAAGCTTTTCTTTTGGACACTTTAATTGTGGGCCAAAACCTGATATATTTGGGGGAAAAAATAAAGTTTTGTCTGAATCAAACCCAAGTTTTTAAACATTTGTGGTTTTGACAGGAAAATTACATCCATATCTAATACTGAAGTGATCTTGAGTGGAGTAGAAAACAAGCTGCTCCAACCTGGATTGGAGCTGAGGATGCAAATCTGATGTTACAAAACCCCCGATTGGATCTGTGTCAGCTGCCATCTTAAGAGTCAGCTTTATGTGAAGGCAGCCCTGACCTTGAGGACCCAAACAACAGGCTGGTGTGCTGCAAGTAACGTGCCTCTTCAGCTTCCCACAGAAACAGTCACTGTGGGAGGGCTTAGCGGAGCTTCTCAAATGGGGTGCAGTGTGCTGGAAGTGAAGTGCGTTGCTTTCTGTTAGGTTCAGCTAGCAGAGGCTGTGCATGGCAGAGAGGCAGTGCGATAGTGCAGTGTGACTCCCTGAACTCGCCAAGAGCGATGCTCATGCTGTTCGCTGCAACTTTTGTAAGATGAGTGATGGTGACTTTGGCAGAAAGGTTGTACTCTGAGTTGGGGAGGTTGACAAATGAAGAGGGCACTTGCTGGTAAGGAAAAGGCATTAAGTCCTGAGCACCAGGTGGGGATCCCCAGGGAGCACAGGGAGGAAGGCTATGTAGGCACCGGTAACCTCTGACCACTGCTAGGGAAGTTGGTCCCAGAGAGGAGAATGCCATGGCCATACACAACCCCCCTGCTTGTGCTATGGCTGTGTGGGGAGCATGCCAGAGTACAGCGTGTTTGGTGTCCCTAACTTGTAGAGTCTGTGGAAACAAGGTATGAGCTATTGAGATTCCATCCTTGTCCAGGCTAATAGTTTTTTTGTCAACAGTACTTTACAGTGTGGTATATTACTATAGCTACTTTGCCAGCATCAGTGCTGCCTAGTGGAAAAACAGGCAACGCCTGCATCTTCCGTAGCTTCAGCCATGTGAGCAGGCTAACAGGGTCTGTTGGCAGCAACAGAAGTGCTGTGCTGCTGGTTGTTTCTCCGTGACTCCTGCGTAACCCTGGTGGTTTATGAAACCACTCACGGGCAGCATCCCTGAGCATTCAAGTTTTGTGTCTGCAGCTGCACTATGTCTGTGGAAAAGATGGGGGGTCCCTCAGGGTCAGACTTGAGTTTGATATGCAGCGCATGAAAAAGATCTGCTTTGTCTGAGCTTCTGAGAGGCCAAGAAAGAGCAGATGGCAGTCGGATGGGACCAAAGTACGAGAGGGGAACCTGCTGTGCAAGTGCCAGCACCAGCTGCAGCCACTTCACTTTCCTGTCAGAGCTGGGAAGGTAGTCCATGAGGGAGGCCCGTACCTACCATTGGGTGTAAAGTCTTTTGTAGTGTGGGGTAGCTTTCCCTTGCATAGAGCATTTGATTGATGCAGTGTGTGTGTATGGGGAGCTATGAATAGTCGTTGTGCTTATGCAATTGGGTTCTTCCTTCTTTCACTCTCTTTTCTCCTTTTATTTCCTGTTCTTGCTGGGTAATTTTGCTTGTAACACCACCTCACCCAATCTTGTTTACAGCAGCACTCCCAGTTATAACTGGCTGTTTCTTAACACCTGGCTGGCTCTACAGGGCCGAGAGCCTCAGGAGGGTTGTGCACAGATGCATTGAACTTGAGGATATTTTTAAATGGCTTTATTTAAATTAGTATGTAAAATAAAAGCAGCATATGACAAAATGTGCGAAGCATGAAGGTAGACTAAACAGGACAGAGAAAATGGGTTAATGTCTCTATTTTAGAGTGTATCCAAAATAGGAGTGGGCTAAAGCTTCTACCATGCTTTTTACTACCCACTCAACCAGAGCATGAAGTGAGTGCTTGGAGGTTTGTATAGGAAAGGCATGTAAAGCTCCCGCTGTGGAAGCTGCATATGTAGTGTAGAAGACAACTGTGAAGTAGTAAGAGATGTACAGAAGGAATTAATGGCTGCTGCAGGGCCTTGATGAGATGACTTGTGGTATCTGTTCATCTTCCCATACCAACTTTGTGTTTATTTGTAAGAAACAAAAATTGTGAACTTGCCACATGACTTCCCATGGCTGCCACAGAACGACCCACCACTGGTAAAAGCATGAAAATCCGCTTCTCCATTTCTTAGCACTACTGCAGTATATTCCTGCCCTCACACTGCCGTGGATTTGCCATCTGAAGAAACAGGTATTCCTGGGGCAAATTTGGAACTCACTGAGAGAAGCAGGCTGTGTGAGATCTTGCTCATTTTTATCTGTCATGGACTCTTGTGGAACAGACAGGCTACACCTTTACCTCTGTCTGTGGGCACTGGAGCTCAGTTTTTCATAACTGCCAACAAAATGTCAATGAGTAGGACCCATGCGGCAGCACATTTGGTACAGGTTAAAATGGGACAGTTGTCAAAAACATGGGACCAGCTGTATGGGTCTGGAGCATGGTGAAGAAGGCCTGGGCACTGCTGGGGCTGAGGTATCCTGGTGGTTGTGCTAGATCATTCTGCTGAAATGGCTAAGGCATCCCCAGAAGAGAAGAAGGGAAAACAACTGTCTTAGGAAAGTCCCACAAAGTGAATTTCCTATCTGGGCTTGATGCTGGCTCTGATTTGAGGTGCTGTAGGTACTGAAGAGTCCCTAGGTGCCCCTAGCCCAGCTTTTTGCAGAGGTTTCCTCCCAACTGCAGGGTGCTCCTTGGCTATGCATGCTTCCTTTTCCTTAGCAAAGAGGAAATGGTACCAAATCCAAATGTGGGAAGGAGCCATAACCTGCAGTGCACGTGGGACTAGTCTGTATTCCTCACGAGGATAGGATCCAGCTCCTGGAGCTTGCAGCAGGTCACTCTGCCAGAACTAGAGCTGTCATGGACATTCATGGTCCCCTGGTGTGTGCTGTTCAGAGCCTGTCTCCTGCATCGCTCCAGATCTGCTTAGCGCTGACAGTGAGATGTTCAGCCGTCAGTGAGGCAGCAAAACTCCTCACTGCCTGATTGCCAGGAGATGCTGCTTTGCCTCCTGCCTGCTCGCTCCCATAAGCATCTCAGTGCTCTGAGCAGCATCCAGGGAGCATTGCTTATGGCAAGTCCAGCTCTGTGCTAGCGCTTGGTTCTGGCTTAGTGGCAATGCCAAGATTATTAAGTGCAATACCTGTGTTTCAGGAAAAGGCCTAAGGGAAAACAGAAGAGCCCAGTCCAAGAGAGAGCACCCAAGGCAAAAGACAGATGCAAAGCGGCACGTAAGTGTGGCACAGAGAGAGAGCTGACTGGTGAGGCTCCAGGAAGAAAGAGCATGGTCCAAGCTCGCGTTTGGGGAAGAGCAGCTGCAGCCAGCCAAGTGCCATGTCCTCAGGAGTCAAGGAGTGGCAAGGGAAAGAGTAGGGGCCTGAAAGGACCTGTGGATGGTCTGGGGAATTCTGATATAGGCACCTGCTGCTTGATCTGATACGGAACTGGTTTGCCGAAATGTTTGGGACGATTTTTAACGCACACAGTGTTTATGAATCAGATCAGCACTCATCTGACTACAGAAGTTTTAATGTGCTCCTTTCAAGACCTTATGCCATCTTATGTGTACAGTCAAACCTGGTTTAGGATAATAAGAAAGGGTAGCATTTTACTACCTTGTTGAGTCACAAATTTGTTAATAGGCCAGTAAGGTATAGAGCTTAACAGCTATTCTGCAAAAAAAATACTATATCTCCAAGGAAATGAAGAAGTCTTTAAGAAGTCAAGTGTAGAAATATCTTCTGAATAAGTAAGAAATTAAGAAGTTTAGAAGGGAAAAGGCTGAATTTGTATGGAACCCTTAGAGGATTAGAAGAGCGAGCTTATCTGTAAAAGCTTATGTGATACATAAGAAGAGGCTCTGTAGATACAGCCTAAGCTGTATGGTATGCAGAAGACTGCAACCACAGGAAATATGAAGAGGGAGAGTTTTTTATATTTGATCTTGGTGCAAAAAGCTTAAGCTCTTGTAACTTTGTCGGGTTTGGATGCTGTACAGAAAAATCCTTTTGTTTGAATTGTAAACAGCTTGAGACTGAAATACGATTTCACTGGTAACTGAACTCCCAGGCTGTGAAGAATCTGAATGACAGTGCAGTGGCATTTCAGTTTCAGAAATGCCTTGCACTCCAGCACAGGTGAAGTGCATGGAAGCTGTAGAGAGTCTGAGAGTGAGTATCACGAAAATGGGGAAAAGCAGAAAAATCTGCTGGTGACAGTAAGGAAACTGCTGTAATGATGATAAAACAGTGAGGAAGGCATTGAACCACAGGAATATTGAGGCAGTTTGTGGCAGCTGTCAGGCATAATCTACACATCGATCTAATAAATTACTTAGTGTGGAGTATATTTTAGAGGTCCAAGATAAAGAGATGATATTAAATGACCTGATAGTAATTTCTAGTCTTAAGTGCAAAATCTTCAAGTCTATGAAGTGAGTAAAAATGCTATCAAACCTAGAACAGCATTTACATATGGATTGGAAATACCCATCAGAGTGAAATACCCATTCAATTTATAAAGAATAGATTACTATGTAAGTAAAAGGCAATGAAATATTATATTTCACAGCTTTGTGGAAACTCTCCTTTAAAAGTCTATTATATATCGCCTGAGAGGTTTAATTGCTGATGGATTCTAACAGACTTTTCCAGAAAGGGTTGTGGTGATAAAATCCCCTCAGCTAGGCAGAACTTCATTTTAACACCATGCTGGTTTACAGAGGCACCTCTCAGACTCAGACCTGTCACGTCTATTTACAGATTTCCTCTCCACCCAAAACAAGATTGCATATTCTTTTCCTTGCAGCACTGCAGAGAGCTTCAGAAATTGCACTGAATGGTATCAATTGCTCTGTAGTTCAGTGGCAATTGCAGCTGAAGAGGGTTTTTGCTCCTCATTTTTCA
Source organism: Falco naumanni (assembly GCF_017639655.2). Lineage (NCBI taxonomy): Eukaryota > Metazoa > Chordata > Aves > Falconiformes > Falconidae > Falco > Falco naumanni. Next base: position 74,896,505 of record NC_054056.1, read on the forward strand.
CCCACAACTGCTCATTTCTGACCCTACCCTCTTCTTCCCCTAGTTGTACCAGCAGAGCTATTCACGGTTCTCTCCTGCAACCTGGGGCATGGAACTGAGACAGAGTTAAAGCAGTTTTATATCCCTGTGTGGTGCTGCCCAACTGAGCTCTTTAGCTTGGCACAAGCCCAAACTTGCCTGATCTCCCCACAACAGGCTGTCCCCAGCCGTGTGTTTCCACCACCCCCATGCAGGCTAGTCTAAGTGAAGCCATGCAGTGAGCTGGGCCATGTAGTTCACCCATCTGAAAACTAACTTTGCAAAACAAATGGAAAGCATCGGGAATGGCATGGAGATTGTTGCTCATTTGGATGTCAAAATTGATTTTTCCCTGATTTAAGTTGCTATGTCCAGAGGAACTAGATGTCATGCCACAGCCTGGGAGTGAGGGTCAAGAATACTTTAAGGTTCCTAAGTATTGTCTCTGAAGTCCTGTGTTGTGAAACTGCCTCCTGTGCTTCCTATTGCAGCTCCAAAATAGCTTTGTAAAAGAGTGCAAATACCCTTAATAAAAGCATCTCTTTGAACATCTGAGGGTGGTTACCTCAACAGGAGGTAATAAACCCCAGGTATTCCCACAGTTAATCTATTTGAAGGAGGCAGTCTTGAAGTCTAGGCTGGTTCAGCACTTCTGGCATCAACCCTCAAAATTAACACCCGCTTTCAGGATACTGGTGCTTTGTGCTGGAAGAGAAACACCTGAGTGGCAAGTGCCTCCTGGTTGTGGATGCTCCTCTGCAGAGAAGGGGAGAGGATACTGTCCCAAAGCCTCCCAGCAAACTTTGCCTGGACACTTTTTTATGGAAGGGGAATATAACACAATTTAGGGAAAATTTTGCTTTGAAAGTTCAGGAGCTTGGACAAACTCTTATTCCCCAAAGCAGCTCCCTAGTTTCTTGCAATGAGCAATTCCTTGGGTTCTCTACTCTGGCCTTTTTTTTGCCTTTTTTTTTTTTTTTCTTTCACAATACCACTTTCAGGGAAGTTTACTCTGGTGTACTGAAGTACTGGCTTTATTTGGATGACAGATGTTGAAATAAAGTGAGTATTTTTATCTTTGATTATGGAGGACAATGTTGAAAAGTTTATGATTTTATGGTAGTTGTTTAAAAATTATTCTCAAACTATAACTTTCAATACTTAATACTGTAATACTTTTAATATGAACTTTTATAATCTATAACTTTTAACTGGCCAATGGTCTGGTTTGGGGATTTAGGGGAAACTGAAATGGAGACCTTTCTAGGTTGTTTTTGGGGAATCCACACGTTGCTGGTAATCACTCGGTTTCACTGATCTCAGTAACCATGCATCATCCAATCAATGATACAGTAGTGGACGTTACAGAACAATATCAAGCAAAAGTTTTAATTAGAAGATGCTTATTTTTATAATGTTCTTAGTCAAAAGCTGAGATCAAGTTTCTATCCTGTATATAGCAATTAAAATTAAATTAATTTCTTAGATACTTAAGAATCCAGAATTTCCACTATTACAAAATCTATCGCATGAGACTGTAGAAAGGGATAATAGTACAACAGTTAATATGCCATTGACTGCTTCTAAAGTTGTTGTTTTTTTTTTTTATTCTGTAGACTGTTCTTAACTGAATAATAAGCTTAGTAGTCTTGGCTTTAATGAGGTCATTAAGCATAGGAATGTTAAACTAGCCTGCACAAAATTGCTTCCCTTGGGTGCTGTATACCAGTCTGTTCTCACCTTGAATTTCTGTGTGCCTACAGACAATAGACAGCCAGCTGGTGCTGAGATTCGATGAAAAATGCACACCATATTTACTTTTGCTCCTTTGAATATCTCATAGTTTCTATCTTTATGCTGCTGGTGCTCTTCTGCCAACTGGGAAGTATCATCAGGGTGGTTGGAAACAAAATTTTATGTGAGAAGATCTTGCTTTTAAGAAGGGATTGCCTTCCCATTCAAAAAGTTGAATCGATGTTGTTTAGTTTCCATTCTTGTGTTTTGTTTTGTTTCAAATTGTTTATTTATTAATTTTATTTTAATTATTTATTAAATCAATGAGAGTACTTGTGAGATAGATTGGGGAAGGTGATATTTCTAGAGATACTAGTTTCTCAGCTATTTGAGAAAATTTTGTTCTTTCCACTTTCATGTAAGCAACAATGAAGTAAATATAACTACTATGTTAAACTGATCCAATGTTGTATAGTTTGTGTACAGCAGTTTCTATTTTATCAATATTTTCAATGAGCAAGTCTGCCCCCATTATACAGAATTTGACAATGGATTTAATTTTTTCCTGCACCTGAATTCCATTTCACTGATGGTCTGGCATCACTCTCAAATTAAGTGTATCAGGTTAGCACAAAAGTCTTGAGTCTTGAGAAGTGCTTGAGTGCACGCTCTCCAGGTCTTCACGCAGCCTCTATGTTAATTGAGATCGGCTTGAGCCTGGAGCAAACACTGGCTCACCGCACGAGGGGATTCAGGCACAAGGGGAGGATTCAGGCAGTGTGGGACCAGTCAGCATGAATCGTGTGGTGCAGCAGACAGAATTCCACATTTAGAAAGGACTATAGGGGTATCTGAGAAGGAGCAAGAGAGGAACTGGCCCGATGACTTCCACTGGCTCTAGTTTACTCTTTGTTAGTGTTGTTGTGGGTGAAGTCATGCACTTTGGTCTCAAGAGAGAAGCAACAATATATTTTATTGATCTAAGACAGTGTGTTTGCAAAGTTTAATGGCAAATGCAACTGTGGTTTAACAAGATTCAATGGCAAGGTACATGAGTATTTGCTGCATAAAGCACAGGATCAGACAAAATTGTCACAGAGACCCTTCTGTTGAGTCATGAGATTCAGAAGGGACTCCCCTGGGTTCTAAACTCCTTCTCAGAGGGCAGTTTAGATGTGGTTGCATCCAGACTTAGTCTCAGACTTTGACAACAGTTTATATCTAAGGATTTTATGTCCACAATCAATACTTTATGTCACTTAGCTAAGATTTCAGTTTAGCATGCTATTAATCACTTACTGAGAATATGTTGTGGCAAGGATCTCTCAATCTGAAGGAGTAGCCTTGAGAGGTGTCCCTGTTCAAGGGGAGATCCCGTCATGTAGCCCACTGCTGTGCAGGACACCTTAACAGTCCCTGGGCTGTCCACTATTTATGGAATAAGATGAGTGACTCATAGTCATATTTGCATACCAACTACAGATGTTAGTTTCTTCCAAACTTGGCTTGAGTTAGACCTTCACCAGTGCTATGGTTGGGCAGCATGTTGCTCAGATTAGCCCTTGGCTATTGTATTGTTATCTGTCTCCCCTGAATCCACTTTGAGTGGATGCAGCCATCGCAACCTGAGGCATCTGTTACTGGTACGTTATCACCTGAGCAGGGTTACAGGAAATAAACATCAGGTTGCAGGGGAGGCAAACCATCACGAGTATGACTGCTGAGGTAGGCTGGAGGCCCCGCTAACCTGCTGGCTAATGCCAGGAGAAATGCAAAGGGAGACGTGCTTGCAGCCAGAAGCTGGTGCTTGTGCACCACATACTTTGCAAAGGGGAAATGCCAGTGTTTCATTCTTTACTTGTGAAAGGCAATAGGTCTGATGGCTACTGGCTTGTCTCTTTGCTCATCATAAAGATTCCTTTAGCATGTGAGATATGTTGCTTTTTACTTGCTCGATTAGTAGTTACACCTGAAGTGTCTCTTGTAAGGGTTGCATGGGGGTTGCGTGAATACTCTGCCTGCACTAGCAAAGATCTCTGTTCTGGTTCCATGTAGTCTGGAGTACTCCTCCATGTGGGATGACCCCAGATCTTCTATTTCCAGTGCAAATGGCCCACAGGACTTACAGCAGTTATGAACTGGAAGAGCAGCTGTAAGTCTAGGTGACCAGCAGCTCAGCATCCAGAGTTGGTGCCTGGGTTTGAATTTCACTCTGTTTGCAGGGACAGCTGATGGGGTTTTAGGCGGTAATATATGACTGTCATCAAATGAATGTCTTTGACTCTATTTGCAGTGCTGTATCAGAAATACCTGTACGTGTTCCCTGCAGAAGGACTGATTACACAGCAAATCTCCATAGCTGTCATTGCCCATCAGTTATGATGTGAATTGAAGACGATCAGTATCACAGAGATCTTGCTAATAGTTAAAGAAGAGGCTCTAGTTAAAGTTTCCGTTCTGCTCTTCTCTATATTCCACAATGGGTTTCATACTCATAAAGAGTTGCAAGGGTATATTTAGAAAGGAAGATGTGATTAAATGATCGTGAGCTTAATCAGATTATAATTCTCCTCTTGAAACCCATGGTAGTTAGTGGCTTTTGGATTTACCCTTCAGCCACTCCTGTATCTTGTTTCTTATCTTCTAACTCCCCTAATCAAGTCCTTACTGGTTTACTGTGTTGTTAATAATATTAATAATGCTATTTTTGTTCCTGACTGTGTGAAATATTTATTTTTATCTGACTATTTTTCTAATATGATCCTGATTAGAATATTTAATTTGCAAAATATGTTTTTTAAATGATAAAGGTTTATGACTTTAATTAGGACAAGTAGGAGATTGCAGGTGAGATTTAAAAATTACCCAGGAAGACATAACCAAAAGAAGACTTGCTGTTTTGCCCTTTTTAATACTTTTCCAAGTGTAAGACTAGGCAGTTGAAAAGGAGCAGTGAGAAGAGAGAAGGGTGTTAGCTGAAGGATGAAGTGTGTGAGGTAGCAGTTTGTGCTGTTCTCAAGCATTTATTGGAAACCTTTTTTCCCTGTAGAAATCATTACAATTGTGACAATTTTGCTGAAACATTCCTAAGTAAGTAATGGCCACTCTGTTAAAAACACCATCTTCTGCTTGTACTAATATTGTTAATGTAATGCATGCCTAATTATGGAGCTCTTTTAAGAATGGTGTCCTTTTGGTTTTCACTAGTATTGTGTAAACAGTGCCTTGTTCCCCATTTCTGAAAGAAAACTGCACTGTCAAGGTTTCTTCACATCAATGAAATGTCTGTAAACAAAGGAGCTCTTGTTTATCTATCCTTTGCCTCAAAAAAAGTCAAACTGTTGGCTGCCTTTGTAATTTTTTGAATGTGAGCATGTTGTTCCGTGAAGATTTTTGGAAATAGTAGACCAAAGATCGAGTGGCACAAACTCAGGCTCTCATTTCCCACAGAAGCACAAATTGTGCTCTCAGACATGAGACAATGTTCTCATGCCCATGAAAAAGCATACTTATATATTCAAATAAAATATTCTGGTAAGCAGAGTAGAACTACATGTAGGGATTGCATTGGTCAAGTGGGTGTTTTTTCGAAGTATGATGACATGTTAGTCGAAAAATTGTTCCAAAGCAACTATATTTTGTTTGGACACTGCAGTCTGGCATTTTATCTTTGCATGTAGTTATGAACCACACAAAATATTCTAGAATAGAGTATGAATTTTTATTATTAATATTCTTGTGAGCAGTAAGAGTGAGAATATTTTTTAGATAGACTAAAATTTGATGCCTTAAATGATTTTTCCTGGTTAGGCAAAGAAAACGCTGTTGACCAATACATGTATTTTGACATGAAAGAGCTTTAAAAGTATTTTTTTTAAAAAAAATATTTCCTTATAAAAATTTGTTCCTTATTTTGCTATCATCTTAATTATTTTTCTGCAACTTCCCCATGTTAATCTGACTTTTACTCCTAAGAATAACTGTCTGCAAACAAAATTTGGCTAGTTTTCTGCTAATGATAATGTTTCTCTGGAATAAATTGAAAATCTTCCAAGGCACTTAGAGAGCCAAGGCCTCAAGCACATTGAATCCAATGCAGTAAAGATTCCCTGCCCAAATTCCACCTTTTGTCTCCTTCTTTTTCATAAGTGAATGTTTCCTGGAGAGCAAGACACTTCTCTGAAAGTTAAAATATATAAAACATAACAACCACCCCTGTTAAAACTCTTCTCATGTCATGCTAATCCTTTCTTCAGTATGTGGTCTCACGACCAGGAACACATTGAATTCTTCAGATTTCCTTTTAAAACATTGCCAGTGCACTTGAGAAGGCCTCTTTGTCATTGCTTTTCAGTCACAGTGTACAAATGCTGACTTTTGAAGCAAATTAACAGCCAGGGGGCTGTGAAAAGTGTGTAGTAGTTTCAGAAGGAGAGAGACTAGTTTCCATGTAGCTGGTGCTGCTCGGGTTCCCATACAAGTTGGCTGTGGTTGGTTAGCACGTACTCAGCAAGTCTCTAACCAGCCAGAATCTTGCATTAACATCAGAGACATGCAGTGTTGTTGAAACTCGCACAAAAATGTTGGGGTGTGTTAGGAACAGAGTACAACCAAGTTGTTGCGTATGTGGGTCCAAACTCAACGTATCTGGAAAGTCTGAACAAGAGGAGATGGAGACAGACTGACAATGCTGTTCAGATATTAAAAGCACGTTGTACACCATATTTCTGTTTGAACAAGAACCTATCAGCTGGGAATCAATACCTGGGTTTTTTTTTCCTATCTTGTGTATACGAGACCAGTGCCACTCACAGATACAGCTCAGCTTTCTGCCATGTGACTGCTCTTGTAAATAGGGGCTGCAGAACTGGGCTCTCAATGCATACCTTACAGCACAACCTTGAACTTTGGGATACTGATGACAAAGAGATAGGGAAAAAACTTGGGTTTTTTTTAAAAAATAGGACCCTAAAGACAAGCTTATCTAGCTTTACCACTCAACTTTCACTTTTTTTTTTTTAGTGCTAAACATTTAGATTGACATCTAGGAAGAGGCAGTTATAACAGGTCATGTTATTCTTCCATTTAACTTCAGCAGTGCCTTTACACAATAGTAAGAGATATCCTTAAAGGGATGAGCCAGCAGTGTCAGAAGGAGATGGAGCCTTATGCTTGGTTTCTAATGTTCACTTAAGCACAAAATACGCGGAGATTTATCTATATATATATGTATATATGAATGCTGTTTTAATAGTACTTTGCTAAATGTGACTGCGGTCCTACTGCTGTACAGGTATAATCGGCCCATGGACTTTATGTCTCTTCCACTGTAACCTAAGTAATCTATAATTTCCAGGTACTTCTAATTTCTTGCAGATGCACTGTAAGATATTGAGCTGTATTTCATCAAGTTACCTTGTTATTGTTGGTCCTGAATTTTAGGACATTAAAACCCCTAGGTTGCAAATTTACTAGTCTGCTGAAGAGCTATGTGTTACTGGCACTATATTTCTGGTTTAATGATCGCTTACCCTATCACAGCAACATTATTCAGACTCTTTCTGGGCTGATTGCTCCTGGAGCTGTTGCTTTGTAGTGCACAGCACTAAATAAATTGATCTTCTATACCCCAAAAGGCAGAGGAATAGAAGATTAAACTGGGATGTTTATCACTGTATTAATTTCCCAGGGAGGAAACAGTGAACTTACTTGAATCAGACTGTCTGCTGTTGCTAGGATACTGGCATATGAACAAAACTTCATGGTCAAAAAAAAAAAAAAAAGCTAACATGTGAAAGAGTGAGCCCCAGACACTCGATCTCTTCCTACAGTAGAAAGCTATCATCCATCTACACAATACCAGAGGGCTACATCCAATCTTAACAAGCACTTTAGCATACTGGTGGTGGAGCTTAACAGAGATGAGTTTGTCCGAAAAGTGTTTAAAGCAAGTGTCTATCCGTAAATTTGTCACACTATGTTGCCTAAGCCAAAATTGGTTTAGCTGGTGCTTCAGGGATCTCTCTCTGTATATGTATGTGTGTATTTCACAGAGAATAATTGATGCTTCCATTCATTGTGTATTCAGACTTGCTCCACAGGGCAGGAAAGAGATGCTGGAGCAAGTCAGAGTCCAAAGTGCTGACTGAAAAGCCTTTATCTTGTACCCTTCAGAATTCTCCAGGATTCGTAATTAAAAGCTTATAGTTATTAAGCTGCAAAGGGCACAGTTCATCAAAGAGATTCAATAATCTGTGAAGTGAGAAAACTTACTAAGCCGGCTTTTTGCAATACAAGCAAAGACAATAATGTATCTTGTTCAAGCAAACACATGATTAAATCTGACAGGGTGCATTAAACATGTCATGTGGGCAACAGTCAATACTAACAGAATCTGTTAGTGGAAATACCTTCTGAATCATCTCGTAGGTAGGGTAGATTGAAAACAGTGAAAAGATGGGTACATTAACAACACACTACTGTGGGTGAATGCTAAAGCACTTCGCGAGCATCAGAAGGATTAGCAAAAATAAAAGAATCACAGGCTGTTAATTAATGGGACTTCAGCAAAGGCAGATGCTAAAATGACTGAAGAGGTAAACTGAGTGGGTTTTTTGTTACCACAGTTCAATTAATTTACTTCTTTCCTCATGCAGCATAACTAGCCCTCTTATTAATGGTGTGTTTAAGAGCTCTATTTGATGGGAAAAGGAACCGCTAGAGAAATCTAGTCACAGAAATAAATCTGTGGAGGTCAGACAAGAAAAACCTAAAGAAAAGAGGACCTGTGCCAATTATTTCATGAACTATTTGTAGTAGCAGTATCATTAAACCTGCTTCAAACAGTATCGTGCAGTACAGACACTGTGCTGAACTAGACAAAATTTAATATTACTTCCAAGAACAGGCTGAACTTCAAAAACCTGTATAAGTTTGGTGTTTTTGAAAACTACCTATCAGAGAAGTATGTTTGAATAGTTTATGCATTGGAGTGGATCTGTGTTAACAATTGTTGGAACATCCCAGATGTTCATCCTCGAAGGCAGACCGATGCTGTGCATGAACTTGTTCCTTAAGGTCTAATCCTTTCCTGTGCCCTTGGCAGTAAGGAACTGTATCCTGCCAGAGGGGCTACGAGGGAGGTGTTTCTTGCATAGAGAAATTGGTGGTGGAAGCAGAAGTCTTCCATATTTTTTTTTTTGCAACTATGCTCATTAGCAGGCACAGACACTGTAAGCCTGACAGCATGCATGGTGTAGCTTCTAGCTGCAGAAATACAAATTTTATATAATGTATGTTCACAGCTGGTCATATTTGGACAGTTCACTTTCTAGCAAGGGTGGGATGTTTGTTTCAGGTGGTTGTATCTACAAAGTGCAAGCCACCTTGTGCTGCCTGCCTGTCCTGGATCCACTGAGCTGTTACAGGCAGCTGCCACTTCACCATTACTCGCTGTAATTTCAGTCTTACTTTATATGCTCTGAGTCAGAGAAATATCTCCGTGTCTATATATAAATAAATATATATGTTATGAAATAATACAGCAGTAAAACCTTTTGGGGTTTACAAATCCAGAATGTCATGTGGCTGCTAACGAATACACTGAAAAATCATAAAGCTCAAAACTGTGAATGTAGAGACTGTGAGCTTAGAAATTGTTATATGCTTTACTGAGCAAGTTCAACTATGGCTGGACATTTCTGGCTCTTTGAGAAAGACTCCTCCTGCAGTCCAGCCCAAGTTCTCCTTGTCTGTCAGGTGTGTTTCACAGGTCTGAAATCACTCACTGGATCATAATAACTGAGCTCTTTGTATTTCCCATCTGACTTAATCATGCTTTGCTTCCTGAGCCCTTACAGAACATCCCTGATTTGTAAGAGGTATAGGGATGGTCTTCTGTGACAGGATTATGGCATTGGTGGATAAGGGAAGAGGGACATCATCTACCTGGACTTGTGCAAAGCACTTGATACTGTCCTGCATTACATCCTTGTCTCTAAATTGGAGAGACATGGATTTGATGGATGGACCACTTGATGGATAAGAAAATGGCTGGATGGTTGCACTCAAGAAGTCACAGTCAATGGCTCAATGTGCAAATGGAGACCAGTGTCAAGTGGCATTTCTCAGGGATTGATACTGGGACCAGCACTTTTTAGCGTCTTTGTCAGTGACAAGGACAGTGGGATCAAGTTCACCGTCAGCAAGTTTGCCGACAACATCAAGCTGGTGTGGCTGACATGCTGGAGGGAAGGGGTGCCATCCAGAGGGACCTTGACAGGCTTGACAGGTGGCCCCTGTGAACTTCATGAAGTTCAACGAGGCTGAGTGCAAGGTCCTGCACCTGGGTCAGGGCAAACCCCAGTATCAATACAGGCTGTGGAATGAAGGGATTGAGAACAGCCCTGAGGAGAAAGGCTTGGGTGTATTGATGGATGAGAAACTCAACATGACCAGGCAACATGCACTTGCAGCCCAGAAAGCCAACCATATCCTGGGCTGTATCAAAAGAAGCATGACCAGCAGGTCAAGGGAGGTGATTCTCCTCTTCTACTCTGCTCTTGTGAGACCCCACCTAGAATACTGCATTGAGCTCTGGGGCCCCCAGCATAAGAAGGACATGGACCTTTTGGGTCCAGAGGAGGGCCATGAAGATGGTCAGAGGGCTGGAGCACCTTGCTGATGAAGAGAGGTTGGGAGAGTTTGGGTTGTTAAGCTTGGAGAAGAGAAGGCTCCAGAGTGGCCTTATTGCAGCCTTCCAGTGCCTAAAGAGGGCGTGCAAGAAGCCTGGAGAGGGACTTGTTACAAGGGTGTGTAGTAATAGAACAAGGTGGAATGGGTTTAAACTGAAAGAGGGTAGATACAGATCAGATATTAGGAAGAAATTCTTCACTATGAGGCACTGGAACAGGTTTCCCAGAGAAGCTGTGGATGCCCCATCCCTGAAAGTGTTCAAGTGTTGGATGGGGCTTTGAGCAACCTGGTCTAGTGGAAGGTTGGAAATAGGTGATCTTCAAGGTTCCTTCCAACCCAAACCGTTCTATGACTATGATTCTGTGTTCAGAATGCATCTAGAGTATTCGTTCAGTGAAGACTGGATAGCAATGTATTATCAGGAGAGATGTGATAAGCTGTATCCATGAGGGAACATTATTTTTCCTGTTTTGTTACTGATTATAATTCTATTGATGAAGTATCGTTGAAACACAGATGTCTCTCTACATATCCCTTGTTGTGGGCACCTTGCAAATTTAGCATCACTCTAGAATGCTACTTAGGTAACGTTGCCATCTCGACATTTTGGAGAGACTTACTCCTGAGAAGAAGAGTTACTCACTCCTGAGAAAACAAGTCTTCCTTGTGGGGGCTCAGCTCAGCATCTTTGCTGAGGCGAGGGAGGCTCCTAGCTCAGTGGCTGATATGTGTCAGAGCTGTAAATGCAGGCTGCAGAATCACACATATCTCAAAGTATTCACTCCTTACTCCTTTTTTTATGATTTAACCTTTTATTTTTAAGATTCTAATGAAATAATGTGATTCCAAGGTTGAAGGTTAAGCCATAACCCAGCCTCCTGGAAGTCTCTCTTGAAAGATTTGTCGTAACGGCTTCTCTTTGGCTGGCTGTTCAACAGTTTACCCAATAAAGGAGAAAAATAATCACATTAAAGTCAGCTATTTAGACCTGCATTTTAGTAGTATTTAAATCATGCTTTGCATGCTTTTCAGCTTCTTGAAGTTGCTAGGTTTTTCCTGTTTTCAGAATAAATAAAAGGAGATGTGAATAACAGTTGTATTATGCATTTTAAAATGTTTTTTTAAAATTATATAAGGCCTAAGTTCCAAGTTATCCTGACAAAAGTCTGGAATAATTTCTTTGGGGTAATGAAATTAAAGTAGTGGAAAACAAAATGTAAGTAACATCAGAATGTAACACAACAAGTTTAAGAAATATTGGAATAATTAATCTCAATAAAGATGAATCAAGTGTTAAATTTCTTTCAAAATCACTAAAATGGTATTTAAACCACCATTAGCTAAAATGAAAAGAAGAACCCTGTTCTGGATGAGTAATTGACTTGCTTGCAAGCTGCTTCACAGGGAGCCATTATATATGCATTCATTTGAAAGTGACTTGTTGCCACAATCTACTTCTGTCTTCCTCTTTAAATTACATTGGTAAAAGTTCTCCATAAAATTAGTGTGTTGTTAAAGTGAGGACTAGCAGTGCTTGCTGGAATATATTTTATTCTTTATTACACTGCCTTGAACCTGGAACAATTATAGCAGTGAAATTACTTCAGATTTATGCCACATTCATTCAGAACAGAATCTGAGTTTGGAAAGTGTGGTTTTGATGTCGTGTAACTTTCTCATTCATATTAAGTGATGCTGATGTGTCTCAGGCAGAGAAGACCAACTCGGGCAAGACTACCAGTGCTGTTATGTTATGGAAAGTCATTTGTGTTTAATGTGCTTTTGAGATGCAGCACAGTCTTGTTGAAATATTTTTTACTTCGAGACCCCCAAACTGATGGAATTCTCTGCATGTGGTTCAGCCAGGTCTCTAATTTCTGTCATTTCAAAGCAGCTGGGAAGCAAAGAATTGCAAGAAGGGTCCCCCATGGCAAGAAGGAGTTGTTCAGCACAGGGCTTTGCCAGCACTGCCACTAAATAATAGAAGATGAAAATTGCAGTGGGGGAGCCAGGGGATGAGAAAAGCACACAGCAGAAGAGCATAGTGGTGTCTGCGTAGATATTATAAGGGGGATAGGAAGAGCTGAGCTGAAAGTTGCTGTTGAGTTGAGCTGCTTGAAAGCATCATGGCTGATTGCAGCTGTAAGAAGCATTTTTCTTTGCTCCCTTTCACACATTTCCCGAATTGCCTAACACTAATTCCAAGTGCCATCGCTGCTTTGTGGGAATGGAAGACTGTTTCGGAGACAAATAGCACTTATTCGCTTTATCCTAAATCCAGGCATTTTGTGGATAGTAAGAGACAGTCAGGGCTGTGAGCTTCATACATTGCAGAGGCAGTTAAGCGTATACATTTCACAATGGGCAAGGATCTTGCACTACGTTTTCCAGGAAGCATGACTGTGTATTTTTAAAAAGTTCAGTGACATGCTTGCATTCACCACCCTGCAGCCTGCTTTCAAGGCACCTCATGATGCAACTTATATTTTAAAGAGTTGTATTAAAACTGTGTACATTTTTCAAGTTGAGACAGCTTGTGTGGGATTCATCTTACCTACCTTTGTAATTCCCAGTAATTAGGCTCTGTGTATAGTCAGTGAAAGCAGAGTGAAACCTCTGAATTGCATTTATCTGCTCATAAAATAAAGTGACTTGTTCTCTCAAGCAACTCGTTTTTCTTTATTGACTATACAGGCAACCCAGAGGACAAGCTAGCACTTAGCTAATGTCAGTTGAAACATACTCTGCTCACATTATACCACATCCCTAAGGAAAAATGTACTCACCCGCTGCCTCAATATTTTTTCTTCACATAATTATGCAAAAAGTATTTAAACTGCTTGGAAGGTATCCTGCATCAGCCAGAACTTCGAGGTAGACCTGCCCCTCCTCTTCTATGAAGGGACTGGCCAAAAGTTTCTCAGTCTCTGCAGGCTGGATTTTAGGACACAAAGTCTAAACTAGAACAAACCCCCTCCCATCTGCTTGGTGAAGCATGCTAAGTGAAAAAATGTAGAAGTAAAGTTGCCCTTCCTCAGTAGATTTTTTGAAGGCTGGGTCCATTTCTTCCAGTTTTGCTTTCTCTTTTCTATACCTCTAACCCCCAAAGAAAGAGCAAAACAACTTTTCCTTGAAGGTAATTTCCAAAAAGGAACTGAACTAAACTCAGGCTAATTCATTCAACCTGACTGGAAACCCTGGAGCCCCTTTCTGCCATGAAACTTGTAGAAGTTGCTGTTGAAGTGGCAGCCCCTGGCTGTGCTTGTGACCCCATCCTCCCTGCCTGCTGCCCTTCTCGCAGCTGACCTGCCTCCCCCTGCCCACTGGATGCATCTGCTTGCTGGCCCGAGGTGCAGAAGGCACAGCAGCAAACAAGCATCATTCTCATCACAAATGAGAATAAGGGAATAAGATTTCTTGAGAAAGCTAGCACAAGCCTGAGAATATTTTCCTATCAATTACACTCACCTACATGCTATCTAGTAGATGTTGCTGACTTGAACCTAGTGGCCTGCCAGGGTTGGTAGCTGTAGAAAAAGTCACAGCTTAACTGGCTTCAGTAGAGCATCTTTGTTCCTGAGCTCAGCAGAGAAACCAAGGCTACAAGGATTCTCCCCATGAAGTCCGTTCGGATTAAAAACACATCAGTCAGCCAAAGTGGTGTAGGAAGCTTATTTGTTTGGCTTTTAAGTGCTTGGTGTCTGGTTACAGTGTATGTAAATCTTCTATAGTCCGTGGCCACTGAAATATGATTGTTAATTCTTTTATTACTTCCTTCTCAGTTCAACATTCTGCTTGCTTAAAGACAGGGACAAGCTGCACAAAGAAACTGAGCTTGAGATTGCTATAAATTAATGGTGTCTTCATTATGCATTGTTTAGATTTTCTGTCTTATTAGTATGTGAAATCTTTATTTCCTTGCAGAGGGAGTTCAAAGTGAGAAAACAGCTAGCTAATATTTAGCAATTAAAAAGCCAATTTTCAGTAAATAGAACTCTGAAAATCATAAACAGTTTATTTGATCATTTAACTTTTAGTAGAATTCCTTTCCTGAGTAAGCATATACTTTTGTCTGTATTACCTCGTGCCTGAGACCACAAATAACCTCTCACATCATCTGTTATTAATTAACTGTTACATTATCACTTCTAATATGCTTGCAGTTGTAAGTTAAAGCTTCCTAATATATGTATCATGGAACTGACGAAAATTCAATGCTAACTACATCATAACTAAAAAGTCCTTGCAGATAGCTCCCAGGTTCCCTAGGGCATCTTGACTGCATGCACACAGCTGGCTGGAGTCACTTTTCTCCTCTTTTTTTGTCTGCTGGGGGTTCTTTTTGCCAGCTAGACCCCTAAAATTTGGAAAGGAATAAACTTGGTTTCATGAGACAGAGAAGTTTGGTATCGTGCCATTCATTAAGTATGGGTGGGTTAGTCTTTAGGCAGACCCTGCATTTCCTCTGTAAGTTTCTGATCTCACTCGCTGCCTTACCTATGCAGCTCAAACCCATGCTGACCGTCCCTGACAGTCCTGGTGGGTCTGGCAGGGGAAAACCAGGAGGCCCAGCTGTGTACGTCAGGTCAAGCACAAATTGGAGTGAACAGCAGCAATCTCAATGCCGTTAACAGCATGTCAGCTTGCAAATTAGAGATGGAGAAAAATATATTTCGTAGGAAAAAAAAAAATGATGGGAAAGCCCCATATCCTCAAACCACACAGTGTCTTGCTGAATGCAAAAATCATTATCAGTTTCCTTCTGGGGAAAAAATAAAAAAACTACAAAACCAAACCAGCAGGATTAGACATATGTCTGTATATCTGGCTAGAAGCTTCTGAAAATTTTCCCCCAAAGCTTGGCTGAAACTCACCCAAAACTTTTCTAACCACAAGAAAAATATAAACAAACAAACCCTGGTTTTAAGCGAAGCAGATACTTCGAATGAAAGTGCTAATTGAATGCCAAATCTGATAAACAGATGATGGAAACTTTTCACGCAAGTCTTCTGGTAAGAATAGGCTCAGGGAACCCACCAGGGTAGTAGCTTCTCCTGGATCTGTGTTGGCCCCAGCTGCACAGTAACACATGGCAGGGAAGAGGCGTAGGGCCTGAGGCTCCTTACATGGTGAGAGTGAAAGCAATAAAACATGGAGCCAGACATCACATTTGCAAGATGGGAAGATAAAGGAAGTGTGGAGTCTTATCTCTACCGTGCAGCAGATTGACTTCCACTCTGGGTAATAGGGATAACAAGTCTCAGCTCTTTACCAAAAAACTTCGGAGGCTGCAGAGCAGCATCTTGCTTCTCAGCTACTTAATCACCATTTAATAATCTGAGGTGATTGCCAAATTCCTTCTGAGGGACTAAATTAGGGATTATTTAGGGAGTTTTTCTCCCTGGATATAGCTTTTATGAAAGCAACATGCATGACTAATTGCAAAGTAATAAAAGCTGGAGACTGAAATTAAACTTTATGAAAAAGCTGTTGAAAGTCTTGTATTTTGGGGTTGGTTTGTTTTGACACAGTAAATCCTGGATAAGCAAATGTAAAATGAGCTTATGTCATTCTGACTATAAGCATTTAGCGCAGTGATGTTGATTATCATGTGTTCATTCGCCAATGCGCTGCATTTTTGCAGAAGGCCCCTGCACAGGTTTGTTGTCTGGGCAATGCTGCAGGCTTGGAATCAATCTGAGATAGAGCTGTTCTCCTCTGATGGGTGATCTGCTTTCTGCATTGGTGTCTCACAAAATGTCAAGGTAGGGTCACACAACAGTTCCTGTTCCCTCAGGGTGGACAACAGCTTGCCTGCAGCCAGTCTCCCACTCCTTCTCAAGAAATTGCTCTCCCTGCTCCACAACAACAACCAAAATTCTGCAGCCAGCAGGATGACTACCAGCAACCTTGCCATCTGCATTAGGCCAAATCTGCTGAGCCCAGCCAAGGACCACCTGCTCCAACTGGAAGTGTTGGTGGAGGTGCCTGAGAAGGTACACTGTATTTACCAGCTGACTACAGCCTTCTGGACTCATCAGAGTTTTGCTGTTTAGAGATGCCCTACTGTCTCCTCTCTTGAGAAATGCTTGTGAAGGAGCTGCCTGGAAGAGCAGCCCCACAGCTACAGCTTTCTATGCAAAAGCAGGGGTCAGGAATGGGAAAGACTCAGAGTGACAGGATTCACAAAGCAAACGTGGCTGCCTCTGTTCTGCATCTGCCCTTCACCTGCTCATCAAGTAGATGCTTTGAGAGCAGTGCTCTTACCTCAACATCATTTCTGGTGGGGCTGGACATAGAGTGCTGCTCCCTCAGCCCCACTTGTCCTGTGGTCTCTGTTTGGTCACTGCCTCTCAGGGCAGGAATAATTTACTCCTCAAGATGAGCTAAAGCCTGAGGGCCTCAGCTCTGACTTCTGAAGCTTGCTGGCTGAGATATCCTTTTTCAGATCCTCTCCATTCAGTGTAGTGGACATAGCAGAAAACAGGGCATTCGCAGACCAAGAAGAAAATTAGAGCTTTGCATGTGTTTTGCTTTAGTTGGTTTTCACTTCCAAGAAGTCATGTCACTGTACCTGCTTTGCTTTCTAGAGCTGCATTTGGAAGAGTAAAGTGGCCATACAGGAGAAGCAGATAGGGAGTATCAAGCTGAAGCACTCCAGGCTGTACCACCCTCTGCTCTCCAAGGAGCAGGAGGAGATAGGTTGGTGGAAAATGAAACAGCACAGGTATGTCAGGTTCACAAACACTGTAACAACCTGTCTCATGCATGAGGGAGGTTTCTGATGTAAAGCTGAGGCTGAAATGTATAGTGTCTTCTCCTCACCAGGAATAGAAAAGAAATCTGCCCCAATGTCTACTGTGTCTGCAAACAGGAGGCTGGTGCTTGCTTCTGCATACGTATGGCTTTCCTTTTCTCCACTAGAAATCCCTGTGCTGAGACGTAGCTTTCTCCACTGTGGACACTGGATCCAGCAGAAGAGAGTCAAAATAGTGCCTCTTCCTGGCATTAGGTCTGTTGTGTGTTTGGGTGGTGGGTTTTTTTCACCCAGAAAAGAAAAATGGAATGATAGTTTGTCAGGTGCATTAGGCATGTGCTGAATCAAATGAAATACCTACAAGACATCACACAGGAAAAGACACATTTCAAAAGAAAAGCCTCCCACCCCGGAAAGTGGTACTGCTGCCAAAGGACTATCCATAGAAATATTTCTCAGGAGAGCAGAGGAAACACCAGCAGAAGGAAGCTGGCAAGTCTTTCCTTACTGTGCTTTCCCAGCATCTCTCAGAACTCGTGTTCTACACCGAATAGCCTCCTCCAATTAACTGTCACACCCCCATGTGACAATTGTGTTCAAAAGCGAGAAACAGGTGATCCTTTTCAAAGAAGGTCTTTTTAAGAAAGGACTTTATTCTGTCTGAGGACTAAAATCCTCTGAAAATGCAAGCAAGGTTACCCACCAGTCTCAGGTCTCCAAAAGTTCGGAGTAAGGCTGGTGCAGGTTTGCCATTGCAGTTTGTGCAATGATCCCCTTAGAAATTGCTCAGCTGTGTTGTCCTGTCAGTAGCTGTCGCCTTTGGAAAACCCTAGCTGAGATCCTAGTTCATCAGAGCTTCGTGGAGTCTGGTTTGGGGTGGGCAACTGTGTGAAATGTTTATAATGCAAACCAATCCAAGTGCTCTGCTTTTAAGATCATGGTAGAAATCTAGTGAACAATAGTTTACTACTCCAAGTAGTCCCTTGCCACCTGTTAACTTCTATAGTTTCACTATAGCTGCCTGCAGCTTTGACTGCAGTTGCTCCAGAAAGCGTGGTAGATTTGCTCCCATGCTTTGAACAGCTGGAGAGCTTGTCAGAGGAAAGAGTGTAGAATGAGTTAGCTTTGATTAGAAGAATTGATTCGAGTTTCTCATGGCTTTACCTAACTAACAGTACTGTTGCATGGAAGGGTTTGCAGGCCCTTCTCAGGGAAACAAAACCCAAACAAACAGGGAGATAAAACAGACCATTGAAGAGGGGAGTGAAAGTCAACCAGACAAGGCAAAGAGAGAGAGAAAAAGAGGTTCCAGGGCTCAGCAATTGAAAAGGTCCAAGAAGGCTGAGAAGAACAAAAACCTCAGGTATGTAACAGAGTCTGCTGTTCACCTTTCAGTGCTCTGAACACTACTTTATGAAATATCCCTGTGATGCAGAAAGATGGTCCCAGATAGGAAACACGCACCTGTGTTTGGGAGAAAATGTGTGTCCAGAGCAAAATAGCACCCCAAATTTTGCAGTCTTAACTAACAAATGTACTTGTTTAAGCTCTGCTTGCACAAAGGTAAGCAGACCACCTGGCAGTCACAAGAATCGCAACTATTAGCTCTTTTTCCTGCTCCCTTCATAAAGAGGCAGCCCCCCACTTTTTTGTTCATGTCAGCTGGCAATCCTAACTCTGGCTTGTATTATCTGAATCCCAAATAAGCACCAAGGATTTCTTCCAAGTAGCTTTAGACATGAAGATATTGACACTTCTTAAAAAAGCTCATATTGCCCCTGAGATAATTTGGGGGGGGGAGGTGGGGGGGTATGAGAAATAAAACATACAAAACCATCTAGGCCCTGTGCAGAAGAGTTCTAGCCTGGTGTCTTTGAATTTTTTTCTCTGCATTGCTCACTAGACAGCAAAGCAGTCCAGGCTGGCTCAGTGCAAAGAGATCACGAGAGCACTCAGTGTGTGGTTTTGCAGAAAGAGGGACGGAAAGAGGGACAGAAAGAGGGACACCAGCCCTGGAAGCCGCGCAGTCCCGCCAGCTCCGCACCTCTGCCCGAGGGAGCCTGCTTTGCCTCTAAACGTGGGATGCCAGAAAGGGACAGTGGGGGATGCTGCTGCTCAGGTTTTGGAAATGATTATGTGATAGCTACCCTGAGGCTGCCTGTCAAGCCCTCAAAGGGGCCCTGTAAATCCCTGTAAAGCTGCAGTTTTCTGAGGTTATCCCGTATGTTTAGAAGGGGCCAAAGCAATCCCATAGTCACTGCCAACAAAAGTTCTCTCTTCTGTGCTGTGAACAATTCCTTTTACAATGTGTTTCCCAAAGAAAGGGGAACAAAAGGTTCCTGCCTTTATGATCCCATCAGTGCTTTCTGACTCTATCATTGTAAATGCAGATTTATTTTTACCAGCGGGTGGCTGAGCTGTGACCCCTGGGCTACCTGGGGTGCAATGTGGCCCCAGTGCATTCGCGGTAGAGGTGAGAGGAGGCAAAAAGAAGAGCCCATGCCCTGCTGCTTTCGCCAGTGGTGTACATTCGGACAGGACTGAGATGGATCAAAAAAGGGCGCTGCATGGCACCTGCCCACAGGGTGCCAGGGCAAAGCACTCCTGCTGCTCCCACCACTCCAGGGCATCCCTGCACCACCCTCAGACCCACCATGCCCGCGAAAGTCTCTCACAGGACACCTCAGGTGCAAGGGCAGCTCTGAGTCCTGTGCTGCCTGTCCTCTGCCTTGTACGGGTGAAGAGTAGGTGCAAGAGGCATTCACCGTGGCAGAAGGCTTTGCTGTCTGCCTTACGAGCACATGCCCATCAGCTGGCAGAGCTGAGAGATGGCTCCATGATCCATGGAGAGCACTGGGGAGCTCAGTTCTTCAGCACTAGATCACATTTTAGATATTTTCTGTTACCTTCTTTCAAAGCACGGACTAAAGTGATTAGGACCCGGACATATTTTCAATTTCGGCATTGATTCTAGTCATGGTATTGTTGATTCTGAGCTTTTGAAAGAGTTGAAACACCATTTCTTGACCAGGCCATCAAAGAGGCTGATATATTCAGTAGTTTATCTAAAGTGGTCCCTACTACCTACCTTGTAACTGTGTCCATAACTGCGTCAATCAAAGTTTTTTCTGCAAAATCAATACATACAGCTGTTTCGGGAGATATACACCTAACTGACGTAGGATTTATTTCCAGTGCATTGAACTGCAGACATATGGACCTTGAAACCTCATCTCTTCTGTGGGATCTTGGAACATGCTGAAGTGCTTTTCTGATTAGCAATGAGTGTAAACATTTGCTTGCACATGGAAGGGTTTCAATAATACAACTCAGTGGTTAATGACAACAGAAATACAGAACTGCATGTGAAAGGAAGAGAAAATGCTGTTAATAATTCTCTGAGAAGCTGAGCTTTGAAGCCTAGGCTTTTGTGCATTAGGGTCTTATTTACCTTGCATTTCAGATTTCCTCATCATTTTAGCATTGCTTGTGAGGAGGTAGATTCTTTCTGTATAGATGAGAATTTACTTACATTTAGTAAATCCTACTACACTAATGATAATTTTTCCAGACTAATGAAAATTATAAACAAAAGTATGCCTGCTAAAATAAGTCTACGCTTCTATTACTGTAATAAAAACCAGTAACTGTAGTAATAGTTTCAAATGTATACATTCGTAGCTACAGCAGTTGCAGAGTTGCTGACTAGCATACTCTGACATCCAAAACACAACAGGCTTATCTTGAAGACTTTATACAAATATAATATTTTTAATATGGCACTCCTTTGAAATATTAATTGTTCAATAATAAGTTTGTAAATGAAAGCATAAAGATAGAAACGTGTTCATGCTTTTCAAACTGAAAAGCAATCGGGTTAATAAATCAGTATTTGTTACCACTTCTTCTGCCTCTTTTCCTCTTTGCTCTGTCTTCTGTATTGCCCTTCCAGGATCCCACACGTTTATGTGAGATACTTCTGTCTGAGAGATTGCTGTATGTATTGTCCAGTTTGCAGCTAACAGTATAACTGCACACCTCTGGGATATTCTCCTCCTTCAGAAGTCTGAAATAACTGCATGGACATCACTAGATCAGGATGTGGTCCAAGTCCAGGTTGTGGTGTTGGTCCTGGATTCTCTTTTACAGTAGTTGCTCTGTGAGACCGTTTGCCCCAAAGCTCTGCCAAAGCGTCAGGATTGGGCTCATAGCCACAAAACAGGGATGAACAAGACCACAGAGGATCGTGGTCACTGCTTCCCTAATGGATGGGGAGCATGCTCTGTGTTAGTGCTAATGAAGGAGTGATAGTGCCTGTAACCCTGCCCCATAAATCTATTTATAAAGTTTTGTAAGTAGGTAACTTAGAGGATATGGCCACAAACATTACTAAACTCTGTGCAGTGATTAGCCCCAAAGCAAGGAACATGTCCAGGGCTGCCTTGTCAAACAAGCTTTTGAGTTACCAGCTTTATTGAACTTCATTACACATCTCCTTGAGCTCTAGTGCAGCTCATTTACCCACTTCTTCCCACACACACTCACGCACACCGTCCCCCCTGTAATCCGTGTTCCCATCCCAGGAACTACTTTTTGCCTGCCACATGCTTGTACCTGTAATACACTCCTACAGAAAAGGACTGAGAGGGCTATTAATGTGGTCTCAGCTAAAGGTGAAATGGTTTCTTCAAGTAATTTTTCTATTTGGAGAGGATCATAACAATAATATTTCGGAATATCAACAAAAATCCAACTGTATGATGAAAGAGGAACTTTCAGGCTCCCCTCAACCCTGCAAAAAGCGAGCAACAACCTATAGGCAGGAGTTTGTCGTGGTCTCGACCAGAGTCAGCATTGTATCATTGTATATTTAGCCTGGTCTAAACCAGCTCTAACAAAAATGAGCCTCACAAAAGAAAACAGAGGCAGATAAATCTAGTGACTAACCAGACTACACTCAATATCTGTCTTCACAAAAAACGTCATTAAGACAATGAATTTTAGCACTGTACTAGGCTTTTTTCAAGCTGGTTAGGTCATTGTTTTAGAAATTGGAGGTTTATTTATGAAAAGATACATTACAGAATGTAGCCTCTATTTTAGGTGGTCAAGAGAACGCACAGCACGAGGTTATGTCTACCTATGTCCACTGGAGTGCCTGCACAGCTTCACCAAGATTCCCGTCCTGAGGCTATTCCTCAACATCTTTCAGTTGGTTAAGACACATACAGTCCATCCGCTCACTGACACTGTCCAGGGCAGTGTATTTGTCCCAGGTGGCGTGTCATGCACTACTGCCTGTCTTTCTAAGGGAGGAAGTATCCATAACAGAAGTGCCTTTAATCCTAACTGAGGCAGAGCAAAGGTGGGATGGTGTACAGCCTGTCCCTTTCAGGGAGCATTCTTTTCAGACAGTACAAATAGGATTTTAGTACCTTACCACATCCTAGGAACACCTGTGTCCAGTTCTGTGGTTCCTTTGCATCACCTGAGGATCCAGGATCACAGACCTCAGAATTCAGAAAGAGGTGTGGGATTCAACATTTTTTTTAATACTATTTTCAGTATTTCCCAGACCTGAACACTATTAGGTGAGGATAAAGCCTGTAAGACCAGTCCTCCTTCTTGCTACCTTACCATATGTAGCCTTACTTTCTCCAGAGTAGTCTTTTAGCACACAAATGATGACCCATAAGTCATTGTCTTTCAACACAGAGAACAATCTAAAATATTAGAAATATTTAACTGATGCTACGTTTTCAGATGATGGGCAGATTAAATTATCCTTCTTTGACCAATTCCTATTTCTTCATTTCCTCACCTTCTCCTCCTGAAGAATCAGAAAAATGCCATATTTCTTAAGATCTATGTTTAAGCCTTTTCAATCAGAGGCTCCAAGGATACTTACAGAATACATATTGCTCAGTCATTACTTTTTCTTTCTCTGAATTCTGCTTCATGGTTTGTTCCTCCTCAAAAGAAGACAACCCCTCTGGCTGCAGGAAGATCAGCCACTGTGTTTGTGACAGCAGTGAGCACAGTGGCAAGAGGAGCCAAGTCTGTCCTTTTCCACTGCAGCAGCTATTTGTGATGGACTTTCTGCCCTTCAGAAAGCCTTCAAAACAAACAGCCAGGCAGCACAAAAACCAATTTTTGTACGTTAAAGCTGCCCTTCCTACCTCAGCCAGAAGGTCTCCAGAGAAGCTGGAGAAGCCAAATCCACCAGGATGTTCACCCACTACCCTGTGAAGTAGCTTGTGTGCAAAAGAATGAAGCTTATCTTTCACTAACTGGTGTCATACAACAGCTCTTGGCCGCTTTTCCACTGTGAGTAACCACGCTTGATCACACAGCTGCAAAAGCTGTGGTTATACTTAAACTGTGTATTCTTCTGCATATACCTACATCAAATTGTTGTAAAAGTTTATTTTATCTTCTTAAACAGTATCTGTGGACTCAGTCATTTCAAGTCCTTGCCTTCCTCAGAAGGGGAAGTATCAATGACAACACACAAAATTAGGGAACAGATACACTATATAGAGACAGGCCCCAATAATCCATTTATCTCCTGTAACTTCCCATTACCCTGTGCTCAGCTGTCGTGTGGCCAGGAAGTCCACGTTTGTGTCTGGATCCTGATGTTGCCTTCCTTTTGCAATGTAACTTGTTGAGGCTTTGTTCTGAAGCACAAAATATGCCAAAGAATTGATGGGAAGAAGGATCTGAAAAAGCCAGGTTCAATGCTGCCCAGAAACCCTTGTCAAACGCTAGTGGCATATGCTAAGATAAAATAAGCGTGCACTCCCCTATGTCAGTGCCTTCTGACTCTGTCATTGCAGGTCTGATTTAGTTTTACCAGTGGGTGGCTGAGCTGTGACTCCTGGGCTACCAGCGTGATGCAGCCCTGGCATCTTCTGAGCTGTGGTGAGGGGAGGAGAGTAGAGGCAAGGAAAAGCACCCATGACCTGCTGCTCTTTCCAACAGGTTTAATTTGTGCACAAGTGAGCTGGAACAAAAAAGGACACTCTGGGGAGACTGCCCACTGGGCACCTTGGCATATCCGTGGCAGTTCAGCTTGATGCAATCCCTTTCTCCAGAGTGAAAACAATCAGCTTTTTCTCTCCTTTCCTGAGGATCCTGCCACCCATCAAACCCCCATCCAGTTCTCTCATGCTTTCCCACGCCAAACCCCTGGTCATTACTGCATTGCTCTCATAAGATCTCTTGAAAGCTAATTTCTGTGAACACCTGCAAAGTGATCAACACTGATGGGCTGCTACTGCTGCTATGTGGGGTACTACAGCACGGTCATCTTAGTTTGTAGCTCTGCAAGCAACTGAGTTTTCAGTTTCATAGCTTAACATAAATTAAAAAAAAACCCATGAAGATAACTGAAACCAAGACTTTTTAAGTGTTCTCCCCAAAGCCAAAACGAAATTCAGTTTCTGTCTGAAAAAGCATTTTCAAGTTATTTCAGGAGGACAAGGACAACAGGGACTTTTGTTTCGTGGAATGATCCTAATGTCTAAGAAAAAGAAATTTTAAACAAAGTATTTTGAATTTAAAAAGTGGGGAAAATTCAAAATGTCAAACTGAAACATTTTAATTTGTTTTGAAGTTCTGTTTCAGTTCCTGGGATGCCAAGCCAATCTGATAAATTCAAATTAGAAGTGTTCCAAAGCAGTCTTTCCATAGACTTTTTCAGTGTGAAAAAGTGCTCTGTGGAAAATTTGAGTCAGCTGGAGTTCATTGGTGCATTTTCTGTTATCCGTCATTTATCTCCTGTTTCTATTGTTATCTCTTTGAAGCAGAGCCCGCTGTACATGGTTAGATAGCAGCTAGAAAGATGGAGTATTGTTCTCTTACTGTGGCTTGTGTGCCTACCTAAAAGTGACAAAGGGCTGGGATTTCCAACACAGTGAAGTTAGAAATGCCTGCCTATTTCAGGTCCTAATTTTTACTCTGTGTTCAGTTTAGCTTGCTAAATTGCTACAGTTCCCCATGCTGCATTTCTGAATTTCTCCTCACTCCCAGCCACCCCCATGTGAGAGGCAGCAGTTCTTCCTCCCACCCCATGTCACTGCATGAATTTCGGAGCATCCCCAAAGAAAGCTCATGTCACAAGTTTTGCACCTATGCCACCAGGGGAAGCAAGAAGCTAAGAAACACACAAGAGTACAAACAGCATGGATAATTACAGCTTTTGCAAGGTTTGTCCAAAGGTACTAAAATCGATTGTGCTACTCCTAATGTACTGCTGATTACAGTAAGATTTTTTTTTTGTTCTTATACAATAATTTTCAGATTCGCTCCTACCTCCTCTTGTTTGTCTGATTATTCTAATCCTGTACGTCTCCTTGCCCATCTGGAGGTGGATTGCCTGAGTCCCAATTATCCTTCACTTTCTGTAGTCATTTACGATGATGATATATGCCACTCAGCTTTGCTTAGTTTATAACGGTACAAATGTAGCAGACAAGGGTGGATTGCATTTCACATCTGTTGTTCAGATGCCTTGCAATTCTCATTCCTTCTTCTGAAATACTAAGGTCAGATCTAATAAAGACATCCATGGTTTTGGTTGTTGTGCTGGTGAGGAAACCCCATCTCATTTATCACACATGAAGGTCCCTGTTCAATGTCCCCATGCACAGTGCGCCTGCAGCAACCATCCTGTACTTGGTGGTGGTAAAGGGCTGCTGTTCACACGGGGTGATAAAACCATGTGCGCCTGGGACCTTGAACAGGCTGCTCAAAAATTCTGAACATGTAACAACTTATTCCAGTTTTGATAGCTTGTGGCTTTGCCCACACCTCTGCCCTCACATCTTGTGTACAAGGCTTGTTGAAAGATAAACAGTCTCAGAATATGCTTAGTCCTGCAGAAAAAGCCCAGTGAGGCACACTATCAATGCTGCATCTGTACTTCCAGTTCTTTCATTAGGGAAAACATTTCCAGTGAGGGGCAAACTGGTGAAAAGCTGAGTCATTGCAGCTAGGGATGACCCAGAAAGTTCTCTTTTCGCTGTAAAGAAACCTGCTCTGTTTCGTGTATGTAATTATATACTAGTCAGAGCAAGGACTGCAACATGACTTTCTCCCTTTCACCCAGTAGAAGTCACCCTCTCCCCATTTTTTTCTCAGGGGACAATTAATATTTAATTGAGTGTATCCAAGGGAAGAGCTCCAAACGAAGAAACAAAGAGGAAACTTTTTCCAGACAGTCTAAACTGCTGATCAGGCCACTTTCCTGAGAGATGGATAAGCCAAGTTCAAGTTCTAGTTGAGACACACAGAGGGGATCTGAATGGATGAGCATGACTGGACTGGAAGAAGAGCAAAGCAACTGTAGGAGATAATATATTAACAGGCAAATTTCAAATATCATGTCAAGATAGGTTTTGATTAATTAAAGCCCTTCTCATTAGTCAGTGATTAATGACAACTCTCCAGGAAAAGGAAACATAAAATTGAAAAGCAGTAGTGTTGGTTAAAAAAAAGAAAAACTCCTGTGTTTGAAAGAACTTTCTTCTTCCCTTAAGGTGTGTTGGACATCCTTGGTTATCTTAGGAACTGAAATTTTGGAAAAAGTCAGTGTATTGGAAGAGGGAGATAGAAGAACAATTTTCTTCTCCGGAACACCCTAGGGAATATTTGAGCTCAAATTGCTTCAGTCAAAAAGCAAATCTGATATTTAATTAAAGTGTAAAACCCACATGACAAATAATCTTCCAAGTATGATCTGGAAAGGCCAGTTATCCCAATCAAAATAGAGCACATAGTTTTACAGGACTTTGAGAACGGTATTAGGTCAATGCAATTCAAAACTGTTAATTTTATTCTTGTCAGGAAAATTACAAATCAGCAATTTTTTAAAATGGAACAAATGTGATGGTGGTCCAAGTTTAATTAGAAATCATGCACCTGCTCAGTTTTTAATGGCACTAGTCAAAATTTTATAGTACTGTAAAGGGAAAAAAACCCAACTGATAAGCCTCAGAAAATTGGACATAAGTAGAATGACTTTCCTGAATACATACATTTAATCTCCATTCTAGCCAGAGTGTCTGTCACTCGTCCTGGGGTGTGTCAGCACCACAGAAGCAAAACTAAGGGGAAGAAGATATTAGGAATCATCCCCCCATCTCATGTTGAACAGTATATACCTGCCTGCATTAACAGTGCTATTCCACAGAAATATCAGTCAACTAACTAACCCTTTCTTGAAGAGTTAGTTTTGCATTTGAACATAAGACCAAACAAAGAAAAGTAACTTTGGTGATTTTTCTATTACTTTAGGATTTTACCATTTAATAATGATGAGAATACAAGAATAACCATAATGGTTTAGACTAGGAAACCATCTAAGTTGCTCTTTGCATCGCACAGTGATGACAATGGGACCCCAGGGTGGAGGAGGAACAGGACAAGCTTATATGGCTCTTCCAGCATCTGAGCATTTTGAGCATCTGAGCTTGAGGAATTTCCTGAGCATTCCGTGATTTTTCTATTTAGTGACTGGCAATGGATGTCTCTCCAGAGTTGGTGTCCAGGCTCTACTTACACCCATATACACTTCTCACTTCCTCAGCATCCCCTGTCTAGGAGTGCCATGGGCCTGCTACACACTGAGGGACCAACAAACTTTTGATAGTTTCAAACATGGCTTTCAGTACCTTCCTTTAAGGCCTGTAAAAATTGTATTTGACCTCTGCCTTATTGGAATAAATTCTGGTGGTGGTGGCCACAAAAATAGGGAGGCTTGGTTAGTTTATAATATTTGCCTTTGTTTCATCAGGAATGAGTTTCCATCAGAATGGTTCTTTCACTCAGACTAGGGGTTATTTCAGAATACTGTATCGTTATTTGCCTTTGGACTTGACCTGATTTCTTCCAAACCTCATTTGACAGAAGAAAAAGGGGCATGCTACATAATTCATTAGATACCAGAAGTGCATTAAAAATGTATTTGACAAGAACTAATCCCACCAGGAAATCAAGTAACAGCTTATTTCCTCAAAGCAGTCTTGATGGAGCAGGCCCGTATTTAAACATTTGAGACTTTCTTTATATTAATTGGGTAAAAAAAAAATTCATCGTGATGTTTATATTAAAAAAAACCCAAAACCACCAACCCACACACCCCCCAAAAAACCCAAAAACCCCAAACAAAACCAACAAAAACCTCAACCAAACCCACCATGGCAAGTTCAGCTGAGCAGTAGGAACTTAATGAACCCAAACAAACGGTTCTGTGCTCAAGCCCAAAATACATGTACCTTCAGGCAGCAGCCTAAAGAAATACTAGTTTGTTGAATTATTTAGTGAATGTGGCAGATCCTGGATAAATGGATTCTTTCATCTGCTCAGCTCCAGATAAATGGCATGTATAGGTAACTTGTGCTTGCTCTCCTACAGAAAGAAACCATACTGGTGATGTGGCAGTTGCCCCTGCTGCCTGTGGTTAGAGGGTGAGCTTTCTGAGGACAGAGGGTTTACTTTGAGATCCCATACTGGAACAGCATTGCCTTATGTCAGGATATTTATAGCAATTCACTGTATGCTTTGAGCAAAACTGTCAAGAGATCTCCAGAACCCATTTTAACATTGGCCATACGTAAACTATTGATCGCTAGACTGTTTAGATCTCTTCCCTTTAACTCTTTGTATTTGACAAGAAATATTCTGCTGCCTAAGATCTGAGATACAGTCACATGGAGATTTTCAGAGGAAACATTTCTTGTTTCTTATTTCTTTTCTGTCAGGACAAGCCAGTATGAAAGAAATCAAAACATCCTGTAGAATTTTGTCAGTTTGTGGATTGGTTCAGTAGAAACAAGGCAATTTTCCTAGGGAGATTTTCTCTGTTTTCCTTCCTGACATGCTCACCTCCAGCCAAAAGGCAGCTGTCAAGGCCAGAGCCTGGCAGCCTGGACCAAGAGCCTCAGTGTCTCTTATGGTTCAATGGGATGTCTTCTGTAGGTGAGAAGAGAAGGAGGTCAGCAAGGGTCTCCTCATCCCTTTCAGTTAAAATGTGATATATATTTGGGATATTTTCCTATGTTTTTTGGAAATGTTCAGGGGATTTTGACCTATTAAGCTTGTTCTTTAACATGGGATGTTTTTATATGGGAGGAGAAGGGCACCGAAGAAGGCAGGAGGAAAATGAGGAAGGGACTCCTTACAGCTTGGCAATTTGAAATTCTCAAAGGATACATGATTTCTTTCATGTCCCAAGAGCGTCTCCTGCAGTACACAGTACTCTGTAGGACCAATCTTCTCACATCAATGGCCTATCTAGAACAATGTACACTTCCAAATCCTAAACCAGATATTTAATTAGAATGCATTTCCTTTTCAATTGCCTTCATGCATCCCATCAATACTCCTAAATATTTAATCAATAATTCCTTTTTCAATCAGTCTGAGAAGTGCATGCCTTTCCAAAGAGCTCCTTTTTCCAATTAGGTGACTAAAGGGAATGACCAGAGCTGCAAAAGTGCTTAACCCTAAGGCTTACCTATTAAGAGCAATTAGTAGCTGCTGTGTATTGCAAAATGATGAAACTTGTGCTGGTGGCCTGCATAGAAAATGGCCTGTTATTACTACCTATGATTAAGATGGGAGAAGAAATGGATTCCATAATGGGGAAAAAATTAAAAGAGACAGATATTTCATGCAAAACAAAACTAAAAAAAATGCTAGTTTTCAGTTCATTATGTATAGCATAAATGTAAATGCAAATTTGAAGTACAAAATCAGATTGAAATACAAAACCCATAAACTGGAATACTGTTATGTCTCTAGATAAGTGTAAATACCTGTATGCTAATTTTAATACATTTTAATCAGATGAAAAACAAAAGTATCAAAATTGCTTAGTACAAGTAACATTTGGGGCTTTTGGTTTTTGCAACATCTTTATTACACAAGATAATGCCAAAGAATCCTCGTTTTTTAAGGGATGCATCAAGTGTTAAGACATTTATTTCCATAAGCAATTTTCCCATGATCAGATTTCCACCAAAATTTGATGAAGTTTCATATCAAAAGCTCATTCATTTGGAAGCGGTTCGTCACTACTGAGGCTAATTAGTCAGCGTTAAGATAAGAGAGCTGAACACCTTCCTTTGTAAGAGA
Organism: Falco naumanni; assembly: GCF_017639655.2. Taxonomy (NCBI): domain Eukaryota; kingdom Metazoa; phylum Chordata; class Aves; order Falconiformes; family Falconidae; genus Falco; species Falco naumanni. The sequence goes on from NC_054056.1 coordinate 74,926,848, forward strand.
CATGTTTCTGAGATCTATTAAAAACACTGTTAAGTTCCCAGCCAGATGTGACATTTCACTTTCCATTTGCAAATCTTATATATAGATGACATAAATGAATCAGTAAAAGTGAAGAAGTATTGTTTGTGGGAATTCTTTTTTTTTTTTTAATAATTTAACCTGTTTCCATTTCGTTTTCCTAATTAAATGGTATATTTTGCTCCAGAGCTGCACTTCTACATCAGAGGATTGGTGGGTTTAACTCTACATTGTGTTCCTGAAGTCAGCCAAGAATGTGACTGGTGTTATTTTTTTAACAAGAAAGAATGGATATCTGTTTGAGGTGTGATTAAAAGGATATGAAGAAGATGCTGACTTAGCCTTACTTTAGAATCAGGCTTGGTAGTACATAAATTTTCAATTGAACTACATTTATTGGCTGTAGTTTCACATTTTAATGTGAAATATATGATGAAGGTGAATTCATGATTAATTTTATTTAATTATATAATAAAGATTTAGATCACATTAACCAAATTCCATCTTGGTCCCCATCTCTGTTTTGTGAGTCTAGGCCTTCAGGGTCACCTTACTAATGGACTGTATATTGACTTAAGTTTCCAGTCATGCAAATAATTAGTATGACCAGTGGTACTGAAACTGTTAGAAGAAAACTAATTACCAGTTGAAATGTTTGCTGGAACAGAGCCCCAAATCCTTGGATGTGTTACTTAGTTACCTCAACTGTGTTGAATGTTCAGCCTTCTTCATTAAGTTTCACTGAAAACATGCAGTTATTTTCAGCAATGAAAGATTAAATAGGGTGTCAGGAAAATCCATGTTTTCTTTCTTTTGGTCTCAATTTTTAGCTTTTGGCATGAATCCCATGTGAAATGTGATCCATCAGAATACCTGCAGCCTAGTCATGTCACTGACCATTCAGTACTTTACTACATCCTCTTGCAGAAAATTATTTAATTTCTGATGGGCAACCACAACTCTTTCTGGGCCTGAGAAGCAGGGTAATTTCCTGATAGGCTAACTGTGAGATTCCAAAGAGAGTTCGATTTCCAAGGCCAACTCCCATAACCCTGGAAAAAAATTAAAATGTTTCCATCAACACCTGCAATAAATACCAATTTGCATAATCCACTATTTATACTTCATGTTCACAATAGCACTGTATTTTTTCTCTTCTATTTCAGAGTACTAATAGACGACTAACTGTGGCTGCTGTATGATGTTTTGGAATACACAGATTTTGTTTTGTGATGAATCCTAGTGGAGAGTGGAGCAGTTTGGGATCATCCATTGTCCCAGAAACCTTTCCAGTGTGCATCAGGACTGAGTTAAGAAGCTTTATGAGTAAAACAGAATCACAGAATGGTTAGGATTGGGAAGGACTTCTGGAGGTCCGCTAGTTCAACTGCCCAATTCAAGCAGGGTCACCTAAAGCAGATTGCCCAGGACCATGTCCAATCAGATTTTTAATACCTCCAAGGATGGAGACTCAACAGCTTCTTTGGGCAACCTCTGCCAGTGTTGACCACCCTTACAGTAAAAAACTGTTTACTTGTGTGCAGTTGTGTGTTCTAATTTGTGTCCAGTACCTCTTGTCCTTTCAGGAGTCACTACTGAGAATAGTCTGGCTCCAGTATCTTCATTTGCTCCCATCAGGTATTTATACACATTGATAAGATGCCCCTGAGTCTTCTGTTCTCCAGGCTGAGGAGTCCCAGCTTTTGCAGCCTTTCCTCTTATGAAAAGAAAAAGAAGGAAAATTTCAACCTATCCTCTGGAAACTTTCGGAAGGTTTCCCTAAATAAGAAATTTGAGACATTAGTCTTGATCTAATTTTCCTCATAAGCTATGTGATTTCAGTTTGGTGTGCAGGTGCCAGACTAAATAATTAATAAGGTGTTAATTTGGCAGTTCTCACCATGAAGGTCATCAGAGCACTAGGTTGTACATCTGGAGATTTCACATGTGTGTCACCAAGGCTGGACACTTAATAGTCAGCACAGCGATGGCAGAGCAATGCCATAGTTACCACTCAAGGTTTGTGTGCATTGACCACTCCCACTGTGGGAGTTTTGGACCTCAGGCTGTTTTGACGAAAAGCTATTGACAAAGGTCTGAAGATGGCGCAAGGAATAACTGTTGGAATAATCTGCCACAGTCTTGCTCTTGGTGGGAAGGTGTTGCTAGTGAGAACTACATAACGTGGAATATAACTTGTCACTAGTGCAGAAACCAATAAAAGTGCTAACCTCTATCATCTACCACTAAGGTAGGCTGTAACTGAAAGTATGCGTTGATTCGCCTGGTCAAAGAAAACTCTTTATCCACAGTTTCTCAACATAGTAGTCAGAAGTGACATTGTGCTACAATATTAGATAATTTTTTATGCCTTCATTTGTGAATCATACTTGCTGGGCAATGGAGAAATCTCTCCGTGCTGCTCGGCTTTTACATGGCATTACTTTCCAAAAGATCCTTGTTCAGTTCATAATTTTTGGCACTAATTTAAAGTATTTTTTTTCTCCTATAAATGGGGATATTTCTATTTAAATTACACCACCAATCTTCAGGAAACTGCCACAACTCACAGAAGTCCCTTCCCAGCTACATCATGATAACTAGGTTCACTTGACAAATGTGCTACTGTCTTCTGCTCCGTGTTTGCTTATTTTGGCTCATACCTTTAAAGACTCAGGGACTGACATTCCCTAGCCTTGCAGTTTGAAAAGAAATCTAAACCCTGCAATATATTACGTGCACATTCCTAAGAACCTGATCTCTCTGAATCTGCAGAAGGTCAGTGGTTGTCCCAATTGTTTGTGAGCCTGTCCATTATTAGTGATGGTTGTGGCACTGTGAAGCCTGACAGCGGTTGCACTGACGACTGCAAAAATACCAAACAGAAAGATGATTGGTGACTTGCAACCCTGTAGATCACAAAGGCACCAACATTTTTTTATCCTAGGGAAATTAATCCTCCAAGCATGGGTTCTGTCTCCTAATTGCTTACTATGCGTGTGATAAAATAGTTTTCAGTACAAGGTGGTAAATGTTTTACTTACTACAACTACACTTTTGTTTGCCTGAAGAGATGCAATTCAGAGACATAAATCCTTTTTATAATTCCTTAATGGATATCTGTATTTGACCTGGGTAAGTAAATTAGTATTATTCTTGCATGCCTCCTTTAAACTGACAAAATATTTGACCCTTGTTTTCAAGATCGTGAACTGTGGCACCAAGAGATGATGCCCCAAGTCCTTCAGGGAATTTATTTCAGTGGAAGTGTGGATTTCAGTGATTTTCCCAGCCTGTGGGAAGTGGCAAACTGCAGTTTCCCAAAGTCTACATTACTAACGTCCTACCAAAGATAGTCTGCTTCCTTCACCCACTGGTATTTTTCAAGAGAAACAGAACATACTAATAATAAAGCTGCCTTAGCTCAGTCCAGGAAGAAATATTTTTATCCATCAGATAAAAATCTCCAGTCTCTCTATGAGCCTTCCAACTATTCTATAGTAGAAGAGGAATTTTTCATATGCTAAACTATTTTCTCACTAATCTTATTTTAAGAAAAATAACATAGTGAGGATTTATTTGGGGTACTCAGTATACTTTTCTTAAAGCCAGACAAGAAAAGGAAATCCAGTGTTTGTTTTATTACTGCTTTAGCACTTTATCTGACAGCTTGACATGAGAGCAGACATAAGAGTATAGCTCATTCATCTGTGTATAAAATATTCATCTTTAAGGATCACAAAACAATTTTATTCTCCAAATTGTCAAACTAAGACTAATTGGTGAGGATGGATCCTGTGTCGATAAATAGTTTGGAGATGCTATTCTTGTAGCAGAGCAGTGATTTTTTTCTGGAATCTACTTTAAATGTCTTTATTAGTTAGCTCTGTTGGCTTTTTTCCAGGTTGCTTAATGAATCTTTGAAAACTCTAAATCATCAAATACTGTCTCCTGACAATGAATTCTGAAACGCTGACCAACAAAAGGCAATACAGCTTGAGTGGCATTGGTGCAAGCTACTGCCCCAGAAAAATAAAAATGTTTTGAGTGTATCTCACAGTCTTGTAGCTGAGTATTTAGGTAGACTTTTGGAAGTAGTGAGTGCACAGTGACCCTCTTAGCTCCCAGGATGGCTCTGACAGTGTCGTATTGTGACCCCAATCATGGGTTTGATCAGATTAAAGGCTGCATGCTGTGACATTAAATGAGAGCATTCAGACATATGTGAGATATGAGAACAGCCATTATGAACTCAGTAAGATAAGTCAGGCAGTGACAATTAATGCTTTTTAATGGGATAACAACATTCAAAGCCCAGTGACACAAGTACCATCTTCCTCATCCCTTCCCTGATAGGCACCAAAAGAAAAACATCAGAAGCAGATATTAAGCCACTGGAAGGTCCAGACAAATGCTACAGTGTCAGGAATTCATTAAAAGGCAACTTTGACATTTTGACAAATGGGTAAAGTTCAATGATTGCATTTTGCTGTTTTTTCTGAAATCTTTTAAGTTTTGCATGTTCCAAATGTCAACTAGGTTTCTGAAACCCCAGAACAAAAGAATAGGCTCAAGAGTTGGGCAGAGGGGAACCTAATGAAGTTCAGCAAAGGCAAGTGTAGGGTCCTGCACCTGGGGAGGAACAGCCCCACACACCAGCACAGGCTGAAGGTGACCTGCTGGAAGGCAGCTCTGCGGAGGAGGACATGGGAGTCTTCGTGGACAGCAAGCTGGCCATGAGCCAGCAGTGTGCCATTGTGGCCAAGGAGGCAAATGGGATCCTGGGGTGCATCTGGAGGAGTGTGGCCAGCAGGTTGAAGGTGATCCTCCCACTCTGCTCTGACCTGGTGGGGCACATCTGGAGTGCTGTGTCCAGCAATGGCCTCCCAGTTCAAGAGAGACAGGGAACTACTGGAGAGGGTCCAACAGAGGTCTACAAAGATGATGAGGGGCCTGGAGCATCTTCCTGATGAGGAAAGGCTGAGAGAGCTGGGCCTGTTTGCCCTGGGGAAGAGAAGACAGAGGGGATCTTACCAATGCATACAAATATCTTGAGTGTCAAGAGGACGGGGCCAGGCTCTTTTCAGTGGTGCCCAGCAGCAGGACAGGGGGCAACGGGCACAAAAACTGCAGCACAGGCAGTTCCTGCTGAATATAAGGAAGAACTTCTTCACTTTGAGGGTGACAGAGCCCTGGCACAGGCTGCCCAGAGAGGCTGTGGAGTCTCCTTCTCTGGAGACGTTCAAAACCTGCTTGGACACGCTCCTGTGTGACCTGCTGTAGGTGAACCTGCTTTAGCAGGGGCTGGACTAGATGATGTCCAGAGGCACCTTCCAACCCTGACCAATCTGTGAATAAGCTGTGATCTTCATCATAGTTTTGCTTAAGGTCTTTTTCCCAGCTGATCTTGGCTAGAGTTACTGGTTTCTTTAGTTTCATGAGAATTACTCCTGTGGGGTCGTACTGTAGTTGCGTATGGTAATACCAGACTTGCGGGGCTTCTCTTTTTCCAAGTGGATCTGTTGAGGGGCTGTTACCCCTGCAACATCAGGCTTTTTTTCCTGATGCCCCAGCACGCTGCTGGCACCGCAGGTAATGCCAGTGTGTCACCTCCTTCCAGCCCCTTGGCCGCCTGTGCCAGGCACCACTGCTGGCCTGTGGCAGGGAGCGGCTGTTCCGCTCTGCCGCTCAGTCGCGGCCACCTTGCTCCTCACCACCCGCCTGGGCAGCTCACGGCAGCGCCATGCCGGCCTCTGCAGGAAGGGCTCCGGGTACGTGTGTGCAAGTGAGGGGAGCTGGGGAGCCGGGGGTCCATAGAACGGGAAATATTTAGACAAATTAATAAGCAGTTGCTGTGAGTCAACAAAGTATGCATGCTATCCCAGGGCAGGATTTGTATTCCACTGGGGAACTAGCTATTCAAAGTGCAAATGTCTGATCTTTTGCAGTCCCTTAAACAGCCTTATGTTTTTCTGCAGTGCTCTGCTTGTTTCCTCCAGCCACTGCTCAGGAGTCCCATGCTTTCCTGCAGGGAATGGCCCAGCCTCTGCTCAGGGCTTTGCAGGAGCCTGCTGTAAGGTGCGAGCCCACTGGCAGATCTGTGGGAGCACTGGGGCCAAGCCAAGCGCTGTGGAAAATCAGGGTCTTGTGTAGAGCCCTCAGGCCTGATCCAGAGTTTCCTGAAGTCAGTGGCAGTCACTCCACAAACCTGCCTGGCCATGCACCCCTGGAATGCTACGGGTCCCAGTGGGTCACTCGTGTGGAAACAACTCCACCTTCATAGAGCTCATGGTGGGACCGACTGTTTTTCTTCTGTTGTTATTCCATTTTAGTGGAAAGGAATCAGAGAGGAACAAACAGCCTGTTTGGACCTTTACAGGTCTGTGACGGTACTTTCTGAATGGCAATCCCCTCTCTGAGCTTGGACAAGAGAAATACTTTGAAATTAGCTGCAATTTGGTTTCCCATAGAGCGGATGGAGTTTTCTATTTTTAAAGACAACAACTTTCTGTCAGAGAAAGGAGAGGTGGCATTAACCCAACCAAAACACTGGAACCAAGCACCCATGAACATGGGAAAGTTTCCTTCTGGATCCAAGTATCAGAAAGTTCTGGCAGGGTCCCCTATTGCAGAAACAGATGTGAGTAATTAATAATTGACTCAAGCTAGCTGCCCCATCCTAGATAAAATACTGGAAGGTTAATCACAAGGTTCTGGATCGCTTTTATTTGTTGGGGTTTTTTTACCTGACCTCTTGTGAGATTTCTGCCATATGTGAAAGGAATATCACGACTGTGATATGCAAAAAACCTACAGAGCAGGGAGTCTCACTGCCACCAGGAAGTGTTTGGTGATATTATTGGTAATGATTAGGGGTCAAAAGGACATAAGAACAACTCTGTACACAAAAAAATGTCTGTTCTTGGACAGATTTATAGGAGGAAAATCAAAAGGTAAATAGTAGTCTTATGTGCTCTGATGTGTGAATCAATAATAGTGCTACTAATTGGTCCCAGGCATACAGGCTCAAACATCTCAGTTCATGACTTGAGTCTACCTCATCTCCCTCCAGGTTTCAATCAAACAAGTATTATCTGAAGTCATAGAATCATAGAACCATTTAGACTGGAAATGACCTTTAAGATGAAGTTCAACCATTAACCCAGGACAGCCAAGCCCACCACTAAACCATGTCCTTAAGCACTACATCTATGACTTTTTAAAAACACCTCTAGGGATACTGAGTAACCCACTTCCCTAGGCAGCCTGTTCCAATGTGTGACCATCCTTTCAGTGAAGAAATTTTTCCTAATATCCAATCTAAACCTTCCCTGGTGAATCTTGAGGTATTTTCCTCTTGTCCTGTCACTTCTTATCTGGTGGAAGAGACCTGCCCACACCTGTCTACAACCTCCTTTCAGGCAGCTGTAGAGAGCAATAAGGTCCCCCCTGAGCCTCCTTTTCTCCAGGCTAAACACCCCCAGCTCCCCCAGCCGCTCCTCATAAGCCTTGTGCTCCAGCCCCTCCACCAGCTTCGCTGCCCGTCTCTGGACACGCTCCAGCCCCTCAATGTCCCTCCTGCAGTGAGGGGCCCAAACCTGAACACGGCATTCGAGGGGCGGCCTCACCAGTGCCCAGTGCAGGGGGACGGTCACTGCCCTGGTCCTGCTGGCCACACGGTTTCTGACACAAGCCAGGGGGCTGTTGGCCTTCCTGGCCACCTGGGCACACTGCTGGCTCACGTTCAGCCGGCTGCCGACCAGCACCCCCAGGTCCTTTTCCTCTGGGCAGCTTCCCAGCCGCTCTGCCCCAGCCTGTAGCGCTGCGTGGGGCTGGTGTGACCCAGGTGCAGGACCCGGCACTGAGCCTTGTTGAACCTCACACAACTGGCCTTGGCCCATCGGTCCAGCCTGTCCAGATCCCTCTGCAGAGCCTTCCTGCCTTCAGGCACCTCAACACTCCCCCCCAGCTTGGTGTCATCTGCAAGCCTACTTAGGGTGCACTCAGTCCCTTCTTCCAGATCATCGATAAAGATACTAAACAGAACTGGCCCCAGTACTGAGCCCAGAGGAGCCCCATGTGTGACCAGCTGCCAGCTGGGTGTAACTCCATTCACCACCGCCCCTTGGGCTGGGCTGTCCAGCCAACTTTTTCCCCAGCATAAAGGATACCTGTCCAAGCCATGAGCAGCCACTGTCTCCAGGAGAATGCTGTGGAAGTGGTGTCAAAGACTTTACTAAGGTCCAGGTAGAGCAGTGTTGTTATCTAGTAAACATTCATGGCTGAATGTCAATGTGCATGAAAAAAATAATAATCATTGCATCCTTCACTCATGTACACAAGTGTAGATCCTCTGAAATCACTTTGACTACAATGGAGTTACAACAGCCAAGTATTAACTTATAAAGCACATTGGCATCATTTAGAGGCAAAGTGTTGCTTAAAGGTAATTCATTATTGGTACATTGCAGTGCTCCTGGACAATTTGTTAGTGTTAAATATCTCTAAAAGTAAATTATTGTCATAGAATGCACAGTGTTCACTTCTGTGTATGTTTTAAAAATACAGTGATAGCTAGCTAAAATACCGCTATAACCATGGCTTGCTCTGTTGTCCTGGGAATTTTGCATCGGTTCAAGAGGACTTCTGTTTTGTTTTAAGATTTACTGTCTCCATTAATCTTACAGATGATCAGATGAATTTTTTCTTGTATTGAATGTTGCCAATTACCAGTAAATCTTGCAATTAAGTACATGGCTGCAAACATAGCATATGCAACGTCTCCCTAAACCCCAGACAGGAGAAAAGCAATGAGCTTAAGCGTATTATTCTTACTAATATCTCTCCTTGTTTAATTATCTTCATTAACATTTGTTGAGCTACCTGTCCTCAGGTCCCAATAATTTTTCACATTTAGTAAGTTTTCATTAAAACTTCCACTGAATGAGTGGTAGGATTGCAAGGTAAAGCACTTGATAGTTTCAAAGGTAAGTTTGCTTGTACAATCTAAGCTTTGTACTTTGCATTTGAGAGACTGGACTACAGTCCTGCAAATAATGGCATAATCACATGATGTTTTTTTCTCAAAGCACCCAGTCTTATCAAGAAGGGCAAAACTGGTTGTGCTTAGTGACCAAAGCGGTATCCAACAGTCATTTTTACCCCCTTTGCTCAATATCCAGTTGCACATCTCTCAAGCGTGTGCAGACCAGCAAAAATCAGGGAAAGCTGGGGAAAACAGAGAGGGAGTTGGATGGGCATTACCATTCCATTCGTATGCTAGGGCCAACACTAAGCACAATATACCCCTGCAGCGTTTCAGCCAGGAGAAACCCTCTACCATCTGTGGCGATGGTGATGCAGAAATGCTGAGGTACCAGTTTCACTTCCTCCATGCTCTTCAGCGTATTGTCTGAGCTAACTGATGCCTTGGAGAAGCATTCCTTAGGGCTTATACATAGAAGCCAGTGACAACCCATATATTTGTGGACAGGCCACTGTTCTATGTCCTCAGACTCCTAACCCAGGCACTGTTGGTGTGCACAGCCCCTACACAGAGTGGGAAGAGAAGGGGGGATGTCAGCTTTGGGAGAGTGCTGGTGTTGGGGCTGTGCGTGCCCCCTTCCTTCCATCTCTTGTACATTGGAATCCTTTTGCAGGTTGCACAGGAAGAGTTTGAGGGCTTCAAGTAGAGCATAACACAGTTTGGAGATCCCATAACTGTGGTGCTGTGTAGGTATGTTTAATGGTATCCGAAGCCAGCTATGATAAAGTAACACCATCCTGCATTTCATAATTACCAAGGGCTTCTGGCAATTGCTCTCTCATCAGAGGAAGGGATGATAACCCTCGCCGCAGATGGCTGCAAGTTTAAACCATTTATTTGCACTCCACTCTGGAGATATTTGAAACTGATTTCAGACACTCTGACCTTGATGATCTAAACTCTGATTCTAAGTATTATGAAGTGTAGGATCCAAACAGACTGTTCAGGTTTAGCAGTGATTTGAATTTAGCAAATCGGCTCATCTGAGCAAAATACTTGCTTAATATTATGTACTTAAATCTAAATGAAGATTCCTGCCCTTCATTAATTGCATACGTGATTTTGTTTCTCCTTTCTTTTTAACTATGTCACATAATTAAACATAACATCTGCTTTTCCCAAGCCACTGGGCACATCTGCTACTCCTTCCAGCGTATATTTAGTGGTTGTGTTGTAAACAGATTCCCAGTCTGGCATGTTACAGTAGACTAAGGCTTGGTTGGTACAATATAAATAAGTGCTTTAAGGTAAGCAGACAAGTCTAAGGATTGCTTATGCGTATAAGCCTAGGATAATCAGGATGCATTTGCAAAAGAGGCAAGTATGTTCAGTTTTTGTTTGCAGGTTGATGTTCAAAGGTTAGCTTGTTCATTAGAGTATCTCAGAAATGGAGGGCTGAATGCCATCTCAGGAGAGCAGCTTATCCAGCCAGTCCCTCCATGCTGGGGTAGGATCATTTATCAATCTGGAAGTGAAAGAATATTTTTCTGAGACTAGTAAAATGCAAAATGAAGTGGATTAATTAAGGCAGCTCAGTTTCAAAGGCTCCCTGGTCTTTAATACATTGATCACAGTGTTCAAAGTTCTGCATGGTGAGTCTTCCCCCAGAAAGGTTCCTAATTGAATATTGGACTATATTCTGATGAAACCTCATGTAAATTGCAAGAACTCAAATAATTTGTTCGTGTTAACTGAATGCCAGAACTAAAGGCAGTTGCAGTGCTTAGTTAGTGTGCAAGTCCATGATCTGAACTGGTTTTTTTTTCAAAGTGAAGAAATAGAGTTGCATAGACTCACAAGTGTTGTGCACAGTCCATGAGACAACATAGAGATCCAGAGTATTCATCTCTTATTGCTGCAGAACGGAGCCATTTTGACTCAAGTCAATAGAAAGAGAAAGGGTTTGAGATGCTACGTTTAGGCCACAAGGAGAGTGGGAAAGGAGCTTCAGGAGTTTAGTGCCTACGTTAAAAAAGTTTAAAAAGTTAAAAAAGATCAGGCAAGTGCAGTCCCTCAGGTTCCCTGTAGAAGTAGCAGAGGTTTGTTCTGGAAAGCCTTCTGCGCTTTCTCACCAGGTTTTCTGCTTTGCTGCCTCCATAAGACAGACCGGGAACCTCCTCATACTGTAGGAGATGGGAGGTGGGCAGCAATTCTGTCGTTTAAAATGGTCTGTGTGATCTGATCCAGTGCAGGTGATTTAATCTGCACAAGCTGCTGCGGGGTCCTCAGCATGCAAGGAGAAGAGGCACTATTGGTCTGACAATGAGAGAAAACGTTACTGCAGGTACTGTGAAAGCTGAAAGGAAGGGTTAGGCATGGGTGGGATAGAGACACACACACACACAAAATCTGCTAGGCTGTTAGTTGTAATCCTAACAACAGCTTATTAGCCAAAGCAAAGTTATCTTGGCAGCTCTGGAGTCAGAGTTAAAGTAGGGAATTTTATGTTCCTTCCACTTGCTGGTAGCTTTGCAAAGAGAAAGAAAGAGTTCAAAAGCAGCCGTGTCATGTCTCCCCTTCTCGTTGCCTTTTCCCTCACCAAGCCTGAGGGTCGCAGTGGCTTATGCACAGATGTCTGCACATGGGCAGCCCCCCAGGAGCTGGGGGTGGCCTCAGCACCTGGCTATGGGGCTTTTCTGACCCTCAGACTCTGGCATGTACCCTTTTTGTCCTGGAGAAAAGTAGTACATGTATTGGAGGCACCAATTGTTTCTGAACTTGCATCAATAATTTTAGCTGAAAAAAATGAGGGAAGGTACCAAAAAGTAGAAGCATTCATTTAGACATTTTAATAATAAAAAATATTGGCCTATTTAGCTTGACATTTTCTAGATAAAACATTTCTTGTTTTCATTTCAAGAGAGCACTGTTTTCATTCAAAATTGATCTACATCTAAAAGAAAGGGTAACAAGAGAGTAACACAACTGAAACATTGATTTTTCTTTTGCCTGAGAAAAACCTTGATAGCTGACCTAAAAAAAGTTTGTCTGGGGTTGAGTTTTGTTGTTGTACTTTTGCTCGGTGAAAATTAAATAGGAAAGAAGAAATTCTGCTGTTATTTTCCTTCATTCAGTCTGGTCTCCATCTTCCCTCCCACTCCCACTTGGCAATCCAATTGGGCTAACACGTTTCTTTGACGAGCTCTAGACTTGAAGGAGAGAGTGCCAAGGAATGAGATAGCCATTAAGTAATATTTATATATCATCATTATGCTTCCAGTAAATCCTCACAAAATGGTCAGTCTCTGATAACCTGTTTTCTGGCTGCAAAAGTCCTTGACAAATCCTCATGCAGTGACGCTCAGCAGGGTCACATTCTGTAGCTACAAATGGAAAGCTTCCGTCTACATCTGGTATGGTCCTAGCAAGTTCTAAATCACCTATAGATATAGTTATAAATAATATTAAAAGCATGTTTCTTTTCAACAGCTAGTAAGACTGTTCCCATTATGGGGAGCATTGTAGAAGGCAGGTAGTGTCTATTCCAGTGAAAATTACCTGTGCTTGCCATGTGAAATCACAGTGTACATAACTCAGATGTGATACTGACCTTTTCATCATGTTACAAGGCAAGGCTTACTTCATAGCTAAGCACGACACATGAATATATCTCCGTTTTATTTCTAACTACATTCCCTTAGGCGAAGCTTTCAGTTCACTGTAGCTTTAGTGACCTACCTAGAGAGTTCAGTTCTCACTGTTCCTGGTGGAAATTTCTCTTCTTGTTGTTGTTATGGATTACATTACTATACCAGCATGTACTCTTTGAACAGCTTTTGTTTATCACATGAAGCTTAAGCATATCTGATATTACATTTGAGTAGTTACAATAAAAGACTACAGTAATCCTTCAAATCGTATCCAAAAACACTGTTTTCCCACCCATTCTATCCATAAAAAGAAAGTAGCCAATATGAAGGAGAGACTGGGGGGTGTCTATTTGAGGGAAAGATCTTTAGAATTGTAAATTGCCTTAATAGACCAGAAATATTTGTGTCTGTTTGGCTTATTTCATCAGCATAGCTGTGTTGCATTGTGAAATAACCCACAAGCATCTTGTTCTAAGGCCATCAGGGGGTGCCTTGAGTGATTTCTGCTCTAATCTGAATAAATTTCCTGTGGTCTTTTAAGTGCAGAGATGTCCTTTGCCTCACTTATTCAATCTTGTTTTCAATGAGCACCTATTTGATGACTTTTGTCGTCTCCCCTTTTTGAATACTATTCTTCCTCTGAGCTGTCTCTTATCACTTGCTAGTACTTAACACTTTATGCTGATAGTGGACAACTTTATTTTAGTCTGTGGCAAATTTGATGAGGAAGGGGGTTTTGTCTGCAGTCAAGTAAGTCTGGTCTCACAGTGAGCACGCGTGCAGTTTGGGCCAGGACCCCTGCTCATGAAGGAGGAATGACATACTAAAGGAGCATCAACAAATTAATTGATATGAATATCTAGCAGCTGTTTAGGGCCCATGGAAGAAAGATGATTCCAGGTGATTATTTTTAACGCAAGCTTGCTTTGGAGTCACTCAGGTAGTTCAAGCAATTTGGAAAATATTACCTAGTTATGATGGTGCACAGCAGCTTGAATTTGCAGATGAAGTTCACTACTTCATTAGCTATCCACTTAGAAATGAAGCTGCAAACAATTTGAATGTTAATATTTCTCTGTTGGTCTCGTGTAAAAAAAAATCTGATCATCTGTGTTGTGAGTCCTGAATTCCTTTAATAATTATTAAAAAAGGGTGTTGGAAAACTTGTCGCTTACAGGTTGTACCAGACTGCAGAATGCTTTTCTGTATTTAGCCAAGCTGTATTTCGATTATTGTCCAGTTTATTCCCTTTGTACTGCCAACAGGCTTTTTGTCTTTTCAAGCATTTAATCTCTGGTTTGCTGATGCCAGAGTTCAGTTTATTTTGCCCTGTGTTTGTAATACAGTTTTCTTCAGAAGCTGCAGGTCATGGTCTTATCTGCAGATTCTCACAGACACTTCAGGTCAACAATTTCCTCTTTTTCACCAGTATACGATTGTCATCTTTCTGTTGCAAAGCACTCAGTATGTTTTCAGTGAAACAGTGGTATTAAACTTCTGTCTTAGTGGGCTAAAAGGTTATTTAGTACATTTGTATAATGTGCCTGGCCATCCAAGGTCCTGCTCTAATAAAGACATGCTTAAGCTTGGCATCACACGTTCTGAGGACTGCCACTGAATTCAAGTGATTAATTAGCCAGTGGCATATAGATCTGCCAAAGCACAACCCTTTGTGGATCCAGTGCCTTTAGGTTGTCTGGTAACTTACTTGGTTTCATTTACGTTGTATTGTTGTTCTGGTAGCTGAGATGGCCCAGAAGTATAAACAAGGCAAGAACTGTAGGGAGGAGGAAGAATGTTGTGTTTCACCAATAGTTACAGTTAAAAGGACAAGTCCCTTTGCAAACAAAGGACCAAGGTTTGTATTTTCAGCGGTGTGTATGGAGGGTGTTCATTCCAGCTGCATAGATTACCTATTTATTCAGCATAAATGTGCAGTATTGAGAAAATAAAAGCCTTTGTGCCCCAGAGTTGCCAGTGAGCCTCCCTGAAGTTTGTCTTTGAACCTTTCACCTCTGAGGAAATCAATGCATCTCACATTTCCAATGCTCAATCTCACCTCCTTATCAAAATCCCAGATAAAGCTTGCTGTCCTTGCAGATGTCTTGTGTTTAGCCTAATTTGATCTTATTTATGCTGGAAGGATATGATTGAAAGAGCGGTTTGCAAAGAGAGGTTTTACAGCTCTTTTCTGTAGTGTATGCCACCTCTGCAGCTGTGCAGGTAAATCAGCTCAGTACCCACCCGGATACTTGTTCATCAAGGCATTTAAGTATCTACTTGAATAATATTAAAGGCACTGGGAGGCCTGTAAGGGCTGCTGGAGGATAGGGGGAATATTAAAATTTTAAAAGATCTCCCTTTTTAGCCTGAGGAGCAGAGAAAGAAAATGACTTTGCTGAGACCACACGTGACAAGGCAGAGGGTGCCCGTCTGGGGAAACTGCTGCCTGTGAATAGCTGCAGCTCCTGGGGTGGCAGGTCACTACTCTGCCACCCATGAAGGACAGCCTAGCTCCGCTGCCCCCAGTGCAGCCCCCCCGGGACACCCTGCCAGACTGGGGATGTGAGGGACAGGACACCAGCTGTGCCTGCACCTACCCACCTTCCCTTTCTCTCCTTGTTTGTGCCTGTACAGCTGTTTCACAGCTGTAAAGCGGCACATTGAGCCCTGAGCCCTTGTCAGCACAGCAGCAGTGCAAACCTGTGACAAATACCAGTTTGCTGGCTCGCGTCTCCCTGACTGTCAAGAGGACGGGGCCAGGCTCTTTTCAGTGGTGCCCAGCAGCAGGACAGGGGGCAACGGGCACAAACTGCAGCACAGGCAGTTCCTGCTGAATATGAGGAAGAACTTCTTCACTTTGAGGGTGACAGAGCCCTGGCACAGGCTGCCCAGAGAGGCTGTGGAGTCTCCTTCTCTGGAGATAATCAAAACCTGCTTGGACACGCTCCTGTGTGACCTGCTGTAGGTGAACCTGCTTTAGCAGGGGCTGGACCAGATGATGTCCAGAGGCACCTTCCAACCCTGACCAATCTGTGAATAAGCTGTGATCTTCATCATAGTTTTGCTTAAGGTCTTTTTCCCAGCTGATCTTGGCTAGAGTTACTGGTTTCTTTAGTTTCATGGGAATTACTCCTGTGGGGTCGTACTGTAGTTGCGTATGGTAATACCAGACTTGCGGGGCTTCTCTTTTTCCAAGTGGATCTGTTGAGGGGCTGTTGCCCCTGCAACATCAGGCTTTTTTTCCTGATGCCCCAGCACGCTGCTGGCACCGCAGGTAATGCCAGTGTGTCACCTCCTTCCAGCCCCTTGGCCGCCTGTGCCAGGCACCACTGCTGGCCTGTGGCAGGGAGCGGCTGTTCCGCTCTGCCGCTCAGTCGCGGCCACCTTGCTCCTCACCACCCGCCTGGGCAGCTCACGGCAGCGCCATGCCGGCCTCTGCAGGAAGGGCTCCGGGTACGTGTGTGCAAGTGAGGGGAGCTGGGGAGCCGGGGGTCCATAGAACGGGAAATATTTAGACCCTGACCGTTCTGTCATTCCATTACAGCAGCCCTCACTAAAGCTCTAAGGAAAACGTGGGGAAAGCTCGGAGTTCGGCACAGGAGACACCCCCACATCAGCCCCCCCCCCCCCGGCTGAAGCGGGAGCGCTAACGCCGGCTGCCTCCGCTGAGTGCGCTGCGGGGAACAGGCGGCCGGGCAGGCCCTGGCGCTGCGGGGCAGCGGCGGCCGCCAGGGGGCGCTCGAGGGTCGCTCATGGCAGCGCGGGGCGGGCCCGGGTGCCGCGGCTACAGCCCCGGGCGGCCCCTGTCCCCCCGCCGCGGTCCGGTCGCCGCGGAGCGGCTGGGCGCAGGCGGCACCTAACCGAAATATTGATTTTTTATTTTTTTTTTTTTTTTTTTAGTTTTGTTTTTTTTTTTAAGTTTCTTAAAGCGCTGTGTTGCATGCGTTTGAGACAGGGTTCAAACACGCCTTTGAGAAAGCAGCTTTGGCAGGCGGGCCTGTGCTCCTGCCAAAGGGTGGCCCTGTGTGAGGAAGTAGTAAAAGAAAGGGTGTGCTTTGTCAAACATAAAGCAATATTAAAATAAAATCAAGCATATAAAGAATAGATAATAAATGTAATGCCATGCCAGTTGCATTTTTTTGCTTTCCAGTTTATAAAAATCTGCTTCATGCATTTACCTGAACCTCTCTGCTGCTGCCTTTAACAGTCACCTTTGGCACCGTGTTGGGTCAGCGGTGGCAGGAGTCCTCATCTAGCATCAGTGTTACCTGCTGACTACCTAAAGCTCACTTTCTTGGTCTGCAAGGAGGGTAAAATCTTTTAAAAAATGATTACTGCTGGTTTTGCAATGTTCATTTTATTGCAGGCAGGAAAGTTTTTGTTGAAGTCCAGGTGAAGCCCATTTTCCTCAGAGCTTTGCCTGCGAGTGAATTTCCATTTGTTGTTCAGGCTGAGATTTCAGAGAGGAAACGGTTTTGCCTTTTTCATGTCTGCTGCTTTGCTAGGGTTAGACCAGCTTATACCAGCAGGGAATGAACGTGTCTCCTCAGGCATCCCATAATGTGTTTTAAAGAGTTCAGGCTGCTGCAGGGTTCATTTGTTCAGTGGCAAAGTATCTTGGTTTGTAAATGTACCAGTTGGAAAACAGACATCCTTTTTTTGGTTGTTTTTTGGTTGTTTGGTTTTTGACAAGCAGGCCTTCTAGGTTTTGCTGGTGTTTTTTTAAATGAAATGAACCCAAGAGTGGAAGCCAGTTATTTCTTCCTGTGACCACTACGTTACCATCCTGTTTCACAGTCAGTTACAAAACAAAGTCAATTTGGTGGTCCATGCGTAATGTACCTGGAGATGCAGAACTGGGGTGCGAGGTTTTAACAATTCCCAAAGCAGAATCCCAGCTGCTTGCTCTACAAGCACTTTACACAAATCTTTTAAAAGCACTAGAAAGAAAATAGTGAATCTAGAGCATCATTCTGCTGTCACTGATGTGAATCAGGACACGCACTGAAAAAATCCATGCAAACCAGCATGAGGTCAGAATTAGGCCTGTCAGTTTGTACTGTAGGGAAGTGGATTGTCCAGACTGGGATGTTCACTCATGAATGCATCTGGTCATCTGTGAAATGTAGTAATCACTTTGCACAATGGGATTATAAACCTTGTTTATAAATACGGTTTGTTTGTTTGCATGATTTTGAGTCATTGGTTTGCTACTCAAGCCCTAAGCTGAGGCACTCACAGATATAAATGCATGTTAGATGCAACTCATTAATCTTTATTATCAGATGCTGCCTCCGCTTAAGTTGCAGCAGGGTGGTGTGTGATGTGTTTTTTCCCCACTTCCTAGTCCATCTGAATTTTGTACCCATTCAGAAGCAACCAAACAGAAAAGCTAAAACAGGAGGCCAGTACACTTACACAAAGACTCAATAAATTCTGCCAGCCTCACTCTCCAGACTGTAAAGCAGTGATGCCTTCAGCAAGGCATAAATGAGTTCTTCATTATTTAACATTACTGGCATGCTGTCAAGCTCTCCAAGCCAAGCAGGGTATTCAGAAAGGGACCTTCTAGAGCAGCCCCAAGACTCTTATTTGGGAGTTTCCCACCTGAGCATGGTGAGTTCGCAAACATGTGTCTCACTTGCAAACCAAGTCTTTTACCCTGTAAAGAGAATGACACAGAAGCATGCCAAGGGCAATAAAAAAATGCCAAAAATCTGCTGCACATCACATTTTTAGGGACTTTTGAAAATTAATTTTCAAAGTCTGCTTGTACTATTTTCCTTCTGTAGGGCTGAGTCACTGTCAGGAAAAAGAAAGAAAAGAGATTTTGTAGATTCATTGCTGAAAAAGAAGATACTCCCAACTGTGACATTTGGGATTTTATGACTGGAAGGAGAGAAGGAAGAGATCTACAAGACTGACAAAAGCCTTGACATAGGTTGTGATATTTGGTCACTTGAAGCTAAAAGCAGGTCTGGAGCTGCTGCCTGTTTGCCTGGTGCATGAGGGAAGATATGTGCATCTTGGAGATTTCCACCCAGTGCTGTGGGTGTACTGCCTATAGCACCCACTCAGCCTCATGCCTGTGCATGAAGACTGACGAGGCTGAAGAGCTGGGACAATAATCCCTGTTGGGTGGGAACTGCTGTCAGCACTCATGGGAGGACCTTGAGCCAGGAAAGGAGGAGACATCAGGTAAGAAGGAGCAGCACAAAGAGGAAGAAAACCCGTTTGCTGCTCTAGAAAAGCTGGTAAAAGAAAATCAAATGCTAGGAATAGAAAATGCGCAGTTGAAATGGATGCTCCTGGCAGCCCAGAGTTCAGGTAAGCATGTGGTGGCAGGCAAGCTTCAAACCACATCATCTCACAGAACAGGCACCTCTTCATTATTATTTTTTACTGCACTGGTATACAAAATGTCTTATGTACATAAATAAAGCACATAAAATGATGGGGAAAGTCCTGTTCTGTGCATCAAAGAATTAATGAATTTTTTAATGGGTCTCTGTTATTCATTTCACAGTAGCACTAGCACCCAGAGGTGCTGAGGATCACCCTCGTTTGGATTCCTGAGATCAAGTGCTGAGACAGATTTTCTATAGTGCTCTGCAGTGCAAGTCTGAGTTGGCCTAAAACCACCTGACAAAGAGACTTCTGACCTGCAGCACTTTAGAAAATAGACTGCCTATGTAGGGGAAGCCTGCCTCAGTCCACCTTGTGATTTTGGTGATTGTCAGCCCAATGCGGCATCAGGGAAAGGTCCAAAATGTTATCATAGGTTATCAGGTCCCCTGTTGTTTTCTCCTCTGGCAGTAATGTTCAGACTATTTAAGAAAAGAAATATCTGTCATCTTGCAATTTAGAAGCTGACTTTGAATCTCGGTTTCCCTCTCCTGAATGAACATTTGAATTTGTCTTGGAAACTGGTTCAATGACATAATTCAGCTGGCAGAGACAACTTCTGAAAGACATTGTGAGGCTTGATACAAATAGCATAAAGACGATTAAATCGGCCTTGGAAGTGTAAATGTCTGTAATGTAATGACCTTAAAGTTGGAGATAAACATGTGTGTGTGTGCATGTATAAAGATATGCAATATTTATACATACATAATAAACATATACAGTAAAGATTGATTTTTCAAGGCAGTAATGCACACCTTGACACTATCCCTTCACATACAAGTTTTGCTGATTCTTTCCTCAGGAAAGGCTTCTAAAATTTCCTTCCATACATGAGCTTTGAATTTTTATTGCATATGAAATGCTAAATTAAAATTGACATTTCTGTGCCACCTGCAATGCAAGGATTGCTGTCAGGGACTGTTAACCAATTTAATGCCATACAGAGTTAGCCATAAGAAGGAAAAATGTGAAGCTTTATATCATGGAATTCAATGCTGCATTTAGAGGAGAGGGAAATTTTGTTACTTGGCCCAGTGAATCTTTTGAATGCCCTCCTGGAGGAAAAAAGCAAACCCAACTTTTCTTTAGATGCTGATTGATTTGTTTTCTCTGTATTAAAAAGCTCTTTGTAGGAATTTTTGGGCTTTCTGTGTCTTTTTCAGTCTGGGGCACTGTCAAATGCCCAGGGAAATCTCTCTGCTGCAGTGGCTCATGACAGATCCTCTCTGGCTCTGCAAATGCTTCGTGGTGGGAGGGCTAGAAAAGCAGCGTGCCTTGGTTTGGGTGGGTAGTATTAGTGCCATCACTGTTCCTCTCATGTGAGGAGCACCTCTGAGCACTGCTCACCTCTGGGGCTTAGCTGACAAGCACCTTCCCTGTCATTACAGTGACCTACATGAGACTCTTCACTTTGTTTTCCAAGCATGTTTCTAGTTAACTGCCTTGAGAGGACAGCCTTAGAGAAGAAAACCTGCTGAAAACCATCGATTCTCCTTTAAATTAAGTCACATTCCTCTCAGCTGTGGTCTGGCTGGGTTTTGGTGGAGGGGAAGAGGGTGTGAAAAGCTTCACAGATTTCTTATCCTCAGGTGTTAGAGCTGTCACCAAGTCCTCCCTCTCACAGCTCAGGTGACATCTGTCCAGAAGCAGGGGAACCGTGGCTGCATGGAGCATTGGCCAGTCTAGCTGAGCAGGCAGAGAGGTGTGCAGTAATCCCAGAGCGTTGCGCTGGCCCCAGCTTTCAGTAAATCATGTACTCCTTCCAGGTTAGCTAGCATAAGCTAGCAATAATAGATGTGCCTCAAAATGGTGGTAAGTTGGTTGTGAAAATATAGTAACTAATTTTTAAAGCCCTGATAGATAGAGTGTAATTTGCCAGAATTCTCCAGGATGTCAGAAATATGTTGTCTACACCACCCCACCACCCTCCAATTTACTTGGACAAATGTTCCCTTTAAACTTTATTGTTCTCCAGTTTTAAGTCTTCACACCTGTGTCCACACTGCAGCTGAAACATCTGTTCTCCAGTATTGCAGCTGGAAGCTGGAGTCCCTCTCTCTCCAACATGTAGTGTAAAAGGTGTCAATTATGTTTGGACTGGGTCTGAGAGAAATCTCATTATTTTTTCCCCAAACTCTTTACACCCGGACTGTTGTGGCTATTGTGAGCAGACGTCCGTTCTGCCCCTGGGGGAGCAGTGACAAACCACTTGGCCAGAAATAACATGCTAAGGATTAGGACATCCATATCTTAGAGCAGGGGTCCTCAAACTACGGCCTGTGGGCCGGATACGGCCCCCCAGGGTCCTCAATCCGGCCCCCGGTATTTACAGACCCCCCGCCGGGGGTTGGGGGGGAAACCAAGCAGCCGCAGATGACTGCCTGCCACTTCATCTGCACGCCGGCCCCCTGGTTAAAAAGTGTGAGGACCGCTGTCTTAGAGAAAGGAACAGAAATTAATTTTGTTTTGGCCTTTTTCCTCTTTATTGAGTATACGATTCCCTTGTCGCATCCTTTAACTATATGCTTTGTCCCTCAGGCTTTAAATCATAATTTTCCTGAAACCTCAAGCTCACAATTTTTCTACAGGCTGGGCCGAAACACTGCATGGCAGAGCGATGCACCAAAACTAATGGAAAACAAAACTGTATTTTTCAGGCATTAACATGGTGCCTGGAAAAACTATTTGACACCATGGGCTGCACAGCTGCTGGGGAAAAGTGCTCTTGTGCCAAGAGAAATGTTCCCAAACTGCTGCTGGCCCTTGTTAAAGCTGAATGTATTTCTAGCTCTGAGTGTAGTGAATATTTGGTGACAAGTGTTGCTGACAGCTTTTAGGTGTTACAGCCTTAGAGGGAGAAGTAGTTCTGAGCAAATGTTTAATCCATAGGCTAGATCCATTTTGTTTGATAACTGGAAGTGAATTTATAAGGAAAAGGCTGTGAGTCTGAAGGCCCCGAGGAGCCAAAAGGTGGTAGGATATTATTTCTACAAGCCTTTGGGGCCCTGTCCCTGACTTTGAGGATTTTAGGATCTGCTAGTTTCTTAAATATTGCTTTAATGGGAATAATTTTTGTCTTACTTATGTGTGGTATGGTTATGCTGTAATTACTGAGTCTTAGTTTTTCTTTCTGTCCAGAGATGAAAGGAGAAGGTTTGGTTGGTATTTTGGCCACATAGAGGAGGATCACAAAACTATCAAACCTAGATTCTGACCATAGTTCCATTCTGCAATAAAATAATACACAAAGTTCATAGGTGACTAAGTGGACGAGATTTCAAATCATGTTCTCTTCCTTTAGCTGCACTTATTTTTGCTGAAAAAAAGATTTCCCACCATTACAGTCCCTGAATTGCCCAGTCAGATAAATGCTTTTAGCTGTATTTTACCGAATGTGTCACAGATCCTGAAACCTTCAGCCACGAGAGCCTGGCCTTTGTGGCCGCGTACCTACATACATAGGTCTCAGCCAGTCTCTGCTGAGTACAATACCACAAACCCAGAAAATGTTCAGTTTCCAAGGAAACAGAAAGCTCCACTTTTTGTCAAATGCACACAATTTATTACTCATCTCTACTACCACGCTACTTTCTAACTATTTTCTCCAGCTAGAAGAATATGTGTTTTCTAACACAAAATGAAGCGAGGAGCTGGCGGCTGCTGTAGGACAGAGCTTTTTCCAGGATCGCCATGGTTTCACCCTCGTCCATGCACCCCCCGAAGAGGCGCTTGGTGAGTGTGGTTTAGGGGTGACCTCCAGAGGAAGTCTGCTGCCTTGGTGGCCCCGTGACCTCGGGCCACATATTTAAGGGTGTGCAGATAAGCACTCGCTGAGATTTTCAAAAGCTCTCGGGCACCTCTTTCACCTTGAAATCGACCCGTTACCGCAGTGGCAGCCTGTCAAGACAGTGAATTGAGAGCTAACAGGAAAATCTCTTCCTCTGTTATACGGATGTACTGAGGGGAAAAGTATGGCACTTTCTTTTCCCACCTCTCACCAGAGGAGTTCTTGATGCTTCAGAAAGCGCATAGCAGGATGGCCTGAGAGCCACTTCTCTGCTGATGTTACCATCTCTGCCAAGAGCTGTTTCTGAGCTTCCTGCGCCTGGGTGCCCCCCGCCCCAGGGGCAAGGGAAGGGGGACAGCACGGGATTTTATCTGCCAGCTCAGGGACAATGTGGGTGGCTCTCACTGGTCAGACTCACCAGCAGAATCCAGGTTGGGTGATGCACACTGTTTCCCCAAGGCAAGCATCTGCACGCAGCACAGCATTTTAACGCCTGGTGGCGGACAGTCAGGACAAACCGTGTATCTGTCTGTAGCTACTGTGAGAGAACCGTGCTAACCACAAAGATGCTTCTTGCCGGGCTCTGAAAGCCTAACCTTTAGATGCATTATTGTGCCTGAAAGAAATGCTTCAGGCTGAAGTGAGACTTACTACTATGCCCTGTTACAGTACAGAACACAATACTCTCAATCAGGAGACTTACATATTTACCACATGCAGTGAAATGGAGGAAAGGGGATACCGTTAGCTGGCACACACTGCATCCTTGCTGGAGCTGTGCTAAGCTGCAGGACTGCATTAAGAGCAGACAAAAGAAGGCTGTGTTTGTAAACCCCAGGGTGAATGCTGTAGGATCTGCTTGCCCTGAAGGATTGAATGTCAAATAGCTAACACACATTTTAACCAGCAACATTGCTGCAAATTTAGAAAGCTATGGCTTGTATTTCAGGAGTGGGTAAGATACTGAAAAGTTTAGGAGAGTGTTACAATTTTCAGCTGGATTAGAGTTGGGTAGGCATTTGGCTTTAAGGCTGAGGGCAAATGAGAGCTAAACTGGAAATTCAGGTTTTGAATTAGGTTGCTGATATTCCATAACTGAGCCTGGTAAGTTCTCAGATCACAGTGCTAGAAATTAAACATTTCTGCTGTTGCTGTTGTTGTTGTTGACTTTGCAGGATTGGCCGATGTTGTTGGTTCTGGCCGAAGTAGGAAAGAGGGGACCTCCTAGAAATCCCCCCAGCAGAAAATCAGCACAGGTTCATATGTCGGATCCTCATGCTCTACAAAATGTGCATGGTGGGGATTTTGTGCTTCAAATCTGGTCTATTCCTAGTCGGCATGGACTTGAATAGTATCAGGACTGCCATACACTGAATTAATGTTGCTACAAGCTTTCAAAGTGCTGCAGTTCTGACATAATTTTCTCCTTCCATAAGCTTCATTCAAGGTGTTTTCCCAAGAAATGCATGATTCAACTGCACCTTATCTGCAGTTGATCCTGGACAGTCTAGAAAAAAATAGGTCAAATCTTCAACTCAGGTCCCCAACAGCAAATTGTCATTGCTGCCAGTAAGGTAATGGCAATTGGCATCACCACAAAATTATTTCAGAGGCAGCAGCCATGAGAAAACATCCCTTTTTAATATGAATTGAAGCTTTTAAAGTTTTGGCATGATTTGCTAGGTTTGGGGTGGGGGGTTAAGTTTGTTAGAATCTAATTTTTCAGTTAGGTTGATTTCTTTCTTTAAGTTTATACACACTGTATTTAATCAACGTAGAACAAAATATGATAAACCCCTGAGTGACCTGGTCTGATTTAATTCGTAACTGACACTAGTTGAGGAGGAAATTGGACTACATGACCTCTAGAGGTCCTGAATTTTTCTGTGATCATAAATAACTCTAGGAAGGTTGTGATGCGAAGTCTGGAATCTGAACTTCCACATTAATGTCACCACAGCGAAAAGCCTTTGCACCCTCTTGTGGCATTGCTATCTTGCAGAAAAGCAAGCAAGTGTAAACAGCACAGTGGCTGTCAGGCACAATGTTTATTGTCTCAGTTCATATTAACATCATTACTTGCAGTTATGTTTCCTAATGACCATATATGAGAATTCTATCCAGTTCAATTCAAGGCAATTGCCTCATGCCATACAAATATTGTTTTATAGTAATAAATAGTAGTTTTTGGAAGCTCACATGTAACTATTTCAAGGTATTCTGAATCCAAATTGAACTGTTAATGTGGTTAGTGAAAATGATTTTGAATTACCCACGTTATTAGCTGCTCTGGAGACAGGGGAAATGTGAATTCTGGTGGGTTAAATGATTTGGCTGTGAGGAAGTATTTGCTCAGGTACAAAATTGTCATTAAGGGGATAATCAAGTGATGCTGTATATGTTGCTTTATCTCCCTGTATGATTTTGTTTCTAGAGCTTTATTTGCTTACCAGGGTACTGACTGGCATCATTAAAACATGTTTAGGAAAAAAACTCGCTCCAGCAAAATCGACATATTAAGACTAGCAATTATCTGGGATATGACATTCAAAAATGGCCTTTTTCATGGGCAGAAATCCTACATAACAGATTTCTTTTTCTTAGAGACTGTTCAACCAGCTCTATGCAAAACTGTAGAATATCTAGCCCTCTCTTCTCTCCTCCATCACTGTCTTTGAATTTTAAATCAGATTCTGTGTGAAACAGTTTGTTTATTTTTGGAAAACATCTAGACTGCGAGAAATGTGCCACTATCTTACACACATACTTTCATTTGGGAAAAAAGTCATTAGAATTATATTGGGTTTTTCATTTTACATTAAATTTAACACTAAAATTCTGTTCAGTGCTGCTCGGTACAGGAAAGCTACCTTAGGAGGTTATCTTTAACTCAGTTATTCTCCTAATTCTGACAGCTGTTGAAGGAATACAATATGTGACCTAAACAAAACACAATCCTCTTTAGTGGTTATAAGAAACTGAGGTTTTCCAGTAGATCTGAAAATAAAAGTTTCTATAGAACAGCAAAAAGCCCGCACACCTTAACACATTAACCCTAAATTGTGAAAAATGCAAAAACACTCTTTAAAAATATTAATAGAGTGACATATTCTGGAAGAAAAAAATAAATCCTAAAAGGCAGCGATCGACAACTAAACATTTAAAAATTATAAACACTTACTTTGGGTTTGGTCCACTGTTTAAATATTTGCACCTGAGTTTTGGCATAGGAACTGTGGTGCAGGGTCTTCATGCTCTTTCTTTACCCTGTGGACCAAGCAATCTGGACTGTATCTTCCACTGAGCATTGTGGTTTTGAGAAAAAAGGAAGAACGAGGGCATCTAGACTACCATCCCTGTTACATACCACAGTAGCTCAGGCAGATAGAGGTTGATTTTGAACTGATCTAAACCAGACTGTCGACCGCAAATGAAAACTTAGGAACTAAATGCTTTCTTATAAACAGATCAAAATGTTATAGAAAAATTAATATTGCCTCTCCCCTGCAGTCATTTTCAGAAGTATATTTGCTCTTCAGGGACACTTAAAAAAATTAAAATTGCTGACTAGCTCTCTTTATTGGAGAGGAGTGCATTCTGGCAACACTTTTTTCCATCCCCTGACAGTTTTTACTCTTGTGCCAGGAACTGGGGTCACATAGATTTATCCATGTTGGTCCTATGACATCATGGCATTATAGATGTTAGAAGGCTAAATAAATCCTTTGTAACAACCTCATCCTGTCATCTGAGTAAAGTGCCGTTTGTAAGTTCATTGTAAATAACAAAATTAGCTGATCACTGTGTTGTTTGAACCCCGCTGAAGAAGTCAGCTAACGTTATCACAAATGTGAATGACTGATGAAACAAACAGCGGGAGAACAGAGATGACATTTCTGATTTTTTCTTTTCTTCTTTTGGATGAGGAAAAGAGAAGAAGATGTTCTCCAGCTGTGTAGAAAGAAGGTTCAGATTGCAATCACTACCCCATTTTATGCAAACCACTGGATTCTTTGGAGGGTTGGTTAGGATTCAGATAGTTAATGAAGAGCAAAGGAAAATTACTATTTGTACTAAAGACATACTTCATTTTGCTGGCTGGAGTTAGCTTACATTGCTGGGAAATGTGGCATACTCAATTTGTTCCTATGAGGCGGGGGAGATAAAGGGCTTTGAAGTATTACAAGCTAAGCTTTATAGTGGGGTGTAACTGCCGTGGAAAAAAAAAGGGAGTTATGACCATTTGGAAAGTTTCTTAGGAGTTCTGGTTGATATTATGAAAGTGATGTGCCATGAATGACTGTTCGAAGCTGCCATCTGATTTTGGGACTGCATGCTATGTAGGATCATTGTCTCCACATTTTAATTTTTGATAGAGGTATCCTGATGTCTGAAACTGAGGGAATTTGGCCTGAAAACGCATTAATTTGGAGAATGGGTTGTCTGCCCAGGAGAAGGAAGATGCATTAATGATGCCTCACTGTGTGGTGACGGAGTTTGGGATGCCAGGGACTGCAAGGAAATCCGCCAGGGGAATCACAGACAGGGACAAGCAACAGTTTGCAGCCTAGACACCTTTTTAGAAGAGAACAGAACAGACTGTTTCGGTTGGACGGGATGTACAACAATCATCTAGTCCTTTCCCATAGGAAAGCCAGGGGAGACCATGTGCCCCCAGCCCGCAGGACAGTGGTGGATGAAGAACAGTTGCATCAGGCCAGACTTGTCCAATATCCTGTCCCTTTGAAAGGCCTCAGAAAAAATGCAAATCCATGAGAAGATTGTAATAATACTTTCCCACAATACTCTGAGTCGCAGAAGTAACCTGAATTGCCACAGGGCAATTCTCCCCTCTGAAAATGTGCTGCATGCTGATGCAGCTCGGACATGTATATAGGCTTCTGTTATTTTTTTTATCTAGGTATGCAGGCTGCCTACTTACTTACCGTAAAGCCATGGTCCCCGACCCATGGCAAGTTGTTTTTGTGGCCTCTGACATTGCTTGCAGAGACAGGAAATAAAGAAGTTAATTCTGAAATTTGCAGGGGAACTCACAGGGGAAGGAGACGCCTGCAGCATGTTATGTGGTCAGCACAAAATGTGTTGCTCAAGAGCTGTGGGAGTCTGAAAGGAGACCTACTCGGCAGTATCTGCTGAAACTAGGCATAAACATGTTTCCAAACTTCAGCAGAGCTACCCAGCTTGTTTGCTTTCACCCCCATACCTCTCTGCAGAGATGACTGGAAGTGTTGCTCCAGCAAGGGATTTGCTTAAGCTACTGAGTGATGCAGGGGGACAGCACCGATTCCCAGCACCACATGGGAGTCTGGTGGCCCTGGGCTGAGAAACTGCATTTCTACGGAAAGCTATCAGAGAGCTCACGACGTGAGTAAAAAAGCAGGACAGTGTTACAGCTACTCAGACCAAGGAATCTTGGTCTTGCTGTGCGGGGACTCAAATATAGCTGCCAGTTAAGTGGTAGAACATTTCATTCTCTCCCTTTCCATCCAGGTGCTGGAAAGCATTAAAATGTTTTCAGAGCAGTGAGACAAAGATTTGCACATTGTAATCATAAGTAGTGCTCTTCAAGGTGAAATCAATTACATTATCTCTGGACGAAAGTGATGGGTTTTCTACCGATTAGATTTCTGCCCTGCGCTGCTTCGGCTGTGTCTGATTTGTGAATCAGAGTTCGTACACAGTCTCGTGAGCTGCTGTTGCCTGCCTGTATGAGGACACGTTTTTTAGAAGATTTGAAAAAGGTTGAGTGTCATTAAAATTCAGGTGGTGCTGGGCCTTATCAACAGTTAAAAAATATATCAGGCCACAGCCCATCAATAATCATAGCAGGCAGCGTTGTGGACTTAGCTCAATTTGAGGTAATAGCAATGTTGCCACCATATTAACTTGAAAGACAGATAGAAATTAGAATATGATTAATCATTGTTAGCCTTACTTGGCTGATGCATGTTTGCATTTTAGGTAGTGTATATGTATGATTTTGTTGAATGCACAAATACCTGTTATGCATGTACTGCCACACAATTTCCTTCCGATTTGGTTAGACAGAAAGAATAATTTTGAGAGGAGTCAGGCAGTTTGAATACTTTGCATTGCCATCGCAGACAAGAGAACAAAACTTAACAGTATCCCTACACATCCCGTGTACGCAATTTTTAGCAGCATTTATTTCTAGTATGAAAAGTACACCATAGATGATTTAAATCATTGACATATTATGAAGATTTCTTGTTCTTTTTCCTATCTGTAATCCCATAGCTTTTTTAGTGGAGGGAAGGTGAAAGAAAGGCAAGGCTTGTATTTAGTGAGACCTTGATTCTTCAGGATAAATAACATTTTCCTGTTAAAGATCTGCACAATCAATGGCAAAAAAACAAAAATCTGCTTCTTCATGCCTGCAACAGACTGACAATGAATTTGAACTTGGATGATTATCCTTTTCTTTTTGAGTCCTAACTTTACCTTTGTCAGGGTAGATATGTAACTATGTATTTGAAAATAGATATTTCCATGAGGCTGCAGCATCTAAGAATTTTGAAGACATAATTTTGTAGATATCAAAAGCTGCTTCAGGTTTTGTGGCTTCCACTTATACAGCCTAAAGATTTTTTCCAGCTATCTAGATTTGATGTGTATCTTCTCCTTTGAATGTGATTGTAGGCAAACTGGTTCTGATCTTTTTATTATCAGTTAGCAAAAAACCTTTGAACAGTTTTAAGGTGCTGTGCAGCTATTCATCCAGCTTTCTGGTGGAAAGCTAAAATATTTTGATGGGGCTTATCACAGTTCTGTTTCAGGTGCCTAAAACCCTACTCTACCTCCCATAGGTCAAAGTTTCAGAAAATAAAATAAAATTCTTTGATGCAACGCTGTCTTGTTTTGAGGAAAAAGGAGCAGATGTTTCAAGAGAATCTCAAAGGATGTCTAACAGAAATGTATTTCAGCTGAAGATTTGGACTCATCTAGGTAAATGAGAACTCAGATCACTGCAACTGCTATTTTCTTGAACTATAGTTCATTTTCTATTGGAATATTCAGGTTTTAAGAGTTTATTGGATGGCAAAGTGTCATTTTCAGTATGAATGCAGAAAGAAAAAATGAATATTTTTTCTTAAAAAAGAAATCCTTGTTTTGTCAAAACCCCAGGTTTAGACTGTTCGGGGAGTAATTTCTATCACATAAGTCTGAGACTTGCATTTGTAGTAGTCCCTCATGTCCAAACCAATCTTTTCTAAATGGACCCCAGCCTTTGACTTTCTCAGCTACAGCAATACATATGCCTAACTCCCGCGGTCACAGCAGTGAGGAGCAGCAGCGAGACTGAAGACACGAACACTAGAGACAGCCACATTCTCTCCTTTTCTGTCTAAGAACACTCCACTTTTCTTGGCAATGACCCCAGGGCTTTGAGACTTATTGCTGCCTTCCTGAATGAAGAAGGGATTCAGCTGGGATACTCATGAGAGGAACCACATCATAACCAGCAAGACAGGAACTCAGAAATGCTGAGCTGTTTCATCAGCCCAGAATCTTTATTTCAATCCAGAAGTTTCTCCCCACCCAATTTATAAAACTGTTTCCTAAACCTCTCTTCCAAATATTGTCTAGAGTTTGCGACAAGATCAGTTACAATTTTTAATATCCTTGTTCTGCTAAATTTCCATTTCCTGGGTGGAGGTGTGAAGAATGTGTATATTTTTGTGTAAGCGTATGTGCGGGTGCAGATGTATGTTACAGTTCTTCAGGCCATATAGTTGTATGTCTCCATATGTGTTTAACTTCCCCTGATGTTAATGGAAGCTATGAGTGCCCTTGTGGAAGAATGTTTTAGAGAAGGAAACGTTCAACTAGGTGAGCTTTTCCTCTTAATACATATTACTGCATTTCTATAAGAAACATTTCTTATTGTGGGAAACAATCAGAAGATCAGCTTGTTTAATGGCCTAATATAAAACCTGTTATACACTGTATAGTCAGTGGGTAGTTAACAGGACCAGAAATACCTCAACTTTTTAAGACGATAGGACCTCTTTCTTTTTCTCATGTTGTATTTAAGGCAGCTAATCCCAAACAAAGAACATGTCTAGCAGAGTTCAGCATCATGCACTAAATCTAATGAATATCATCAATAGATCTGAGGATGGGTGGGAAACTACCATCCTTAAAAATTAGTGAATGTATTAAAGAGGTTAATCCAATGGCAGAGTCTTACATGCCAGGTTCACCACTGAAATTTAACGTTGACAGTGTATCAGTTCTCTTTCATTTATAGTTTTAAATTGCAATTCATTATTTAGTTCAGCCAATATAAAATACTGTGCAGGAAGACCAAATGTATTTCTGTCACAACCTCTTGAACTCGAACTGAATCTGTAGTTGTTACTACCATGTGTGTGAAAATTGTCCATTTTGGACCAGTATCATTGTTCCAATGTAAAGCTGAAAAAGTTCTTTAGGACTTGAAAAAAAAGACTGTGAAAAAAGGAGACAGAACATGAGGGAGTTGTATCATTGGGAAGCTATGAAATGGAACAGTATTTTGCGAACACTCAGTGGCCAATATGAAATAGTGGGATTTCAGAAGTGGTATTAACTAGAACTGAACTGTGTGGGTTTTTTTGGTGTTTTTCTTTTTTCTTTCTTTCTTTCTTCAAAATCTTTAAACTAAGCAGTTAAAAGAACGTGAGCTAAGGAAACACTTACTTCATACCTATATCATCAGCAAAACCACAATTTTCTGTAGTCATTTGAAATTACAGGCAATCATGATTACATGCCAGAAAGAACTGGAGGCTGGCTGGCTCAGCAGCAGCGTTGCTGCAGTGGTGGAGCTACGGGAGCAGGAAAATGCTTCGTGGTGAAGCACCTGGAGCCCTCCAGGGAGCGGTGGCAGAAGCAGAGCGACTCTGCCCATGTCCCTCTGCCGGCACAGGCAGTGTCTGTTGTGGTGTTGGCAAGCCCTGCAGGCACCGCAGTGGTGGCCCTGGCTCAGCACCCTGGTGTGAAGCTGGTGCCACTCACAGTCCCTGCTAGTCTGCAGGATACGGAGCTCAGCAAGTAGGTTGTGAAGCCCTACAGTGATAATTGATTGACCTATGCCACATGCAGTGCCTGAGGGACAGACTTTGGGATCAGGATATGCCTGTAACTTTTACTCAGATAACATTTCTCCATCCTATCTCCTGGCTTTTGCAATCTACACCACTCCACTTCTACACATATGAAGGTGTGGTACAGATGAAGTAGCATGGCTTTTGTGCACGCAATATGTGCATCAGACCTAGCTACTTACCTGTTCCACCTGGGGTCTGGCACTGGCTTCCAAATGTTCTTCAGCTGGAACCCTGCTTCTGGTAATGAACCTTGCTTTTGTTAGCCTGTTACTGCAAATTATGGCGGCACTTGTTGTATGCTGAAGTCCTAAATCCTAACGAGCAGCAACCATTTTGGGAATTACAGCTTTGCTCCTCCACTCTACAAAGCCAACCTTGTGAGTCCTGGTGGATCCTGCCCGTACTTGGTCATGCAACCTTTGTGTTCAAAACAACATATTCACTGTGCATTGTTTACCTTTTTATGCCTATTTGCATTCAGAAGCTGTTTACTTTCATTTCTTCTTTGTCTTAATTCATACAGTTTTTGTTAGTCACTTCTGTTTTAATTTCTTGTATAGTGGATTACTTTTACTTATGAGGAAAGCTACTGCTTTTTCAATGCTAGCTTTTCCTTCTTTCTGTACTTTTTCTTTTTTTAAATGCATATTTATCTTTTAATTAAATCACCAGGAGGCATATTTAGAGCCCCCAGGGTTCACTTTGAACTATGAAAAGGAAAAGGCTTACTCTGTGCTATAAACAAATTGTTAATTTGAATTAATTGAAGGAAATGCTCGGTCTATGATAGACTTGTTTCTGAATAATTAATCATTTCAGACAGAAAAGTAAACATTATGGCCCTGCATTTTACTTCTGGTCCTGCCAGTGTCAGTCTGGAGTAGCTCTGCTGTTATGAACTGAGTTAGTCTAATTCCATATTGGTTCAGCCAAAAGCAAGCTCTGGCCCCAAATCACAGTGGGGGAAGTACATTTTGGTCTGTGTTGTATCCCAACACTTTATAGCACTGTTAATTCTCTCCTCCCACCCTCTAGTGCCTCATTTTTCAGAGGAATGGTTTCCCTCATAGCCAAAACATGGCAATAGCTGGGGTGGGGAGTAGGGGTGGCCGGGGCTTGGGAGCCCGTTGGCTGAGGAATGGGGTGTAGCAGTGCGGGGAAAAAAGCAACTGACAGCTAGAAAGATCTCCCCTTGGATGGGTGGGGAATGCCCAGCGGCCAGGAGAAGCCTGTAGGGAGGCTTTAAAGTCCCTTGGCTCCTGAGAGTATTGGCCTAAAGACAACTCTGGCAAGCGTGCCTCTGGCTTGTGGTCCAATCCTTCTTCTGCAGTTTCAAATAGGAGGAATAAATAACTTCTGCTGCTTTATCCCTCCTCCTTGTGAACGATGAATCCTTGGTCCTTGGATTTTCATGAGTATGATGTGGAGGAGTGGAAAGACCATGGATAAAGTTGAAGGAGGGGAAGGAAATAATCCTTCTCTGAAGAGCTACTGGCTGAAAGGTAAGGACTCTTCCAAGCTCTGTTATAACTATCCCCCTCTACCTTGCATCTCTGTTACAAATTATTGATGATCTGTTTGTTCTCTTCCTACATGAGTAGCCTTGCAAAAGAAGGGCAATCACACACACTTTTGTATTGTCTGTTAATCTAAAATGAAATCAAATACTGCAAAGCCAAAAATTACTGTTGGCCATTATATGTCAGGGTTACACACAGAGAAGACATATCAATGCAGAGCTAGAGATAAGAGGAGCTATCACAGATATTTAACAGGTATTATCTTGTATGATACTGTTATTTAATATTTCCCAATGTACATGACAAAAAGACACTGTCCACTGGATACCAATTTATTCAAAGGTTAATGAAATGAGACAAATAAATTGGAGTGACTCTTAAATGCAAAGTGACACTTCCAGATTCCTGTGAATTGGAGGTACTGAAGATACATGACAGAGGCTATTTCTCTCACGCTCATAGTCCTTCCCAAAACTGCTGACAGTTTCCAAGCAGCACTTGGCATAATAGCCCTTTGGTTTAACCCATGACCAAATGTGTGATCTTACTCATAGCTGTGTATTTCCCATGAAACCAAGGATCCTCAGATCCTGTTTATTGCATAACAGCACAAGTCTTGACAGCACAAGCGCAAGACAAGAGGAGAAGAAAATGTTTCAGGCGACTTCTTAATAGTTAAAAGGAATAAATGGTTTTACCCTCGGTCCTTTCGCAGGAGTTGGGGACTTCACACATTTGCCAGTTCTATTTCTACTCTGTGCAGATTCTTATAGTCCACTCATCACATCAGTACCCAGCCTTTCCAATAGCATTTTTCATATATTCCATGAGTATCGGATCACTCTTGGGCAGCATCTATTCTCCAGCCATGCTTACTGGCATCAAAAGAACATTAAAAAACGCCATCCCCCCCCCCCCCCCCCCCCCCCCCGGGAGTCTTAAAATGGAGGTATGCCAATGAAGTGAAAGGCAGGTTAAAAATAACCATTAGTTTTACTTATAAGAAGTGAAAGGTGCACACATTTTAGACTGTGTAAGAAAATTTTGAGTGAAAATACCAAATGGTATTACAGTGACAAGTTTTTAGTTTTTCTATGATATAGAGTAATATCAAGATAAGAAATTCTTAAATATTATTCAACTTTAATAGAGAAAAACCTCTTTAAGCCTATCAGTCTTTACAAGGCACTTATTTTTTCTGTATGTGAGGTGATTCTTAATAGGGATTTGAAGAAAGGTTATTAGAGTCTTCTCTCCCTGGAATAAGAAAACTATGAGGTCTGACCGCCCCCCCCCCCCCCCCCCCCCCCCGACTTAAAATTTTGATCACAGGTTCAGAAATTGATTAGAAAAATAGATTTGCAGAATAGTGTTATTAATATTGAAATCAGTAATACCGCTAAAGAGTTATAATTCCTCTCTGCTAACAGGGCTCTTAAAGAGATTTCTTTTCTCCCACTGAATAATGTGAGTCTCAAATATTTAACGAGTGATTATTTTCACAGTGAATTTCTAAAGTGTAACAGTCAGGAGGAAGTACCTGCTTTTGTGGAATTGCCCTTTGAGATATAAAGTTCAACCCTGCATTAATGGATCTGTGCATACTTTTACCAGTGTATAGCTGCTGGTGATTTGTGGTGTTTTAGAAATCTGAATGGTCATGTATTTCTATTTACTTGCCAGATTTTCTGCTGGATTCTTCTTGTTAATTAAAAAAATATGTCCCAGAGAAAAGCCATCCTTCATACCGTGTAGAGAGCTGCTGACATGCTGCTGTTGCTGTGGTCTTATTATTCCTCCAGAACAACTACCCAAAGCCTCTAACCATTGACCTGGAGAACCCAGTGAGGTACCCAACAGTGCTGCTGGCCCCCAGCAAGCTGTACACTGTGGTGAAAAACACCCAGGAGCAGAAATCCCACCAAGAAGTTAACCCTGAATGGGCTCATAGACCTCGTGTTCAGCACACAAGAGCTGGCAAAAGCCTCAATAGAGAAAAAAGTGTGTGCCTGTGAAGAGTTTTTCCTGTGAACCCTGTTGATCTGGTTTAGAGATGGGATTTACCCAGACCTGTGAGCCTGACTCTTCTGCCCTGCAGCCTAATGCCTGACCTGATGCCCAGAGCTGCTATTGACCTACACCAGAGTCACAGCCACACCTTCTGGATCAGTTTGTATCTCAAAGCATGTCTGGAAAAGAGTTATTGAATAAATGAACCTTTTTTCGAGTATACAGCTTTTCCCCAAACTGAATTTTCTAATTATTATTTCCAGAGTTTTCTTACTCTTCGCTGATGACTTCTTTCTTTCAGTAACTTTATCTTCCATCTTCATTCTTTGTGGATTTGCAGACTGTACCTTAATTCCCTTTTTAACCCTCACTTCTTTTCTCTCTCTCTCTCTTATCTCACTCCCTCTTTTTAGCTCACTAGTTCTCAGTCTGTTTATCACCTTCAAAAATCTCAGGCTTCAAATCCGTCTCTCCCACATCTTCCTTCTTCTCTGTCAGAGCGCTATAGATTAGGTTGGGCCAGTAACCAACTGAGCCTGATGCACGTTTAGAAAACTAGCTCTGCTTTTCTGTATTTAATTAAGAGTACCCAAACCTTTAGCTGAATCGTGACAGCTGGACATGGTCTGAAATACAGTAAATGAGTTTATTCGTGTGACTGCTGCAAGAATTCCTGAAACGGCAAAAAAGACACGGGTGGGTATTGTCCATTCTGCCGGTGCTCCTCAGGTGCCTTTTTGGCTGCCAATGCACCAAATTGTCCTGCCTCAACTTAGTTTCCCCAGACCATTTCCTGTCCTAAATTCAGCTCAACTAACAATCACCACAGCACCAGTGCCAAACTGGATACAGTTGGCTACTTACATGTTAACCACAAGGTCATCTAAATATTGCTCTGAGCTACTCAACATACAGAAGAGGTTCTTCAGATCTGCTCTCATCCATGCAGGTGCAGAAGGCAGCTAACTATTACCATCTGCTCTCTGGAACCGAGTTTGCAGGGGGAGCCAGAAAACAGACACCTGTTTGGAATAGGATCGCACAATAAATCATTGCCAAATTGTGTTGCAAGAAGGGTATGACTGAACAAAAACTGAAAGAGGAGACAGACAACTCATTCCTTGTTAGCAAAAAAAAAAAAAAAAAAAAGTGGGGTAAGATGGGCAAAGCTGTTTGGGTTGTAAATTATATGGACAGTGAGGAAATTGGAAACCCAACTGTAAAGTTCAAGGAAAGGATGATACTGCTGCACTTTCTCTCAGGTCCTTTGCCATTTTACATTGTCTACCAGGAAAGTGCTATTTGTTCAACATCGACTGAACGGTGGGTAAATCTACGCTGGGCTATTAGCTTTTCACAGAGGGCTGTATCTGGTTTTGTTCTTGACTTTAGGTTCCCAGTCTGCTACTGTTGCTGTAGTTTCACAGCAGGATTTGTCTTTTCTGCTGAGTGACTTCTGCCACCTTTCTTCACCCTTGCAGGAACGTGCCCCTTACACCTGCATGCAGTACAGCAGCAGAAAGGTGCTTGTGCAATTAGAAACTAGACTTGCCTGCAATCCATTCTTGGCTGCTACATGAAGGTGAACTAAAATTACTTATAATTAGGACCCCCAGCATCTTGATCATGAGATTTAGCAAGATTTAAATCTTGATGGTATGATCCTTTATCAGCCTGGATCCGCTCAGATTCAGAACACCATGTAAACTTTTATTTACCTTTAAATACCTTCT
This sequence comes from Falco naumanni, assembly GCF_017639655.2. Classification (NCBI taxonomy): domain Eukaryota; kingdom Metazoa; phylum Chordata; class Aves; order Falconiformes; family Falconidae; genus Falco; species Falco naumanni. Next base: position 74,964,097 of record NC_054056.1, read on the forward strand.
CACATCAGTTAAGTTTGTGAAATTGAAGCATGTGCTTCAGGCAAAGTATTGTCCTAAGTGTTG